>NC_137326.1:51655865-52025865 GCF_965287045.1 Carcharhinus amblyrhynchos
GCAAGAAGAAATTGCATTTACATAGCACCTTTCTCCACCCCAGAACATGCCAAAACCTTTTACAGTTAACCAAGTACTTTGGAATGATTGTCACTTGGAAGTGTGGCTGTGAATAGCTAAGCAGCTAAATCACACAATCAGCAATGTGATTATAATTGGAAAGCCTGCATTTTCAATAAAGCGGATTGAAGGATGAATATGGTCACAGTCTATGGGACGATGGGGAAAAAGAGGCTAAAGTTCTCCAGCTTTTCCTTGAGATATCGCCATTGCACGTTTTATGGTGGGGTCTCCTCACATCACGTATGAAAAACCGTACCTGCAACAGCTCCCCTTCAGCACTACACTGGAGGTTGGCCTAGATTATAAGCTCAAGTTTTGTGTTGTTCACCAATCATCTTGCCAAGACTAACACACCTAAGTCTAACTCTGGTTTCAGAAGGAAAAGTTAGAACATGCTCCCTTAAACTAATCAGATAAAAATATCACCAGATATTCAGCTTAGGGAGGAAGCACAAGGATATGTTCACAATAGACAGATGACCTTTCTCATACCATGAGACATCCAAGTTGATGGAAATTACTGTTGTCAAATTCAACACTCCTGTTTTCCCTGCAGCTCAATGGATAACAGGAAGGACAAAACAATCGGTCAACAGGTCTGTTTTCCGAATAAACCACCGCAGCTAAATCAGAAAAGTTCTTAAAAATAAATCTGTTTGATTTTCATGGCAAGAGAAACAGTCATCATAATGGTTTTCAAAACCAGCTGATGAGATCAATGTCAAATGAGCCTTCTATTGAAGTATCGCTTGCCTGTGCAAAGGTAACCAAGAGCCACTGATTTTTCCCTCCATTATGCTAGATCTCAGATGGGGACGTGAGTAACAGCGGGGATCAAACCAACATTTATCATGTATTCTGTGGCTCCGGGTTCCGAACTCGTGTTGCAATGGCTAAACCGGTTTTAATATTTGATTTCCGCAATTCACACAGAAAACGTAGCTTTCTAAATGTTTACATTTCCCAGGTGAATTACAAGCATTATAAAAGTGGGACTCTGGGAAGAAGGCTCAACTTTGGATAACAATAATAATAGTAAATAATTACTGACAAATAATCTCCCAGTGGACAACTTGCCAGGTTACAACAAACAGGATCTTGATAACAATAATGCAAGAGACATGTGATTTTCCTTTATCTTCACTTTTATATCCGAGATAAAATATGATTGAAAGTACATTTTGATAACAGGACACAGAGTTATTCCCAAAATAGCTAGTCAGGCTGAGATCATAATTGTTTTTTGCCTTGTCATGTTCTCCCTTGCACCTCCTCATTTGAAGGAGTTGATTAATTTTTGTGGGTTTTTGCTTCACAGCAGCAGAGTGCTCGCTGCTACAAGGCACTCTTGCCAACCTATTCAATTATACTGGAAACCACAGCTGGGCTATATCCTGCCTTCAATCGACCTTGACAAAGATAATACTGGCTGCAGGGGTTAATGGATAGTTATTGTGAAAGAGGGCAAAGGTTAACTTTGTTTCTCATTAACTCAAACGCACTGAGGCCAAATGATAGGTTTCTACTGTGGTCTTGCCCTTGGTCATTTTGCTATAACACATTTGAGGGATTGTATACTACTCATATCTAGTCTACATAAAAAGAGAAAAAAAAAGACCTTCATATAGTACCTTTCATCATCTGAGGATTTTCTAAATCATTTTACAGCCAATGAAGGACTTCTGAAGTTGCTGGTTTAATATAGGAAACACAGAAGTTAGATAACATACGAGCTTTCCACAGAAGACAATTAAATAACCATAAAAATTATTTAAATTGTGCTGCCTGGAGGAGTGTTGGAATTTTAGAGAAAATAAAGAGTGCGTGAAAGGAAAATGATACCTCAGAGAAGATAAAAAATGGCAAGCAGTTTGTGATTCATTGTGAAATGGTACTTCTGCATTGAATAAAGTTAAATGACCTATACCGTGGTAAGCCAAGTAGATCTATTGTGCTGTTGTTTAAACAGGTTTGGGCAGATGGGGAAGTAGGGAGGAAAAAAAAATCAAAGCTGAAAGACAGTTGAGTTGCCAGAAAATTGCACAGCCTCCCCAAGCACCAAATTGAATTCCACCCTTTCAACACCCTGCAGACAGAGAGAAACTCATTAAAACACGAGTGATGTAAAACTGGGATATGTATCAAGGTAATAGCCTATTAACAGTTGTAGAGATTTTAAATTAGGTTATATAAAAGAGGAGAAATTATTAATAGATACTGAATCTATAGTTTAGCGATTATAAAACTAGGGCAGAGACAGACAGAGAAATTTAGAGGATTATTACTCATTATTTTTTGGTGATAGCAATACTGAAATAGATACTACAGAATATATGAAACAGAAGTGGTGAGAGGTATCTAACTTCCTGAGGGATGTAAACAAGCTTCATCAAACCTGCAGTTCATGATGGCACTGTTAGTTAATGCAAAATGAATAACGCTACCTTAAACTAAACAGAACAATGGTAGTAGAGTTTTTTTTAAAATTGGGGGAAGGAAGAAATTCCAACTTCACTGCTTCATAGTTTTTTTCTATGGCTATTACTTCTGTGGGAACATCAAAGGAGAAATGGTGTAGTGGTATTGTCACTGTTTTGGTAATCCAGTGACCCAAGTAATGTCTGGGAACGAGAGTTCAAACCCCAACACGATTTTGAAATTTAAAATGAATAAAAAAAGTCTGAAATTCAAAGTCTAATGATGATCATAAAACCATTGTTGATTGTTGTAAAAACCCATCACAAAATTTGAAAAACTGTTTTATTTGAAAAAGACATCCACTGTTGGGTAGTCATGGCAACATTAATTGTAGTCAAGGAGATGGGCATCCCAGATTATTTTGATGCGCCTGTTAGAGAAAGATAGATAGGGGATGTCTTGACAATTGAAAAAACAATGGATGCAAAAAGACAATAGATGATCCACAAAACCACCTCTCTTCTGGAGTTCAGAAAAGATGGAATTGGTCCCATTGCTCACCCACTCTCTGCCACAGGGCAAGGGCGCAAAACCTTGCATTGATGCAACTAAACAATCTCTGTCACCCACTATCACAGACACTCATGTACAGCATCTGAGGGACATGAGTCAGTCTGGGAGTGACAGTGCAGCGATATAAAAACCTCTAATCTTTTTGTGCATTACTACACAACCTTACTCAGCTCAGGTAAAGGACAAATTCCTACAGTCAGCCAAGCACAAAACTTCAAGCCACTTGTGCCCACTATACCTTCATCCTACTGCTATCTCAACCCTACCATTCAACCTGCCAACCAATGGCCCCTTATATAAAGTCTTACTTTACTGCATACAACCACATGTTTCAGTTGATTATGCTGAATGCAAATTACAGCTTTTATGAAAATGAGAAGTATAAATAGATTGAAAATGTCACGGAATTCTGTTGATAAATGGGTTAACTTTTACCCAATTGGAATTAAAATACTTAAAGGATTTTCTTGTAATGTTTTCTTTCCCTTATCAGATTCGCTACAGAAGATTCCTATATCAAGTATAGCAAAATATGGCACGAGTCACAAAGTTACTGGAGCATTTGCAATCGGAGGTGTTTAGCTCTGAACATGAGTGTTTCTTCCACACCACCAGTTGCTATTTGAAGCCCACAATACTTAGAAGCCTCGACCAATTCTATACAGTTTATTAATATCAGATGATTTTAACATTCCAATTGGGAACCAGCTGGCAGAATGAGGTTTACTGTGCGGCACATGGCAAGACACCAGAATAAAGCCAGATAGGAACTCTTGAGTGATGCAGAGAATTTATAGATCTGCAATATGCTTATTACTAGCAAATTTCAAACACTTGACAACTTGGTCAAGTACCAAAAGTAAACTTAGACAACAGACACCACTGCAGAACTCAGCAGCAAAAGACCATTCGGTATAAATGCAACTATTTACTTCATTTAGTGTCGAGTACAGTTGTGCAGTAACACACGCAGGAGATTATAGCAAGAAAGCGGCACAGTAAGAAGTCTCACAACACCAGGTTAAAGTCCAACTGGCTTATTTGGAAACATAAGCTTTCAGAGTGATCACCTGATGAAGGAGCAGCGCTCTGAAAACTCGTGATTCCAAATAAACCTGTTGGACTTTAACCTGGTGTTGTGAGACTTCTTACTGTGCTCGAGGAAAATAGGACAAGTTTTATATTGTGAGGGTGAATAGGAGGGGAGGAGCTGTAATTGATTGGGATGGCACATACAAAAAGGCAAGGGGTGATGATAAAGGCTAACAATGGTTCTGATGACGTACATTAAGAGATTGTGGAGAAGGAACTGAGAGAATGGGATGGCATCCTGACAGGACATGGTGTGTGAAGAGCTATAGTCAAGCTAGCTGTGTGGTTTTCTGTATTCTTTCCGCAGACAATGAACAAACAAAAGTGTTTCAATACACAACATTGTAAGAGAGTACCCAAAAAATACTTCAAAAGACCACGGCACAGCACCAGCCACTTGCCAAATCCTATAACTCCATCAGTATGGGAATCTGCTTCACATACAGAGTTTGCATTGTAAAAGCTCCTTGCGTGCAGCTGGTTAGCTCAGCTGGGTAGAACATACTTTTTGACAATGCCAACAGCATAGGTTCAATCCCTATGGAGGTAGGTCTGGTGGCCTACCTCTTCTGCTTGCGATATGATGGCATCTTTGAACTCTGATTAGCATCCCTTGGATAATGAGGACATTACATAGGGAGACACCACAGGGAAAAAAAGTTTCACAAACAGTTGAAAGTTGGCATAAAAGTGTGGCCAAAAATCATTATAAGAAAATGAAGAATTTTAATATATAGATGAATAAGACAGCCAGAAGAATGTGTGTTTTAAAAATTAATCATGCCCTATTTTCTGCTGTGCCACTGAAAAATGTTTAGTTATTTGCATCAGCAGTAAAATAAATCTCAAGATTTTAAGCTATGACCCCATCTTGCTGACATTGGATTTTGAACCGGCGCAGGTCACAAACCTATATATGACAGTATGTATGTGTGTGAGATGTGCAGTACTTACAGCCTGGGTTATGGTGCTCTTCACTTTCTCACTCAATAGCCCCTCAAAGACAAAGGAGTCTCCAAATATTTCTGCCTAATGACGGAAAGAAACAACAATGGAGTGTTAACTTCAGAAAATTAGGGTCTTGATTTGCTTTGGATTTAAAAGCCTCAGTACTGCTTCAGTCATTTCAAACTTCCTATGCTTTTCTTCAATGGTCTCAATCACATCTTGAATATTGTGTTCCTAATGTCACTTCATTCCCATAACATTCTTTACAGTTTGCTTTTTCTTGTACATTCACATATTCACTATCCATGTTCAAGGTCGATTTTAATCCTCATGACGGGATGCTGACACATTTAACTTTCCTCCTTCCATTTGCAGGTGGAGACAGAGCAGAAAATAGGAACCACCATCTTGGGTGCTGCTCACTGCATCCAAAGCCAGCCACAGTGAGTAAACACTGTCAAATCAAGTTGTGCCATTGATGTGACGTGTGTAATGCATTGGAGTATTTCTTTCACAGAATTTACTTGAAAAATTATTGGTGTTTTTGAGGATGTAACAGGTTGGATAAAAGGGAAATCAGTAGACATGATGCACACATAACGCATGATCAAGAAGGCGAATGGAATGTTGGCCTTTATAGCGAGGGGGATAGAATATAAAAGTAGGGAGGTCTTGCTGCAACTGTACAGGGTACTGGTGAGGCCGCAGCTGGAGTACTGTGTGCAGTTTTGGTCGCCGCACTTGCGGAAAGATATATTGGCCTTGGAGGAAGTGCAGAGGAGGTTCAATGGGCTGATACCGGAGATGAGGGGGTTGGCCTATGAAGAGAGACTAAATAGACTGGGTCTGTACTCGTTGGAGTTTAGAAGGGTGAGGGGGAATCTTATAAAGATGTATAAGATAATGAAGAGGTTGGATAGGGTAGAGGATAGAGATTCTTCCCGCTTAGAAAGGATAGCAGGACTAGAGGACACAGCCTAAAGATAAGGAGGGGGGCAGTTTAGATCAGAGTTAAGGAGGAACTTCTTAACTCAAAGGGTGGTGAATCTCTGGAATTCTCTGCCCTGTGAAGTGGTGGAGGCTACCTCACTAAATATATTTAAGTCACGGGTAGATAGGTTTCTGATAGACAGGGGAATTAAGGGTTATGGGGAGAAAGCGGGAAAGTGGAACTGATCCACTTCAGAACAGCCATGATCTTCTTGAATGGCGGGGCAGGCTCGAAGGGCTAGATGGCCTACTCCTGCTCCTATTTCTTATGTTCTTACTAGCACCACAAAAAGTTAATACACAAGACAGGAGCTCAGCGTTTTGGGACTGATATTTCAGCATTCATAAATGGAGGACTGGGTACCTGACAGGAAGCAGCGAGTTGGGACAAAGGGACCCAGGTTCAATTCCCAGCTTGGATTACCATTTGTGCTGAGTTTGCACGTTTTCCCTGTGTCTGTGTGGGTTTCCTCCAGCTGTTCCAAGTTCCTCCCTCAGTTCGAAAGACGTGCTGGTTAGGTGCACTGGCCATGCTAAATTCTCCTTCAGTGTACCCAAACAGGTGCCGCCGGACTGTGGCGACTAGGGCATTTTCAAGTAACTTCATTGCAGTGTTAATGTAAGCCTACTTGTGACACTAATAAATAAACTTTAAATTCAAGATTCAGATGAAGAAACTGACTGTATTGTAACCAAACTTTCTGGTGATATAATACATAGGAAGTCAGGTTGTAAGGAGGACACAAAGTCAGCCAAGGGGTCTCGATAGGTAACAAGTGAGCAAAAACCTGGCAGATGAAGCATAATATGGGAAAATATGAGATTGTCCACTTTCGCAAAAAGAATAGAAAAGCAGAATATTAAACAGGGAGGCTCTGTAGGATAATGCAGTATGGGTGAACCCGGGTATCCCTGGAAATAAATCACAAAAAGTCAGATTCAGTGAAGGTTAGGTGTGCTGATTTCTCAGATGAAAGGATTTGTCTTGTCATCAAAGGTTGAGTAGCTTGGCCCAATACTCATACAAGAATGAGATGCTGAAAACATAAGATTTTGAGGGGGCTTGACAAGATAGACACAGAGGATGTTTCGCTATGTGGAAGAATGTGGAACTAGGGGAACAAAGAACAATACAGCACAGGAATGTGCCCTTCGGCCCTCCAAGCCTGCATTGATCATGTGTTCCTAACTAGATCATCGATTTGTATCCCTCTATTCCCAGTTTGCTCATGTGGCTATCTAGATAAGTCTTAAATGATCCTAGTGTGTCTGCCTCAACACCTTGCATGGTAGTGCATTCCAGGCCCCCACCACCCTCTGTGTAAAATATGTCGCCCTGTATATCTGTATTGAATCTTGCCCCCCCCCCCACCTTGAACTTGTGACCCCTTGTGTTTGTCATTTCCGACCTGGGAAAAAACTTCCAACTGTTCACCCTATCTATGCCTTTCATAATTTTATAAACTTCTATTAGGTCGCCCCTCAACCTCTGTCTTTCCAGGGAGAACAACCGTAGTTTACTCAATCTCACCTCATAGTTAACATAAGAACATAAGAAATAGGAGCAGGAGTAGGCCATCCAGCCCTTCGAGCCTGCCCCGCCATTCAATAAGATCATGGCTGATCTGTCGTGGCTCAGTTCCACTTTCCCGCCCTCTCCCCATAACCCTTAATCCCCTCTCTTATCAAGAACCCATCAACTCGCTTCTTAAAAATATTTAGCGAGGCAGCCTCCACCACTTCAACGGGCAGAGAATTCCAGAGATTCACCACCCTTTGAGTGAAGAAGTTCCTCCTCAACTCCGTTCTAAACCACCTCCCCTTTATCTTGAGGCTGTGCCCCCTAGTCCTACTGTCTTTTTTGAGCGGGAAGAGTCTCTCCACCTCTATCCTATCCATCCCATTCATCATCTTATACGTCTCAATGAGATCTCCCCTCATTCTTCTAAACTCTAACGAGTACAAGCCTAGTTTATTCAGCCTCTCCTCATAGCTCAACCCCCTCAACTCCGGTATCAGCCTAGTAAACCTCCTCTGCACTCCTTCCAAGGCCAAAATATCCTTGCGCAGGTGCGGCGCCCAAAACTGCTAAGACTCTCAACATCAAGCAACATCCTGGTAAACCTTTTCTGCACTCTCTCCAAAGCCTCCACGTCCTTCTGGTATTGTGGCGACCAGAACTGGATGCAGTATCCCAAATGTAAATTGGACCTCACATATCCTTAGCCTCACATATTTACCCTGTTAATCCCCCGACATTAAACGGCAATTTTGCATGGCCAATCCACCTAACCTGCGCAACTTTGGACTGCCGGACGACCTGGAGGAAACTCACATAGACACAGGGTGAACGTGCAAACACCACAGAGACAGTCACCCGAGGCCAGGATTAAACTCAGGTCCCTTTGAGTCACCAGTGCTAACCAAGTTTTAATCCAGTCACACACAATCCAATACTTACTACACTAGGGGTTGGTTAGGTCAGTTGGCTGGATTCCTGGTTCATGATGCGACTTGACACTGATACTGGCTGAGGCAATTCATAAAGGTCCTGCCTTGTCAACCCTCCCCTTGTCTGAAGTGTGGTGATCCTCAGGTTAAACCACCAGTCAGCTCTCTCCCTCAAAGGGGGAGCAGCCTATGGGTCATCTGGGACTATAGCATCTTTACTTTTACTACTTTCTACTCGGCATTTTCTACTGTTGTGTTCAGTCGGCACAGGAACATAAATCGCTTCCATTCAGTGATTATGAACAATAAACATCAGCAGAAAACAACTTCAATCACAATGAATACGTAATTACATGAATAGAACTATTTCCATAGTATCAACAGTTTATAGGTAACATAGGGCAGCCCACTATATTAGTGTGCATTCATGCAGGTTACTATCACGGGAGATCAGACTAGGGTTTCTTAGAGATTAAAAGACAAACAGCCCAGGAGTGACATGTTTCAGAGGTTCTATATCTGTACTATCAAACATACACCAACAACTGGTGCACAAAATTCATTTAAGATAATCTGCTCAGGCATTCATTATTTCAACTCACTTGTTATGGTTTTACACAGATGACTGGAATATACCACTGCGTGAAAATAAATTCAAATATTCGTTTTGGTCAAAGCCATTACTAAGCTGCCAACTAATATGATCGAAGAGAACGTGATCAATTGCAAATCCATTACTGGGGTGCAATAATTGCCTTTTGAAGGATTGTTGGTTTGTTATTTCTACTAAAACCATAAACAGCCACTAAAAGAAACATTTGGCACCAAAAAAATTGAACAAGGATTTTTATGCATAATGGCAACTAAGAATTCAACCTGAAGGAAAGGTAGCAAGATACACCAGAATAAGTCAGAATTGACAATTGGCCCATAACTCCCTCATTATTTTAAGGAATGCCAAAATAAGCTATCTAGCATATGTGCCTAGAATCTTCTGCACTTCCATTTTATGCAAGTGAGCCTACCAGATTTCAACTTAGTACTTACATAGAAAATAGCAAAAGTAGACCATTCAACCCTTCGAGCCTGCTCTGCCATTCATTATGATCATGGCTGATCAACAAATTCAATATCCTGATTTAAAAGACCAGCTACATTTTCTACCTTGACCACCCCCTTTCCTGTTCTGCCCTTTTCATTCCCTTAAAATCTCTCTAATCTCTTCTGTTTAACTCAGCTTCTCATGCCTCCATAGGACCTCTACAGTTTGCAGTCATTGTTCACTTCATGGGATCACTGTATTTGAATGCAGAGATCGGGAGTCCAACTCATGGCCCATACAGTCCACTGTAGCACTTTTGGCACAAATGCCAATCATTCAACACATTAGTGCTTTTATAGGAAAATACTGCATCGGAATACTTTGTGATTTTTCATTCCCATTACCTCCAATACATTTGTCATCATTTTGCTGGTGGGGTGATGAAACAACTGTGGGGTTTCTGGAGATGAGAGCTTTCCATTAGTTAATTTTTAAAAAATGCATTTATGCAGCACCTTTCACATTTTCAGGGCATCCCACACAAAGTATGGCTACAGCTGTAATAAAGGCAAATGCAGCAAGGTCCCACAAAGAGAAAAGTGATGCGGCCTGACCATCTGCTTTTTCTCTCAATAGTGATGATTGTTGGCGAGAACACCAGAAAAAATTCTCCCTCCCCCTACCCATCTCCAACAGTACTATGAAAGCTTTAGATAACCCTCTCAATGAGCAATATTGTTTGGAAAGCAAGTTCCAGAGGGTACAGCAGAGATGACTAAAAACTATACCACTGAAGGAGTGAATAGAGAGTTGAGTGACTAGAGTTGTGTGAAACCATTAATCGTAAAAGATTAGTACACAGGTAAAGCAAGCAATTAGGAAACCTAATTGAATGCTATCTATTGTGAATGGAATTGGATACTAAAATAGCGAGGTTATGCTTTAAACATAATGGGCACTGGTGAGACCACATCTGGAATATTGTATTACAGTTTTCTTATTTAAGAAAGGGCACAAATATATTGGAAGCTGTTCAGAGAAGGTTAACCAGTCTAATACCTGGAATGGATGGGTTATCTTAAGAAAGTTTGGACAAGCTAGCCTTGTATCCGCTGGAGTTCAGAATAATAAGACTTGACTGAAACATTCACGATGCTGATGGATCTTGACAAGGTGGATATGGAGAGGACCGGTGAGGAGAAATTATTTCATATAATCCTTACAGTGTAGAAGAAGGCCATTCAGCCCATCGAGCCTGCACCAACAATCCCACCCAGGCTCTATCCCCATAGCCCACGTGTTTATCCTGCTAGTCCCCCTGATACTAAGGGGCAATTTAGCATGCCCAATCAACCTAACCTGTACATCTTAAGACTGTGAGGGGAAATCAGAGCGCTCGGAGGAAACCCATGCAGACACAGGGAGAATGCGCAAACTCCACACAAACAGTCACTTGAAGCCAGAAGTGAACTCAGATCCTTGGCGCTGTGAAGCAGCAGAGCTAACCACAGTGCCACCCTCTCTCAAGAGATCATGAGTCTTTGTACCTCTGCTTTCACCACCTTTTGAAAACAAGAATCTAAATATTTTTAAGGTAGAGTAAGATAAATTCCCGATAAGCAAGGTTATCAGGAGACTATGGGAATGTGGAGGGAGGGTTACAATCAGCTATCATTTTATTGAATGGTGGAATCAGCTTGAGGGGCTGAGTGGTCTGCTCCTGCTCCTAATTCATACAATGGGCAACAGCTGTGGTTTGCAAGGAACAGTTACAGCACAGAAGATGGGTATTCAGCTGTGTGAGTGAAAGAGTGTGATGGATCTCTGGAAAGAAAAGCAATTGCCTACAGACCCACCAGAACCAAAGAAAAGATTGTAAACAGTGCACACCACAGTGAAGTTAAAGAAACAGAACTACAATTCAGGGAGTGTTGAGAATTGCAAAACACTAAGTGTGTTGACTCCAGTCTGAATAGACCCCATATAAAGAGAAAAATAAGTAATTCAACATTTAAAAAAAAAGAAATATTGTACATCAGCTCCTGCAAAACTGTTGCTTGAAATAACTTTGGCAAAGACAGTTCTCCCAAGTTCAATGTTAGTGGCTTCTGGAACACAGAATGAGAAGAAAGTGAGTGGTACATCAGTCGGTGCGCTATAGATTTTCTGCAGTCTATTTCCAGCAATTCTGCTTCAGCAATGATTTGGGATTTGAACTGCTTTCAAGCCAGAAGTACAAACATTAACCTGGCTTCAGAGAATTGACCTACGGTTAGGCAACGATTGCTAGGATTTTAACCCAAAGAAGGAATGCTGATAACCAAGTTAGGATAGTATGTGAGTTGACTTGGAGATGAAGTTGGAAGTCATGACGTTTTCATGCACCTGCTCCCTTATCCTTCATGGTAGAGATGGCAGGTGCTGTTGAAAACAGAATCAACATAGTGCAGAAGGAGGCCATTTGGCCCATCGAGCCTGCAACAGCAATCCCACTCAGGCCTTATCCCAGTAACCCCACGTATTTATTCCGCTAATCCCTCTAACCGATGCATCCTGGGACACAAAGGGGCAATTTAGCATGGCCAGTTGTACCTAACCGGCATGTTAGAAAGTGGCTACAATGTTTCCCATCAATGGGAAATGCTGCAAGTACAGCATGCCAGTTGAAGCAAAATGGAAGTTCTGGACATTAAATGGGATTCCAAACTTCTGCAATACTACCCAGATCACAACATTGTAAAGGACTGATTGGCTGTGCTCTTCTTACTGATGACTGCCATAGGTGAATGATTCTCTAACCAAGACCAGATTTGCAGAGAATCTTGAGCAGAGGGAAAGTTTTGCTGTTTCACTCCATTGTAGACAATGCCTGCATTATCAGTTGGAAGCTGCAGCAATCTAATTTGTAAACACACTGGTTTACAAATGTAAGAACATAAATATGACACTTGGGAGAACAGATATGAAATTTGGACTTGGGAAGGTCAGGCCAGGCCATATTCATCGTGTCCATTACCAGACTGGAATGAATTCAGGAGCAAGAAATTGATTTTCTAGTTTCCGAAAGGTTGCAGTTGTTGCATGGCTGGCAGGTATAGGTTTTGTAAAAGAAAGTGGCTTCCAACTTGAACAAGTTGAGAACACCTTCTCTCACCACCACCTTAGAGCAATGTTACTGTAGCCAATTATTGTCAGTTGGTCTGCACTGTTTAAATCCATCCAAAGCTTCCCCTCCCCCTGCTTCCTATAGTCCGACACACCATTTCTCTAATTCTGTCCCCTCCACTTCCCTCAAAGTGTTGGCAGCCTTGCCTTTTATCACTTTGTTCTCATTCTCTCCCTACACAATCTCTTCTAAAGACCTTGCCTTTCCAACTCAAGCACCCCACTTAATCTCAAGCTCTTTATCTTGGCATCCATTTTCCACACATTTTTACTTCAGCTTTAAATATGAGCAATTTTTCCAATTTATAGTGAGAAACTAAAAGACCATGTCCTAGTCCAGGCCAGAAATCCAAATTAAGACACATTAAGAAATACTGCAATGACTCAAGATACTTTTGTTCCAGAAATGGCATAATATGAGAAATGTAGGAAGGCATAAAACATTTTGTACCTCTGTGCTGTGGCTAGTAGCTCTGACAAATTGCTCAAACTCAGCATTGCTGACTTCATACATATCCATGTAGAATTGTTTAATGTGCGTTTTTCGGGCTGGGCCCTCTCCATCCTGAGGTATTCCAGGGTCATCGGTTCCCATAGTGAACACTCCGCCTGGTATCAGAACCATCTTAAATAGAGAAACAATATACTGGTAATGGTGGTCAATCATTTGACCTCATTGAATTGAGTATGATCGATATCAGCTTTCTGTACCGGTCAATTGATTACAAAACCACAACATGCTTTGTTAAAAGCGAGAAAAATCACATAGTCAAAGATTAAATGCCGGAAGTTACTTTCAATATTGTGTGGACACCTTGCATTTCATTAATTTAGCTGGGGAATAAGAATGCACACAATATATTAACCATTTCACAAAGCAATCTGGATAATTTTTTTCCCTGTATTCATTCATGGTATGTGGGTGCCACTGGCAAGGTCACGATTTGTTGTCCATCCCTAATTGCCCTTGAATGCAATGACTTGCTGGACTATTTCAGAGGGCAGTTAAGAGTCAACGACATTGCTGAGATTCTGGAGTTACATGTACAGAAAGCCAGGATGGCAGATTTCCTTCCCTAAAGGACATCAGTGAAGCAGATGGGTTTTTATGGTAACTGTTGATACATCAATCACCAAGACTGAGACTAGCTTTATAATTCCAGGTTTATTAATGGAGTTTAAATTTCACCATCTGCCATGATGGGATTTGAATAGCAAAGTAATGTAAAACTAAAATACAGTGAACATTAAATAGTGAAAAACCTTAATTTCAGCTTTGAAGAGAACCTGGTGTAATATCAGACACTCTGGTCACATTGCTAAGAACAAAACAATAAATTTCAAAATAGCAGTGTGAGGAACAGCTTTAAATTGATGACCGAGTCCTTCTAGGTAAATGGTACATGATACTGGGCAATTATGCAGAAAAGTAGTTGAAGCACATTGTGACAGGCTCCAGGAAACATGAACATGCAGAACTAAGTGTGCCAATTTAAGACAGAAGCTCTGCCAACAAAGAGAAAACAGGTTCCACGGTTTAGTATGAAAGTGTAATGCAGTTATAAAGCTTAGATTATATCATATGTTAATATCCTGCTCCTACTCCAGTTTTTCCACAATCACAATTTAACGATGCTCAAGACCGAATGATGTCCAAACCGTCAGGTTCAAAAAGTGGAAAGTGTAAATTTGATTATTTTGTAAAAGTCAGTCAAAATTCTGCTTGAGTACATTATCATAGAATCATTGAAACCCTCCAGTGCAGGAGGCCACCATTCGGCCCATGAGTCTGCAACAATAACAATCCCATCCCAAGCCCTATCCCCATAACCCCACACATTTATTCCACTAATCCCTCTATCCTACACATCCTGAAACACTATGGGCAATTTAGTATCTCCAATCAACCTAACCTGCAAATCTTTGGAGGAACCCAGAGCATCCAGAGGAAACCCACACAGACACGGTGAGAACGTGCAAACTCCACACCGACAATGACCCAAGCCCGGAACTGAACCCAGGTCCCTGGAACTGTGCCACACCAAATTAATTTATTTTGATCTTTAAAATGGAGGAGTGCTTTGAGCAATAACTACTTCTCTTTTGATAGCTGATCTTTATATTGATTGAAAGGAATAGAATATTAGTATTACAATTGAATGATAATTCTACTCAATCTTCAGGCAACAGAGAAATCACTCTACTCCAACAGATTTTCAGTTCTTGGAACTGCATGTGGATCTTTGTAAATCCTGCAGATTCCCAACACATCCATTATGTTAGTGTGCGCTCAGTGATTTTGCAATTTGCGTCGCTGTGCCATCAGCCATTCTATGTCAATTTCTTCAGCGACTTTATACATGACACCCAATCCACTTGGATTTTCATGGCTTTATCTTCCCCAGATCCAACCTTCCTTAATCCTCTTAGTTACAAGGCCGAAATGGACCTTTCATACTGTCCTTTGCCAACAATACAAAGTTCAGGGTGATTCCACTACTGATTCACTGCTTATGAGCAAGGAAATGTAGGCCCCTTCTCAAGGACTGCAAGGATGGGATCAGATGCTCGTCATATCAGAGAACCTTTTGTTCCTTGGTTCCAACAGTTGCAATAGGAAAAGAATTGGAGAATGCACACATTTATTAGGCCATAATTTATCTGCAATTTATCTTGCTGATAAACACTAAAATTTTGAAAAATACACTAAAATTTTGAAAAATACAGCAGTAACTTATTTTATTACATTCAGGGAGGAGTAACCTGTGAATAAATGTCCCTGTGTTACTAAATTAGAACTCCACTTGGAAGCATTTTCATTAATAGCAATCTTTCTTGAGAATGTTCCTTGTGTAACTCCACACAGCCATACCTATTTTTCCCCTAAAAAGTTAATGATGTGCAACTAAAAATACGATTTTAGATATAATATTTACATTCTAGCTAGCAAGACAGTAGCAAGCACTGTTTGGATTTGGCAGAGTGAATGAGTATGAAGATAGTGCTAAGAACAGGAGGCTGCTGCACATGGAACAGTTTTACAGGCCAGATTCCTTTCATAGTAAGGAGAATGGAAAATAAAAGCAGCAAGGCGTTGCTGCAGTTGAACAGGGCTCTGAGGTGACTACATCTAGAATATAGAGTCCAGGTTTGGTTTCCTTACTTAAAGGATATAATTGCATTGGCAGGTCAGAGAAGGTTCATGTGACTGATTTTTGGGAATGAAAGGGTTATTAACGAGGAAAGGTTGGGCCAATGTCATAGAATCCCTCCAGTACAAATGAGGCCATTCAGCCCATCGAGTCTGCATTGACTTTGGATTGAAGGGGGAAACTGGATCACGCAGACACGGGGAGAATGTGCAAACTCCACACAGACCACCACCCAAGACAGGAATTGATCCCGGGTCCCTGGCACTGTGAGGCAGCAGTGCTAACCACTGTGCCATACATATCAATTGGGGTTTGGAAGAATGAAGCATGATGTTCTTGAACCATACAAGATCCTGAGAGTCCTTGACAGCATGGACGCTGAGAGAATGTTTTCCCTTATAGGAGACTAGAACTAAGGGAGGTGGGCACAGTTTTAAACAAAAAGGTCCTGCATTCAAAACAGCAATGAGAATTTTTTTCTCAGAGAGTTGTGAGTCTGTGGGATTCTCAAAGAGCAGGAGAGGTAGCTGGTGCAGTGATAATTTACTGAACTAATAATCCAGAGGCCTTGGCTCGTGCTCTGGCGATATGGGTTCAAACCTCACAGCAGCTGATAGAATTTAAATTCAGTTAATAAATCTGGAATACAAAATTAATACTATTAATGACCATGAAATAATTGTTCATCGTTCAAAAAAAAAGTGGTTCCCTTCATGTTTTTCCCACATCAACTGTTTCAGCTGATTCTATTTATACTGATTTGAAGGTTGAGCCAATAATCACCTGTCTCTAATAAGACAATTAGCTTTGCAATGCAATTATCAAAGCATATATTTGCTGACACATTGACACATCTGCTTCCCATACATTCACACTGAATGGTGTATGTGTGAAGCAGTCTATCAATATTCTTCATGTAAAGCCTTAACTCAATGATAATGTTGTTGTTCCAAAGGAGAACAGCTTCCATGAGACTTGAGCTAACCTTGGCTGACATATTAGTGCAACACTGAGCAAGCTCTCTTTTCAGATGTAAAACTGATGCTAAGTCTCATCCTCGGGTCGAAGTAGAAGATCACATGGCACTATTCAAATACCAGCAGTTCTTTTTCCATTATTAAAGGCCAGAACAATTATTGGTAGAAGTTAAAGACTACACGTTAAAATATTACTCAAACGCATATTACTTTATCAAACAAATTTTTTTTGAGTCTAGCTGGAATCACACAGCTCCAGGAGTAGCAAACTGGCATTGCTCATGACTATGGGTGTAAGACTATATTAATATCATGAAAATTCATGAAGGGTTATCCATGGAGATTTGGTAAAGATCTGTTTTACTGATTTATTTATAGTTAATAATTGAGCAGATTGTACTTGCCCTGTGAAAACACAGAACTAAATAGGCCAAACGGCCTTGTCGTATTCAGTAATTTACATCCTGCATTCAATTTCTATCATATGAAGCTATCCTTAATTTGTCCTGCCCTTAATTTTCAAGATTGTATGTCTTTGCTTCTGAAGAATCCTGTTTCAGTCACCATGAAGCTGGCTTCATTATCTTAAATATATTACTAGCAAGTCTTTATTGACAACATAACTATACACATATATCCAGCGGAGGGTACAGATATGGAGCAGACTCTTGTCTAGGTCTTTACCCAACACTATCCAACTCTAGATTGACTCTGGGTTTAATGCCTTTTTGCATCAGTGTGTGGGCAGTATTTTATTCAGTCCCACATGAACCCTTATGTATCAGACCCTATTAATACTGTTTCCTTTTTCTTGCTCACCAAAAATTTACTCAGTGAGAATGGTTACCGTACAGAGGAAGACTGCTCATCCCATCATGCCTGTCCCTGCCCTCTGCATGGGCAACACAACCAGTCCCATTGCCTGGTCTTTTCACCATTCTCACAAATCTTGTGTGCATCCTCTCCAATGTCTTCTCATTCTTCAAAAACTGTGGTTCCCAGAACTATACAAATTCCAGTTGAGGCTACCAGTGTTTTATAAAGATTGACCTCATGCTCCTATTTATAAAGACCAAGATATGTTGTGCTTTATTAACTGCTTACTTCCAATGATTTGTGCACACATACCTTGAGTCCCAGGCTCAGGCCAGCACTCAAGGAACATAGGAGCACAGAAGCAGAGTAAACCATTTGGCCCTTTGAGCCTGCTCCATCACTCAATATGATTGTGGTTAATTTGACAGCACAGAGGCACAATGGCTAGTACTGCTGCTGCCTTATGGGGCCCCAGTTCAATTCCAGCTTTGGATGGAGGCTGCCCATTTTCCCAGTGGGTTTCCTCCCACTGTCCAAAGATGTGTAGGTTAGGTGGATTAGCCATGGTTAAAAAAGCACAGGGGTATAGAGATAGGGCAGAGAGAAAGGCCTGGGAGGGATACACTTGGGAGAGTTGGTGCAGACTTGATGAGCTGAATGACCTCTTTCTGCACTGTAGGGATTTGATGGTTCTATCATCTCAATTACATGCACGTCTGCCCACTATAACACTTGACTCTCTTGTCTATCAAGATATGTCTATTCTGCCTTGAATAAATTCAAGGACCCAGCTTCCACAGCTTTCTGGGGAAAGTAATTCCAAAATTTAACAGCCACCAAGAGAAAATATTTCTCCTCATTTCTGTTGTAAATTTTTAAACTGTGTTCCCTGGTTTTTGTCTCCCTTACAAATGGAAATTGCCTCCTGGTATCAACTCTATCAAATCCCCTCAGAATGACATATATTTCAGTAAGATCACCTCTACTTCTAAATTTTAATTGTATAGACCCAACCTATTCAATCATTTTTTTATTTGTTTATGAGTTGTGGCTATCACTGACTGGGCCAGCATTTCTTGCTCATCCTAATTTCCCTCAAGGAGGTAGTGGTGAGCTGCCTTCTTGCACCAGTGAAGGCCCAGAGGTGTAGGTATATCCACAGTACTGTTAGAAATAGAGTTCCAGGATTTTGACCCAGTGACAGTGAAGGAATAGCAATACACTTCCAATTCAGGATGGTGTGTGGCTTGGAGGGAAACTTGCAAGTGGTAGTGTTCCCATAAATCTATTTCTTCTGTAACAGAGATTGTGGGTTAGGAAGGTGTTGTCGAAGGAGGCTTTCCTCATGGGATAAGTCCTTCATCCCATTAATGAGCTGAGTCAACTTTCTTTGTACTGTTTCTAATGTAATTGTACATTTTTCAAGTAAGGGGACTAAAACTCAACACAGTATTCCAGATGTGGTCTCAATATCCTGGACAGCTGCAGTAAAATTTCCCTACTTGCATATTCCGTATCCCCTGCAATAAATGTCAAAATTCTATTTGGCTTCCAAATCACTTGCTGTACCCACATAGTAACTTTTTGTGATTCACGTACCAGGGACACCCATCGCAATCTCTCTCCATTTAAATAGTTGGTTGCTTTTCTGTTCTCGCAAAGGAGAAGTTCACATTTGTCCATGTCATGTCCCATCTACCAACTGTTTGCCCACTTATTTTACCAGCCTTTCTCTCCACCTCCTCCTGACAACTTGATACCAAGGTAGATATGGAACTATCAGCAGATATAACTACCATACTTTGCGTTCCTTAACCCAAATGACTGTCGATTACAAATAGTTAAAGTCTCAGCATCCATCCCTGCGGCACTCAACTAGCTATAGCTTGGCAACGCAAAAAAAAAACACCTTATCCGTTCTCTGCTTACTGTTAGCTACCCAATCCTTTATCCATGCTAGTTCCATCCATGTTACTCCATTCACCATGTTCTTTTATTTTGTGTGGTAACCTTTGTTGTGGCACTTTATCAAATGACTTCTGAAAATTCACATTTACCACATCTACAGGTTCCCCTATATCCACTTTGTTTATTAATTCCTCAAAGAATTCTAACAAATTAGTCAAACAGAACTTTCCTTTCACAAAGTGATGTTGATACTGTCTGATCACCTTGCGATTTTTGAAGCATCTTGTTATAACATCCTTAATAAAGTAGTCTCACAATTTCCCAATTAAAATGTTAGCTAACTGGCTTGAAGTTTCCCGCTTTCTGTTACATATTTAAAAAGGGTTGCAGGTTACTTTAAGAGCTGATTATGTGAGCATATGCTGATTTCATTTGGGTATGCACTTACGCTGCTGTTTTACTTTCAGTTTTATATCGTGTGTAGAGAAAGAACAGCTCTTCAATAAAATCTGTTGTTTGTTTGTTGAATCTACATGTTATGTAACTATTTTCCAATCCACTGGAATGCATGGAATTTTGACAGATTACCAAAGCATCCACTGTCTCAGGAGTTACTTCTTTTGAGACCCTGAGATGCAGGTCATCTTCAGACTTGTCAGCCTTTAAGTCTAATAGTTTTCCCAGCTCCTTTTCCTCAGTGATGCTGATTGTTTAATTTGTTTTGATTTGCAGATACCTTTGGGAAATTTTCTAGGTTTTCTGCAGTGAAGACAAACAAAATACCTGCTCAACAACTCTGCCATTTCCTTGTTTCCCATCATCAATTCCCGGACTCGCTTTCTAGAGGTCAACATTAGTTTTTGTTAGTCTATCCTGTTTAGTTACTTGTAGGAACTCTTACTTTTTTTTTTGAAAGAAGTTAACTTTCTCTACTCTCTATTAATTTTTTTTGTCATTCTTTGCTGGTTCTTAAAATCTGATCCATCCACCGAGGGGCCATGAATCTTCACAGATTTGTGCAGCTCTGCTTTCAATTTGATACAGACTTGTTAATTCAGCCACCGATCTATACATTCTTCACAGTCTTTCATACCGAGACAAATCTCTGCTGTGAGTTATTAAATAGCCCCTGCATCGCTACCCTACCTTTTAACTAATTTTTAAGTTAATTTTAGCTAGTTCTGCTTTGATATCATTGTTACCTTATTTCAGGTTTAAAATTTGTGTTAGACCCACACTTCTCCCCTTCAAACTGGACATGAAATTTTATCACGTTATGATTTCTGTCACCTTAAAAGTTATCCATTAATCCTCCCTCATTAACAGGTTTAGAATAGTCTGCTTCCTGGTTGGCTCGAGAATGGAGTACCCCAAGAAATTGACCAGGCTACTTCAATTAAACCAATTTACATGTAGATTGAAGTTACCCACGATGAATGCGATACCTTTCTGACATGTCTCATTGATTTCTTCCTTATACTTTGTCCTATAATGTAACTACTGGTAGGGATATAAATTATTCCCACAAATAGCTATTTCTTACCTCCAGAGAAATAATTCTACATTTTGTTCCTTAGAACTAAGATCATTTCTCAATTCTAATCTAATGATATCCTTAATTAAGAGTTGTACCACCACCTTTTCCTAGCATCTTATCCTTTGGAAATGTCAAATATCCTTCAGGCCTCAGCCTTCGATCACCCTGCAACCTATAATGGCCATCAGGTCATACATATTTATTTCTGTGTAAACAATTTATCCGTTTTATGAATGCTACACACATTCAGATAAGAGCCTTTAACGCTGCCTCTTTACTATTTTTAGAATCCCTGGCCTTATCTACTGCTGCCCTAACTTATGAGGTGTGATCACCTTGTGGAACAACTTTCCAAATAATTTTCCCCTCCCTAATGGATTAGTGTCTGCAGTTTGACCTCTGGCTGAAATACTTAGAGCAGAATCTGCTCAAGCCACTGACATTTACTCCAAGCATGCTTATCCTAGATCACACTATTGTCTAGGAGCTCCCACATTCTGCAAGTTATGACACATTATCTGCCCTGCCATATTTATTGTGTTAATTATTTTATTAATTTAATAAATCTTACAACTCCCAATAAGGCTTTCCTAATGTTAGCAAACCTTACCAATAGAATCTTACAATTACTAAATTAAGTTTTTGAAAGATAATTGAATTTTGAAAGGTAAAGAAAATACTCAACCATTTACCCATTTCTCCTCCCTCACTACCCTGAGGTCCCTGACTTAGCACATTACCAAGATCACAGTCTGTGACTAGCTGCACTAGCCTATGGTGTGTGACTGCCTCATGGAACAAGTTTCCAAGTAACTTTTCCCCTTCCTGATGCATTTCTTTTGATAGGAGGTGGTGAGAAAAAGACAGAACGGTGAAGTTGGAACCTCTACCAGATCAACACGATCTTGATTAGCAAAGGAGGATCAAATAGGCTGAATGGCCTACACCAAAGCATCTTACGATGCAAGCTTTTTTAACAAAAAGTAACAGGTACATAGTTAGCTCAATGTTAAAAAAGGCACCCATTTAAGAGGGTGTAGAGTCTTTGGAACACTTCCTTGAAAGGCAGTGGAAGCAGAAGCACAAATATTTTAAACAGAGCTAGTTGGATCCTCAATAAGCAAGGAGGTGAAAGGCTATCAGGTTTAGGTGGAAATATGGCGTGTGGTGAACCATTGTCAACTGTCAGAAAAATCCATCTGATTCACTACTATCCTTCAGTGAAGGGAATCTGCATGGTATGGTACCATACACGCAGGTACTTGTGAGCCCAGAGGCACAATTTGGTTGATTCTCAACTGCCCTCAGGCAACTAGGGATGGGCAATAAATGCTGATCAGCCAGCAACGCCCATGTCCCACGAATGAATAAAAAAAATTTACAAGTAGATCAGCCATAATCTAATTTAATGGAAGGGCCGAACGGTCTGCTTCTATTTCCTATCTAAGCTTGATAAATAGTCTACCTGATTAGTGCGTCTTTCCAGATGTGGCCTATAGTCCTCTGCGATTTCATTGGCCTCCTTAGAGTATTTGGCTGCTGCCCGTTTCGCTAATGAAACGCTATCATTGGGAGTCTCGGGGAGATGGCCAGCAGTATCCCGGCGATTGGTGCAACCGCAGCCGGTGTCTTCCGGCGAGTGACCTGTCACAAATGTTGGATTAACCCCAGCCAAGAAGACAACCAGCGCCGGATAGAAATAAAAAGCAAATTCTTTCCCACCCAAACGTCTCACACTGGGTAGCGCCATCTTGGCCGCCGATCATGTGACCGATCAGCTGACTGGCATCATCCCCACCCGCCCCCTGCCAGTTCGATCGCCACCGTTTTCTCTTGGGTCGATTGAAGCCCCAAATCGTCCGAGATTCCGCAGGCACAGCCCGCCCTTTCACAGTCATCCTCCAGCGTTTCCCACTCCTTTCATGCTACTATTTTTACTGCTTTGCGGGTTCTTATGAAAGCAAAAGCCCGTAGCTTTATCTGAAATAAACATCAAACATGGCCGACATCAGCTTCTCTTCCGGTCGCCGGCTGTCATGTGACATAAATCGGCGAATCAAACTGCTTAGTTTGCATTTTGACGACGAGCAGCAAGGTGGAACAAGTAGGTTACCGGGTACAGTTTGCATCCAATCATAGCCCCACAGCGTTGGAGGACTTCTCTGTGAGCGGTGGAGAACCTGCTGCTTTGATATCTTTCTGGCTACTGCTGTGTTAATTTTGCTCTTTTGTTAAAGGTTAGTTTTTTTTTGGTGCTCGGATATGTGTTATTGGTTCACCTTGGTAAATATTGGCATTTAATAGGATCTATATCGCATCTAATATTATTGTAATTTTCTTTCTGAGTAAGGAAATTTGTGTTTCAAGTTTTTAAAAAAATAAACCAGGCTATTCTTAACTGCTGCTACTCGTATTTTAAACGTATCAACATTTGAATGCAATAATTTAATAAGCAATAATTACAGCGAGTTACCATTTTAATCTTTTTTTCAATTACATTGTTCTTAGACTTTACATAATGTGCAAATAAATTTAGAACACATTACTGTGCCACAGAAATTGGTTTAGACTGGCAACAAAATTAATTTTTTAAATTAAATATTCTCAAAATTCTGATTCATGATAAAAGGAAGTTTTGGAGATTGAGTTTATCTCAGAATTTGTGATGTAAAAATGAAAAGACAATGTAATCTGACTTCTCAGAACGCATGTACTTATTTTTATTCTATCAATAAACATATAGTTTTAGTTAGTGTAAAGCTTCAGAAAAGTCCCTCCATTGTGTTCTGTCTGAAGGCAGGTCTAAAGTCAAACCCCATACCTGAGGTACTTACGAGGGATATGTAACTGAAAGAGATTCCTGTCACGTTCTTCGTGGTTTTATCTTCAAAGTGCCTTACCTTACCTCTGCTGTAACAATAGCTACAAAGGCTACCTGCCCTTTAAGATAGAAAAGCCCGCATTGGCTGTCAAGTCAGAACCAACACCCGTGTCTGCTTACCAGGGCTGGCTAGAGTGGGACATAAACCCAAGCCTTCTGCAATCAAGGTGGGAGTAGTACCACTGATCTAGTGGACACTTTTTTCAAATTCACATGACAAGGCAAAATATGCAAAAATGTACCATAGATTAACTGGGTAAAGCACATTACAGCAACCTTTTTCACAGATTACTTTGTTCTCTTGTTAGACTCAGTAACACTTTTTTGATGTCATGGACAATTGAGTTGAACAATGAGATATAGTGCCAGCTACACAAAGTCTGGTTTTATATTCTTTTATGGTTCAAGAGAAGGTTTTGAAAGTACTAATTGCAAGATAAAAGGAAAATTTGATGAAATTGTTGATATCAACCAGGTACCAATGTGAACCAAGTTTAGACTGATGCAATTCCTCACAGCAGTGCTGAGAAAAGAAGGGGGCTCTTTATTCATGAACGTACCAAAGCCTTGCTTGTGGCAGAAATGGCTTATGTCCAGATGCCCATCGTCATTCAGATATCCTTGGCACTTGATGGGTTTTTTAAGTCCATAAGTGCCATCCAGTGCTGAGTCATGACGTAAATGGTGGAACAAAGGAGAAACTGCTGCAGGAAAGAAAGACACAACAACTTGTCCCTGAAGCATCAGTTGGTCCCATGACAGGCAAGTCCTTTTCCTAGTGCCTCTTGCATGAGGACCTGAATTAAGCAGATATTGGGAAGAAAACCTATTTGCTATAATTGGGCTTGGATATCTGTGGCGTCGAGGAGACTGGTGTATCACAATTAGATCTTTCAATACATCCTTCAATCAATTAAAACAATAGCTTCGTGATGTCAAAATGCTGGATATGAGAACTTGATATTCAGGGCTGGGTTCTGGAGTTGGTGCTTGTGTTGACACATCCCAGTGGTGGAACCAATTCTCACTGGAGTGAATTTCCATTCACTCACCTGGCATGGATAACAAGACTTAAGTCCATTGATCAATTCCATTGACCAACTGGTGACCATCCTCCTTGGTGGAGAGGTAAATAGGTCTCCCGGAGAAAGAAATGGTGGCACAGAGATAGCATATCCAGAATCAGAATCGAGTTATCCCAAGCAGCACAGCAGCTGAGACTGCAGTACCTGCTGTAAGACGCCTGTTGATGATTGACCACCAATTGTTGTTCATTAACAGAATCCCCAAGAGTTGAAATTCCTTTCACTTAATTCTACTTATGTAGAGACTCAATACTTTATTCTGGAGACTCAACCATGGGTTTTCATCAAAACAAAAGCAAAATCAATGCGGATGATGGAATCTGAAACAAAAATAGAAAATGCAAGAGAGCAGAGTTGTTTAAGTCTGGATGATCCTTCTTCTGAGCTTTGAGGAAGAGTCATCCAGACTCCAAACTTTGGCTCTGTTCTCTCTCCACAGATGCTGTCAGACTTGCTGAGATTTTTCTGGTATTTTCTGTCAAAAAATATTGTTGCCTGGATACCATATCCCGAGCCCCCATCCCTCAAAACAGTGACTGATATGATTATGTTTTAATCTGAGTCCTGAATGATATATACCATTATATTAAGGCTCTCACGTGCTTTTCCACTTTCAGAATTTATTTCTAAAGTAGGGAGCACTTTCTAATAACCATGCTGCTGGACAGAAACTTTTGGATCCAAATGTAAGGTGTAAAACCTACTGGTCCCAGGATCCTACACCAACAGAAAGTACCATAAGGATACAACTTGATGCAATTAGAACAAATAATTTTATAAATCTAATGAAATGAACATTGCCCTAGAAAAATTACGATGTTGGAGTGGGGACCCTGAATATTCCGACACAAGCCAAGCAATGTTATAGCAGAATACACAAAGGACAATGTCAACTACTGAAATGTTTAGTTTGATAAAAAGTTTTTAAGTTTGTATTAAATTTAAGATGGAATATGAAAACAAAGGAGTAAAACCCAGCGCCTAATTGTCACTGGTGAAAGTTCGATCCCTGGCGGAAACTTTTTAAGCGTTCGAAAGGGGCGGGGCGGGAGCAGTGATGGACGGGTGGCTAAGCCATTCAGAGGCTAAAGAATGTTTGTCCGTTGACGTCACAATGGCCACGAGGGGGCGGGGCTTGGTTAGCCTGCCCCGGGGGAGGGGGAGGAGCCTGCGAGGCTCTCTCGGGGCACGCTGGGTGTTGTAGTCCCCGCGCCGCCTCCGAGCTCAGTGCGAATAGGAGGCTGGAACTACAACTTCCAAAGTGCACGGCGGACTGATAGGCGGAGGAGCTGCAACAGCTGCTGCTTACTGCTGGAGAGGGGCTGGCAGAGAGCAGTGTTATCTAACGGGAACTGGCTCACTGAAAAGGGTCAAAGACGAGCAACCATGGGCTTCCTTTGCACTACCTAGATATTACTTTCACACGGCTGTCTGCTCGGACTGCTAACAGCTTTCTGCTCTCCTCTTAAGGTCAGTGATTTTAATACATCCCTGTATTGTTTTAACTCAACTTCAAAGTGGAGCAGGGCAGCATGATCCAAGACAGCACCCAATATGAGCAATAAACCCGCTGTTGTTTTCATTCATTTTTTTTCCTGCAAACTTCCTGAACTCGCAAACTTCCAAGCAGATTGTGGATCTGGAGTATTTCTGTTAAAGAGAGGCTGGGCTAAAAATGAATGCACAACCTTACGTTTGAAACCAGGATTTCTTTGTATCGTGCGGGGTTCTGCTGTAACTTGTGGCTCTGGCTCTCACTAAGCTGATGCCTGTATCGCAAGTCAATCTGTGTAGCGGTCACTGTGTACAATGTAGCTCCTCCGCACTTCCATCGTGCTGAGTTTGAAGGTCTATGTTTGGAATTGGTTTTGTTAAATTGCCTTTATGACGATTCACGATTAAACTCGCTCAGTTTGCGGAACTCTCCTGGAATATGTTTTAACGGCGTTGATATTTTTCTGTGGCATAAGTGCATCATTTTGTAATATTAATATTATTTTCTTCTGATATGTGAACTTCCCCCCCCAAAAAAACATCTTTCTCTTCGCAGAGCTGGAGATATCTTTTTTGCTTGACTTGGCAGCCGAGAGAAAGGGATGAGAGATGTCTGACAAGATGTCGAGTTTTCTTCACATTGGGGATATAGTCTCCTTGTACTCCGAGGGATCTGTCAATGGATTCATCAGTACTTTAGGGTGAGCATAAACTGAACATATTCCGGGGCCGTTTTCTAGAATCTAGACTCTCTTATGGCACTCTTGGTCTCTTAAAGTCAGGTCTGGCTTTCTTGAAAAAAACATCTATTAACGTGATACCACCACTTGATTCACTTACTGGCCCAATTTATATAACAATTAGTTACGGTATAATTTTACAATAGTAAAGAGAACTTCTATCCAATTGGCCAAATGCGGCGGTTTATATGGAGTGAATTTTTCTAAAACGAAACACGGACAATATTTTTTTTAAGCGGAGCTAGCCTATTAAAGCTTGAGCTCACTTCCAGTGCTCACGTCTTTCGGTGCTGCACATGGGGAAGGGGCTGTACTCAGGACCTTGCTAAACATTTGCTCGGCGTGGCTCTTGAGTTTCAGTTAAACGTGAAGAGATCTAATCATGACGTTTACGTTACAAATGAACTGAAGGGTTGCTGCCAGTAGTTTTATACCCATTTTAAGTCGTTTTCTCTGCTAAGCTTTGCTATTAGCAGGGAAACTATGTTCCCGTATTTTCCCCCCCCCCCAAAAAAAAGGAGCTGAATCCAGATTAGATCAGAGAGTCAGCTCCCATTGCGCGCGGGAAGGGGGGAGGAGATGCTAAATACGGGGTCGTGGTTTGGAAGATTCACCCAGGAAGTTGCTTGGGCTGGAGCATCTCAATTGGTTAGACTGGGGTCGTCCTTAGAGTAGAGAAGGCGGGGGGGGACTTGATTTGAGATGTACAAAATAATGAGGGACATAGGGTGTATAGGAAGGAAGTTTTCTCTTGGCAGCAGGGTCAATACCGGGGGCAGAGATTTAAGGGTGAATTGAGGAAAAACCTTTTCACCCAAAGGTCGGTGGGAATCTGGAACTCATTGCCTGAAAGGGTAGTAGAGGCAGGAACTTTTGTAACATTTAAGAAGCCTTTAGATGAGCACCTGAAACATCACAGTATACAAGCCTGTGGACGAAGTGCCGGAAAAGGGGAATAGATTTGATAGGTGCTTGATGACCAGTGCCGACGCAATGGGCTGAAGGGCCTCTCCGTGCTGTAAAACTCTGACTCTGTGACATAATCATAGGCATCTGCTTTGAATATTTATTAGTCATTGTAGTAGTCATAATAGTAAAGCCAAAACCAATTTCAACTCTATGAGCAGTATGTTTTGGCTGTATAACATGCAAGAAATCATACTTTTCACTGTACCCTGTCATTCTGTCCTGCTTTGTGTGTAATTTTCACCTTTCAGTCTTCCCCCGAGTGGATTTACTTTGGGCATCTCTTTATTCTCTGTTTCTGATTTTCATTAGGACAATAATGTGCATTGATATCAGTGACCTTGGGCTGATAATAGGCCAAACCTTCAAACAGTGCTTTTGATTTATCCTTGATCCTTTTTTTTTTGCAAAATGCATAACTTTAACTCTTCAAGAAATCTGCATTGTTTCAACTCTGGCCTCTAGTACATCTGATTCCCTTTATCCATAATTCACAGCCACACCTTCAGTTGTCTCAGCTTTGAAATTCTGTCCTGAAATCAGGCCACCTCTCTCCATTAAGATTTCAACTGTTTTGGACAGTCTGTCATGTCCTCTATCTAATGTCTCTTATTTCCTAACAATGGTTTACCTCTACATTTAAGTTAACTAGCCCGCTTGGATCATCTCGATTTCATTCTTAGTGTACTTTCTGTAATAAAATGAAGTTACTGCAACTGGATGTGCCGGTCAAGTTGCTTCGTAAATACTTCCTAACTAGATTGACACGTGAAGGTTGAGCTAGATGGGGATTGGTACGACTGTATCATTTTGTCAGTGTTTTAAGATGAGGGAAGGTGCTTGGGATCTTCTGGAAATATAAGTAGGAGATGTTTATCCGTTCTCATGAGTAAACACATTACAGGACTGCTGATGTAAGATATGAATTTGAAATGTTGACGGCTTGTTCACCTTAGAGGCTGATTAAGCTGTTGTAAACTTGCAGACACTATATTTGTCCTTGCAGTTAGGAGTATATTAGAAGAGGGATAGGATATATTGCTTATTCAGCAATGTCTTGGGCGTAGATGACTTTGAGGGTTGGGGACACCAGGAAACAGAATGATTGCCTTCATGAAAGCTCTGACAATTTCACTTCTGACATCCATATGTTGGGAGGCCTTTAATTAGTTTGCATATTATTTTCTTGAATGTCAACTAATATCTTCTGGAATGCTTTTTTTTTGGAAAATTGAATACAGAGATTAGAACTGGATTCCCTGTGTTTGCTATAGCCTATTATTCAACATATCTCTTTCATTCCTACCCCCACCCAGAAGTTTATTCATGACTCCATTTATTTAAATGGAAAGAACACCTAATGCACAAAGGTATTGATCATTAATTGTCTCAGATAAAAACAGCATTGCTGGGGAAAAAGAAAATCAAGTAGATCTGGTAGAATCTGCAGAGAGAGAGAAAAACAGTGAACATTTTGAATGCAATGTGACTTCTCTTTGGAACCCAAGTCCCAGGCTCCAAAGAAGCATCATATTGAACTTGACGTTAACTCTGTTTCTCTCTCAACAGATGTTGTCAGATCAGCTGGAGCTTTTCCAGCACTGCTGTTTTTATTTCTGATTTCCAACATCTGCAGTATTTTACTTTCACTACGTAATTATGTTCATATATTCATTCACCTAGTTTTCTAAATAAGTTGATGTAATAAAGCAAGCTATCTGCAATGAGCCTCTGAGGAAGGTAATTTTTGCAGTTGCTGTATTTGCATAGAAACATGAAATGAGAAAAGGTCATTTGATTTGCCCTGTCAAAGCTTTAACTTTTTTTCCCCAGTCCATCACAATCATGACCTAATGCCTTTAACTTACTAAGGAATGTTTATCTCTACATTTGAGTTAACTAATCCTCTTGGCTGACCTAGATTTCATTTCTATTTTGTTTTAATACTGAAAAATCTTAGTTCTGCAAGTCTTCTTCTGTTTGCTAAACTTAAGTGCCCAATCTTTCCCCCTGCTCCCACACCCCTAAAATATCAACGACCTATTGAAGGTAGTGTGAAAAAAACTTAATACGTTATTTCTGGAATAGCCCTGTCAATGACCTAGTGGTTCTGAGAACCCTCCTGCTGATGGAAGGGGATTAATGACTTTATGGTTCTGTATTTGTTGACCACAGATCAGCATTGCATCCAATTTTCTTCATTTTTTTGGGGAAATATCCACCAAAATTTAATTGGATGAATTCCAGATTTTGATCACTGGATTATTTAAGGCAGTTAAATCTCTCCTCACTGAAAGAAGAAACAACAGCTACAATTGCTTGCTTTTCTATCTCTTAATGTAGGAAAATGTTTCCAGGTACTCTGATTACTTTTAAGGAGAAAATACACTACCATTCCAAAATCAAATATGCATGATTGGGAAGCAATTTTCACAATTGCATAAAATATGGATGAGTCATTCTGCTCAATCAATCCATGCCAATGTTTATGCTTAATTTGGTCATTCTCATCTAGCCTTGCTCAACCATGATGCTTGGTGTGTTTGTAAACTGAGATCCCTTTGTCCCTGTACTCTTGTGGGTCCCCTACCAGAGATATTTAAATCATCAACAGCCATAGGTGAGGTGCCTGAAATTTGGAGGGTGGCAAATTTGTTTAAGGACTGCAGGGAAAAGCGTGGGAAATACAGACCGGTGAGCTTAACATCTGTAATGGTAAGTTGTGAGAAGGTATTCTAAGAGACAGGATCTACAGGCATTTAGAGAGGAAAGGATTAATAAGGGACAGCCAGCATGGCTGTGAGTGGAAAATCATGTGTCTCAAATTTGATTGAGTTCTTGAAGGGGTAACCAAAAAGGTAGATAAGGGCAGTGCAGTTGATGTTGTCTACATGGACTTTAGCAAGGCCTTTGACAAGGTACCACATGGTAGGTGGTTGCATAAGGTTAAATCTCTTGGGATTCAGGGTGAGGTAGCTAAATGGATACAAAATTGGTTTGATGACAGAAGACAGAGGGTGTTTGTAGAGGATTGTTTTTCAAACTGGACACCTGTGACCAGTGGTGTGCCTTTGGGATCAGTGTTTGGTCCACTGTTATTTATCATCTGTGTTAGTGATTTGAATGAGAATTTAGAAGGCATGGTTAGTAAGTTTGCAGATGACACCAAAATTATTGGCATAATGGACAGTGAAGAAGATTATCTAGGATTGCAATGGGATCTTGATCAATTGGGCTATTGAGCTGATGAAGGTGGAGTTTAATTTAGATAAATGTGAGGTAATGCATTTTGGTAGATCGAACCAGGGCAGGACTTATTCAGTTAATGGTAGGGTGTTGGGGTGAGTTACAGAGTAAAGAGATTTGGAGGTACGGGCTCAGCTGCTTGAAAATGGAGTCACAGGCGGACAGAGTGCTGAAGAAGGCATTCGGCATACTGGCATACTTAGTTTCATTGGTCAGAACATTGAATACAGGAGTTGGGATGTCTTGTTGAAGTTGTATAATACCTTGTTAAGGCTACATTTGGAATACTGTGTATAGTTCTGGTCACCCTATTATAGAAAAGATATTATTAAACTGGAAAGAGTGCAGAAAAGATTTACTAGGATGCTTCCAGGACTTGATGGTTTGAGTTATAAGAGGAGGCTGGATAGACTGGGACTTTTCCTCTGGAGTGTAGTGATCTTGTAGAGGTTTATAAAATTGAGGGATATAGATTAGCTAGATAGTCAATATCTTTTCCCAAAGGTAGGGGAGTCTAAAATTGAGGGCATAGATAAAAGGTGAGGGGGAGAGATACAATAGGGTTTAGAGGGGCAATTTTTTCACATACAGGGTGGTGAGTGTCTGGAACAAGCTGCCAAAGGTAGTAGTGGAGGTGGGAACAATTTTGTCTTTTAAAAAAAATTTAGATAGTTACAATGGGTAAGATGGGTATAAAGGGATATGGACCAATTGGGACTGGCTTGGTGGTTTTAAAAATAAAAGGAAAGCATGGACAAGTAGAGCCAAAGGGCCTGTTTCCATGCTGTAAACCTCTGACTCTACTCAGTCAGATTCACAACTTCCAAGCAATTAATGACCCCCTATTTTTACTTAGCAAAATCTACTTCCTCACGTTTGTGTTGAACTTTACTCTTTCAGCAAGCTTGCTGATGTCCTCCTGCAATTTATTGCAGTTCTCTTCACCATTTACACTGCTTGTCAATTTGATATCAACAAATTTAGAAATTGTTTTTTATTCCAAAATCCAATTTGCTAATGTAACATGTGAAAAGTAGCAGTCCCAGCATTGATCCTTGTGGCAATTACTTCTCACCTTATGCTACTCTGAATAACGACCCTTTATTCCAACTGTCCTTCCTGTATTAAACCAGCAGACTATACATTTAATGCCACTTGTCCCCAACTCCACATTCCATAATCTTAATGATTAGTCTGTTAACGGACACCTTATTTTAGGCCTTTGAAAATCCAGATAGATTACACCTACTGTGTTACCATTGTCTAATCTCTGGTAGTACCTCGCAAATTTCAATAAACCTGGCTAAGCAAGATTCTCTCTTTTCACAACCATGCTGACTATTCATTAGAGATGTTCCATCTCTTGTTCAGTAGAGATTCCATCATTTTTCTACTACTAGTGTTAAGCTGACTGGTTTTGTGAGATAACAAGTCAACGCATTAAGCAGCGCAATGTAAAGTGGACAGGTGGATATAGAAGTTACAAAATACAAGTCTGCCCTGGTCTCCTCCATTGTGCATTACAGTACATTGGTACAGATTTCAGTAGAGTTTGGAATTACATCCTTTGCAGTAGAGAGGAAAAGAAAAGCAAAATAAGCAAATCAGTGATTTAAAAATAGTGCCTTGCGATTTGTGTAACCATCTCTTCTGTATTTCTTTGAAAGCCTCGTGGATGACCGATGTGTGGTGCAACCAGATGCTGGAGACTTGAACAACCCACCGAAGAAATTCAGAGGTGAGTGAATTCTAAGCCTGCAAATTCCTGGCTAGCACAATAAAATTAACTAAATTGTAAACTTGTCCAACATCCAATAAATTCATCTTGATACAATATTGATAGACTTGCTTGTCACTAATTTAAGTGGTCTTGATTTCAAGAATTTGTCATGTTGGGATTGCAAAATCATTAATGGTTCAAAATGATTGTGCTGGTTGAATGATGTTTCTGGGATTACATTATTGTACAGTTCTTTTATAGTACAAATTTGTGAATTGTAACAAAAATGAATGTTGGTGCTGCAGCAAATTGGATGAGCAAAACACTGATGACTGTCAACCTTTGGAAACAGTATTAGATGAACCCTACCTTGTTTATTTTTGGCCAAGTTGGATACCACAAGTGTAAAACCTACAATTAGTGATGACTTGCTGACATATAGAATGCAAGAACACTGTACTGAAGTGCAAATTCTGTGTTAATGCCCTGTGATTGTATTTTTAACCCATGCAAGTTAACTGAGTTTTATTAATTTAAGGCTTTGATACCGTTGGTTTAGCTTGGTTTTACATTGGGTTCAGTGGGTTGCCAGTGTCTGAGTACACTTGCTGGATTACTTGAGGTTAAACAAAGGGGAGACTGGAAGGTAGCAGCACTAATTCCCCATTAAGTCCTTGCTTTGGAGGAACAACTTGGGAAATTATTCATGATACATTTTTATTTTTGCCTCCCAACCTCAACCAATATGCATGTGTGGATGTATTTCTTTTGCGGATGAGATGGCATTTGGCATTTTCACATGGACCACCAACATGCTTGCAAGTGCCTTGTTTTAATTATGATTTAAGAGTATGATGTTGATAGAGTTTTTGGCTGCTAGTTTCATGACTGTAGTTTCAAACTATTACTGTGAACAATGCTCCACTTCACATACCATATCAACCCTCTCCCCATTACAGCAGGGACATAACTGACTTTATTTTAGATGGATCACCATTTGTGGCATAGTGAATAATGTAATTTGCTTTATTCAGTATTGAGTAATTTCTGGGCTCCTCTTGGAAGCAGTTTTGCTAATAATAGATTGGCATTATTCTTCAGTTCAAAAATTGACTAATAGAATAGCAGATTGTCTAACATAATTAAATGTAAATACTGATGGTTGATTCACCCCCAAAACATTCCCTACCATTGAATTGAGGGCCTTATTACAAAATGTATTCAATTGTATTTATATCTGTGCCATCTGCAGGCTGCACTCTATAGTATAATCAAAACAAGTTTGAAAGATCCATTGAAATATAGGTCTAACTAAGGGACAGGTAATCTGGCCTTTGTTAATTCACGGGAAACCAGTCTGATCATTAGTTTTGTGTGGGTTTCAGTGTTTCTGTGGGTACAACTTAACCAGCAATGCAAAGACATCACAGTTTGACATTTGGATCAAATATTGTAACCATTCTACTTTCTATGTCCAAATGTGGAAGTGCCTTTTAAGGGGGATTAAACAATGGCCTATCATCCTACTTCAGTATATTCTTTGCAATATTTTCCCAGATACTTTGAGAGTGTTCTTTTCAATGCTGCGGTGAAATTGCTTTCGGATCAGTGCCATTACGGTATAATCTGCTTGATTAATCTCAGTTTGGAAAGACCAATTTTAATAGCCAATTATTCAGTATGACAGCATTCAGAATTCTGTTAGTGTACAAAGTGCTCTTCTATGGTTAATATGCAGGTACTGCTGCATCTGCTAGTGACATAGTGGTGCCACTCTTAGAGAAACATTGATTTGAGAGTAAAATGTCAATAGGAATGGTTGGGTAGTTCAATGTTATACTGTGATTTATAGGAAGATGTTGATGTCGTGCTGAGAAGTTAGTGTGGAAAAGACTGTGGGGTTCAGGGGACTGCTTGAGCAAAAAGATCTCATTCTTACTGGGATGATTCAGTATACATGGGAAGAATTTATTCACTGTACTTCAGTGAAAACAGCTTAAGGTGAAATTTCCTTCTCTTCAGTACTTTGCACAGTATTTTACTTGATGGCTTTCCTGAAGACTGGTGTTTTATTTGTGGCAGTTACAGCATGGAATTCATTAATGTTGCATAATGGGGTCAAGGAATATGGGAAAAAGAGGGGTATCAGGATATTGAATTCAAAAATCAGCCATGATTAAAATGAATGGCGGAGCAGGCTCAAAGGACCAAATGGCCTATTCCTGCTTCTGCTTTCTATGTTTCATGGTGCATCAGTTTTCCTTCTAATTTGTTTTACCTAATTGTCACTAACCCACAACAATCAGTACTTCACCCAAGTCTTTAGAGTTAACAACACAACCCCATGTTGGAATCATCAAAAATCTACGATCGTGCCCTTTTGGAGTTTCTGATATGCTGTGGAGATTCTACACATTCAGCAGCTCCACTTTATTGAAATACTGGTAACAATGCTGGACTTGTTCATTTGAACTTGGAAACATATGAAGATTAATGGCCAGGAATAGATCCTCTGCTTCACTTATCCTTCTTCAACACCATACGTACATTCCTCATCTCTTAGGCAAAAGAAAAGCAGATAAAAGTCCACAATAATTTGTGGCCTGGATGAAAATGGGAAAGATGATTGAAATTAGTCTGAGACCACATTGGCCGTGAATAACAGTTTACAACAACCATCTTGAGTATAAGGTGATTGCTCCTTCAGTCAGAAGCAGGTCCATCTCACTTGAAGTAACTAAGATAAGTGGTGACCTCTGCATAAGCTGGTTACCTGTTCTTTCAAATGTCATTTCTGATTTCTCTCATTTCTTTCCTACCTCCCCATACTTTTCTTAAACAGCATGTGAACATGTTTTCAGTACCTCCTCTAACTCTGTGGTTCTCAAATTTTGAATGACCACTTTTCAATGGATTAGTAGTAGCCGCAGACGACACCCCTCCCCGGCCCTCACCACAGTGTCATCATTGTACTGCATTGAAGTGTTGTAATAACATTTTCTTTTGAAACCTGGTATTTACTATGGATGTAGTGCTCTTTGTATTGCACTTGGACCATGTTCCCTGTAAGTAGGTAATATTTATACAGCCACTCGCAGGTTGTCCCCTTGGACATGGACAGCCAGAGGCCAGCTAGATACGAGTTGGGAGCCAAGTATAGCTACCACATGTACAGCAGAGTGGGCTGGCTATTACACTTGGGAAGGGAGTGTGCCCAGAGAAGCATTTAGAGTATGTCACTGAAATGTGTTTCATATTTGCGTGGCCTTTATGGACAATACTTTGAAAAAATTTTTTGTGTGGTTGCCCACAAACAGTATTTGAAAACCTGTGAATTGACCAAAAGATTTAGCTTCTGGATTGCTGCACAATTCCCAGGAAATGTGGTCCAAGCTGGCCATTGGCTGTCCTGCTCTGTGAGCACTCGCTGGCCTCCTGGAAAGTTTCTGCGACCCCAGTTTGAAAACCATTGCCCTGGCTCTTCTCCCTTTGTGTCTCTGGAAAGAAGCAACAGTACAGACATGCAGAATAGCATAGTGAAAAGATGTTGGGTTATTCTTGTCTAGGTGCTTGGTATTAGATTAAAAATGCAATACCATTGGAGATTGATCTATAAATTATCAGTGTTTTGCACATTGTTAAATCTGTCAGTTGTGTGATAATTTAAAAAAAAGGTTGCACTTGTATCATCAATTGAAATAAGCAACTTAGTTTTACTAATTCACCTGAAATATAGGTTGGAAAAGCATCGCTGGCAAGGCCAGTGTTTATTGTCCATTGCTTGTTGCCCTTAGGAAGGTGATGGTGAACCTTTTTTTTGCAAAATAGCTCCCCATCTCCAATTTCCCTTTCTGCCCTAAAGTCCTTGAATGTGATATTGTCTCCAGCTTTCCCAGAAGTCCATGTTTGTGTCCCTTTCCTGAAGTCTATCTTTGTATCCCTTCAATCAGGTTTCTGCCCTGCCACAGTCCTGAAATGCCTCTTATCAAAGTCTCAAATGATATAGTGAGTGACTGTGACAAAGCTAAACTATCCCTCTTGGCTGCAGCCTTTAACACAGTGGACTGCACCGTCCTCCTCCAGCAATTAATTTACTTTATCACAGAATGTGGATGTCACTGGTTGTGCCAACACTTATTGCCCATGCATACTTGCTGTTGAGAGGGTGATGCTAAGCTGCCATCTTGAACTACTGCAGTCCATGTGGTGCAGGTACACCCACAGTGCTGTTTTGGAGGGTGTTCCAAGATTTTAACTCAGTGACAGTGGAAGAATAACAATGTATTTCCAAATCAGGATGATGAGTGCCCTGGAGGGGAACTTCCAGGTAGGGGTGTTCCCATGTCCTTCTAGCTGGTAGGGTTTGGAAGGTGCTGTTGAAGGAAGCTTGGTGAGTTACTCTAGTGCATCTTTTACATGGTACACATCACTGCTACTGTATCCCAGTGATGGAGAGATTGAATATTCAAGGTGGTGCTTGGGGCATTAGTCAAGCAGGCTGCTTTGTCCTGGATGATGTCAAGCTTCTTGAGTGTTGTTGGAGCTGCACCCATCCAGGCAAGTGGCGAGTATTCCATTTACATTTCTGACTTGTACCTCGTAGATGATGGACTGGCTTTGGAGAGTTGGGAGTTGATATACTCTCTGCAGTATTTCCAACCTCTGACCTACTTCTGTAGCCACAGTATTTATACGGCAGTTAATTTTGTGGTCAATGAGAATGCCCAGGCTGAAGTTAACGGGGATTCAGTGATGGTAATGCCATTGAAAGTCGAGGACAATGGTTGGATTCTCTCCTGTTGGAGATGTCATTGTAAACAGTTGCGGCCACAATATATTTGAGCAGAATGATGTGTGACTTTTAGGTGTTGATATTTCCATACACCTGGTGCTTTACCCTTTTAGGCACTTGATTTGGTAGGTGATTTCTGAATCTGCTGGATGCATTATATTCATATGAATAATACTTCTTAGAAATGCATTTAATAAAACAGAAATCCTGAAAATCTGAATTGCGGTGCTTGATATCCACATTATCATTTCAGATTCTGAGGCCTATTTGTGCTAATGGGGCTCAATTTCTTCTCGCCTACAGGTTAACTTGTTCCTGTGGCCTTTGATTGCACTTGCTTTATGTTAGTCCGACCCAGGTGAATATTTGTAATCCTTATTGTAGTTTTAGACCATGTTGACATGCATGTACTCTCATCACTTTGAAAATGATTTCTGTTTTTCTTCCACCTTTTCACCTCCTACTATTCTTTGTACTTGTTCTGAAACTCTCCCTCCTTGCTGCATTTCCCTCTTTTTGGTTGGGTGCTTCACTTTTGCTGCTTTTGGTCTGCCCCATCCTCCAGTAGATAGGAGATCGTTGACCAGATAGCTTCCGGATTGTGGATATTTGCTGACGCAGCTGCAAATGAGCTGTTCTGACAACATAAGAATGGGTTTAATTTGAATGGAACAACGCAGATCCCTAGAATATGATATATAACCCTCCCAAGGCAATTATTGTACAATCGTTTGAGTAAAGTGGCCTGTATGAATCCTGTGGTGTCAGGGGTCCAATATTTTGACTGCCTGTTTATCTAGAAATGGGAAGAGGTCATTTAGTCCCTTAAACCTGTTCTGCTATTTCAGATGTCACGTCTGACCTCGACTTTAACTCTATTTACACAAGAATGTAAAAAGTAGGAACAGAAGGAGCCCATCTGGCCTCTTGAGGTTGCTTTGCCATTTAGCAAGATCTTGGCTGGTCTGATTATGGCTTTAAGTCCACTTTCCTTAACCATTGACTTCAGTTGCTGTAGGCAGGCATATCAGGGGATGTGTTCCTTGATTTAGGTCGTTGGAAGAGAATCATGGTTTACAAGTTGAGCCAGTGTTTAAGATGACTCCAAGCTGACATTTAAGATGACATTTTTGCATGTACTGAGGGTATAAGTTAATTGACACCCCTTTGCAACCATGACATGCTATAGTCACATTAAAAAGTTGGATTCAATCTTTTGTCCCATGAATGAATGTTAGAATAGTTTATAACTTAAGGGACCAAGTGGCTGATATGGATTGATTCGTAAGACAGGCCCCCTCAGATTGACATATATGGCAATCGCCCACACCTGTGCTGCCAGTTTACTTTTCTAGTCTGTATAATCCCTATGAATGAATTTGTTTGGGCTTCAGAGGTTAACTTGATCACCGCCATCTATGGGATCTGTGTTTCTTCAAAGTTTGTTGAATAGTCACAAGTAAGGCTTGCATTAATACTGCAATAAAGTTACTGTGAAATTCCCCTAGTAGTCATACTCCAGTGCCTGTTCGGGTTAATGCACCTAACCAGCACACTTTCAGGATGTGGGAGAAAACCCACGCAGATGTGGGGAGAACATGTAAACTCCACACACAGTGACTCAAGCTGGGAATTGAACCCGGGTCCCTGGCGCTGTGAAGCAGCAGTGCTAACCACTGTGCTATTGTGCTGCCCCTCACTTTGAACATTTCTATTATTTCAACATCCATAAATTTTTGAGGAGAAAGTTCCTGATATCCATCCTTTGGATGAAGAAATGCTTCCTGATTTCAATCCTAAATGGCCTTGCTTAAATGTTGTGGTTCTAACCTCTTCTGGATTTCCTACCGGAGGAAATAATTTTTCTCTGATTCCTTTTTAGATCACTCATCAACCATCTAAACTCAAGGGAATGAAATCTGAGGTTTATTTAATCTTTTTAGCCCTGGTACTGTGTGAATCTCTGTGGCCTCTCATGGAACCAATATTTCCTTCCTGAATTGCACTGTCTAGAACACAATTCCACCAGTTAAATTTGTCTAGGTGTAAAACAGACAGTTATTCTCTTAGCTAAGAAGATCTAACTATGTATGTCAGTTTAAAGATGCTGGTTATAGCATCTTGTGTTTATTTTAGACAGAAGCAGCTGTGTTTACTCATTAATTATATTTCATTCTAATTGATGTTTCTAAAATTCAAACACTAGACGTCAGATGTTGAATTATTCTAAGTGTTTTCTTCAGTGCACAGTGGTTTTGTCATTTGCTTCCATTCAAATGATTAGCTTTTGCCATATAAATAAAACCACCCTTTAGAATTGCACTGTATTTTATGTGATATTGTTTATTAATAAATTGTCAACTTATTTCTGATTGGCTTTGGGACAGTTAAATTACATAGAAGTAGATCTAAAGCTTGGAATCTTATTTTTAAAAATAAAATTTGACCTAATTGAAAGTTACTGCTTTTGTCTGTATTCTATTCTCTGGTTGTGCTGTGAGGCGGTGCAAATCATGCAGCTAAACGCACCCCAGGTATCGGCCAGGGGGTTCTCAATACGTGGATGCAGCATGGTTCCAGAACTGTTTCTTGCCTTCTCTAGGATTGGGTTACGGGCCATCATGTATTAGATAATTGTATTTGGGTGAGTATGCCAGCTGTAAGTGGATGTGGATTGTACTCCAAATGTGGTCTGACCATGGTTCTGTGCAGTTGAAGCATCTTTCTCTTTAGTACATTCTAACCATCCCAACATAAAGGGTGAGCTTCTGTAGCCTTTTTGATGTTTCTTTTATGTGCCTGTGCACTTGCTTTGCATGATTGTACCTGGGCAATCAAAAATCCTCTTGTTCCTCCACAGTTTCTCATCTCTTGCCATATAGATTACTTTCCCCTCTTTTCCTGCTCTCCCAGTCCCATTCCAGGACAGGTGTAATCTCTTCACCTGGTGTCTGAATCTTTATCTCCTGATAGAACTTCAGCAGCAAGGCATCAAGAGAAGCTGAAAGGCATTCTGATGCGTTGATCTTATGTTAGTGGATATCTCTAAAGTTTGAGGTTTTTAAAAAATTTATTTATTAGTGTCACAAGTAGGCTTAACACTGCAATGAAATTACTGTGAAAATCCCCTAGTTGCCACACTCCGTGCCTGTCCAGGTACACTGAGGGAGAAATTAGCATGGCTAATTCAGCTAACCAGTGTATCTTTCAGACCATGGGAGGAGATTGGAGCACCCAGAGGAAACCCACACACAGAGAGCATGCAGACTCCACACAGATAGTGGTCCAAGCCAGGAGTCCAACCTGGGTCCCTGGTGCTGTGAGGCAGTGGTGCTAACCACTGTGCCACTATGCCGGAATTGGTTCATTTGCACACGAGCTGAAACAACACCAGCACTGTCTGCAGGGACAGCCTGACCAGCCCTGCCATTTTTAAGAAATTGCTCCTTTTTTATATTTTGGCACAACAAAAGGTATTTTACTTCATCAGCTCTTCCTTTGTCAACGATGAATGTTACAAACCCTACATTAACCAACAGTCGTTTCCTCAGTAATCACAATGTGACTAAATGAAAAGGAGACAAAACCATTGGCTGTTTTCCCAGTACAGATAGGAACTTTGGTCTGGGTTGCACTGACTTCACCATGTTTTACATTGCTTGTGGCAGGTTCATCACCATATCAGCATTAAATTCAACTTTGAAATCTCTTGAATGCACCATTTTTGCAAGTCGCATACAAAGTGTGGCGCTAGGTTGAATGCATTTGTGTAAAATGTAATAAATTCTTCCACTAAAATCACTCTAAGCTATCTAATTTAATACAACCACCTTTTGCATGAGTCTACGCTACCCTGCATGAAGTTTTGGTATGCATTACACTTTCAAAAAAATCACAACGTAAAGTTTTATACATATCAGTTCACAGCCTTTAAAATAACATTTGTGTGGGAAGAGAGATGAGAGTATTGGATCTAAAAACTTAATACACAGTGCTTTTAAATGGATTGTAATGTTTTGGTGCATATCTGCCATACTTAGGAACACAGATTCACTTAGTCACCACTTCCTCTAACCATAGAACCCTACAGTGCAGAAAGAGGCCCTTTGGCCCATTGAGTCTGCACTGAACACAATCCTACCGAGGCACGACCCCCATATCCCTACACGTTATACCCACTAATCCCTTTAACCTACACATCTCAGGACACTAAGGGGCAATTTCTCAGCATGGCCAATCAACCTAACCCTGCACATCTTTGGACTGTGGGAGGAAACCAGAGTACCCAGAGGAAACCCATGCAGACGCGAGAATGTGCAACTCCACACAGACAGTGACCTGAGCTGGGAATCAAACCCAGGACCCTGGAGCTGTGAAGCAGCAGTGCTAACCACTGTTCTGCTAACATGTGGTTGATTGTTTCTAAAAAGTATAAAGAAAACCACACATGGTGCTGAATTCCTAAGTCATTCTTGTACCCTGTCTTGCATTTCAGATATGTGGTGGTTCTTTCTGATTTGGGTCAGATACAACTGAGTTACACAGAAAAGGTGCAAGAACTCTCAAAATAGATACATCAGGGCAGTGATGACTTGAAGAATGGCATTTCTGGCAAGCACAGTAAGAAGCCTCTCAAAGTTAATGGTTTTTGCTACTAAATAAATCGGTTGGACTTTAACCTGGTGTTGTGAGACTTCTTACTGTGTTTACCCCAGTCAAATGCCAGCATCTCCACATCATTTCTGGCAAGCACGTGGTGTTTCAGTCAGAAATTGGATTTTTAAACTCCTGCAGAAAGAAAGATGCTGTCTATCAATAAAAGCTCTTTTGCCATCGGCTCATTCATAAGCACTTCAAGCATAGTCACTTGCAGACAAACCAGCTTGTGTAAGGTCCCACAAACAGCAATCAGGTAACAAACCAGTTATTCTATTGTTTGAAGGATGGGTGTTAACCAAGCAACGGGGATAATTTCCCTGTCTTTCACTGCATTTGGAATGTTTTGGATGCACATGAGCTGGAAGACGGCCTTGATTAAAAGTCATCTGAAAAATAATATCCTCTCATCACTGCACTGGAGTTTCAGCCTAGGTGATGTGCTTAAAGGCTTTTGAATGTGTGACCTTCTCATCCCAATAACAATGCTACCACAGAGGCATGGCTGGCATGTGAATCTGGGACTGAGCTTTTACTGAAGCTGGCCCTTTTTTTGTGAAGGAATAGGAGAAGCTTTTTGTTAAATTGCCAGTGTCTCAATGGGATATGGTTCTGGTTCAAGGATGTAATGCTGACTCTTGATTCTGTTGACTGTTTGCCACGTTATCACACCCTCAATAGCATTATACTTGGCACAACCTGAGCCATCTGCTATTTTTTGCTTGCAAGAAGATGGGCCAGGAAAGGTGGGGGGAGGGGTTTGCTATGGGCAGAAAGTGGTTCTGTTGGTGTACACAGCATGGGTGAATTATGTCAGGTAAAACTGCAGCTGATTCATTTTCTCGGCCTGTGGAAAGGTGAAGCGCTGTCTTTATCTTGAAATGGGAAAAGACTATCAATAGAATCTGTCATGACCAGCAGTGTGATAAATATGTATATACGTGTTGCAATGCAAAAAATTGATTTTATTTTTAGAATCTCTGCTTCGTCCTAAAACGTCTTCCAAAGGCCATTAGCTCCTTCCCAGCATTAACCATCAACTGGACCAAGAATGGTTTAATTATCATTCTTCTGTCTGTAATGAATAGTCTCTCACTAACGTAGAGAGACGGCTAAGATTCTCACCATTTTTTGTCTTGTTATTTCCATGTTTCCCAAAATATTTTTCCCCTGTCTTGACCCCCTCTGTGTTCTCTGGCTACCCATCATCCAAAAATTGTATGCAGTGAACACTAAAGGTATATTAGCATTGTTTAACCTTACATTTGACACCATCATTCTTTATCCCCCAAGCCTCCCTTGTGGAGCTATTCACCACTGAGTATCACTGCCTATATAAAAAAAAATTGCTGGCTGCATCATCAGGAAGGAACTTGCTGCTTGTGTTTATGTACCTGTTATCCTGGCCAAGGAGATGTTTGTATGCCTCCTGTAATATGACACCTTTATACTGATGAAACAAAGTTCTCAATCACTTTAATGCTATGTAGCAACTCCCTGCCTCTTCAAAAGGGTTTCATGCGCCAAAATGAAAGCTTTAATTGGTTGTTGACCGTGAATATTTAGGGCAAATATAGCCGAGTAGATTGGGAGTAATTAGTTTCCCCTCTTCAGTTGACATGGAAGTTTTCTTGTTTTTGAGGGGGTGAAGTGAAGGGCGCATGTAATTGTGCGCATGTGCGTGGGGTAAGTTTTGGGGAGGCTGAAATTCATGTTGCTGAATGAGTCATAGAGCTAATAATGTAAACAAGCTCTGACTAATTTGAATGTAGTGGTTGTGGAAATATAGGTGTTAATTGGGAGGTGGTCTCCCACCTATATATGTCTGTGGGCGAAGGGAGATGAGAAGCAAGGTTCTTCAGTGAGTCAGTAATTCAAGTTCTTGTCAGTCCATTGGTCGGATCCCAAATGGTGTGGAATAGAATATGATGACTCTTTCTCCTTACCTTCCTTGTATTGAAAAACATCAGCTCTCATCGTTTCACCCAGATGATCTTGGCACTCCACACAGCCCGACTATTGCTGGGGACGTGCTCCTTTTCCTATCCTACATTTCTTGCAATAATTACATGTGTGGTTCCTGCATTGACAATCCAACCACCATTATCCTGACTGAACCATAGTTCCTTGCAACGAGCGCCAAAATCGATGATTGAAATCCGGACTGAGTTGATGGCATACACGACGTTGGGGTTTGAATGACATCATTAAAATAAATTTTTGACCCTTGTAGATGAGGTGAAAACCTTCATGTTTTCACAACCCAATGACAACTCATTTACGCAACCCCTGTTTCATCTTTGCGCCATTGATCACTTTTAAACAGCTTTAGTGTGCCCAGATTTGTGCCACTTATTTGGATGTTGCTGTCTGTTGAACAATTGAGTGCCTTGTACTTCCATTTCTAAAAGTCATTGTTCCGTCCTAGCAATCTATCTCCTGAGCATAATTTGGACTCGTAATGTCTTAATTTTCCAGATGAATATGTACTGCATTAAATGACAGATGCTGCAGAGAGAGAACTGCAATTCAGTCTGTGGGTGTTATTGCTGTTGTTTTGCTGCTAGAACAATTGTCTTTAGAGATCTTCCTTAATTACAGCCTTGTAAAACTCCACAGGATAATTTTTCTACATCCAATTAAGCACTATGGGTGGTCCTTGGAAGGATTTGTTGAAACTCAACAGGTTTTGCTACTTTAGAAAGGAATATTTGATTATTGACTGGTTCAACTGCTTGCTATAATTAATCATTGCAAGTTCTTGTGCTGTCATCACAGGAGAGTGACAAAACAGCGAGCTGTCCTTTGCCATACAGTGAGTTGGTTGCCTGGTTTAATAAGCTAAAATACAATTATTTCATCAATGTGACTCTGAAGCCAGGACCTTAACTGAGCATGTAGCTGATGAAACTTAAAAAAATGATCATTGGCTTTCAGCATGTAGTTGGTTCTTGCATTTTGAGAATACAGCTGACAGGTTGTTTGCACTGATGATGGTGTTTGAAAGTGTGATGGAATTGTCCAAGATGTCAACAAACTAAGCTAGACTTGCTGTTTTTCTGGAAGATTATGCATTTTAAAGTTAAACCTTGAAATATTGGTTGAGCTACTCCCCCTACTTATTATTGATTTTCTTAGTTGTTAGTCAATAATCCTCTTGACCCTGGCTGCTATCTATGAAAACCTGATTTGGGGTTGACTTTCCTACAAAAATATCTTTGCTCTTTTGTGGTGATGTTATGGGGTTTTTGTCTGGAGTGAAATGTTATGTTGTATTCACGTAACTAGACTTGAATCAAATCACTTGCTGATTTAACTTCAAATATGATTCACTGTAAAGAATAAGTCTTTTCATCCTCCTTTTTGCTCAAGAATAATTTTGACTTTAACTTATATAAATAAGGTTCCAAACATGTCAGAGGAAAGTCGTGATGTTGCTGCCTTGGCATAGTCTACTATATTTTGACTTCTGCGCAAAGTAGCATTGGATGTTTTTTTTCCCTCCCATGTTTTGCACATTTTCGTTGAACTCAAATAGAAGGAACCACTTGCTGTCTGATCATGCTTCAGTTGGCAATGCAACTTGACCTAAAAGTGCTCCAATTTTCCAGACTGAATGTTGAGCCCAGTAATAAATTTCTGACATACAAATGCAAATTTGGGGGGAAAAAATCAAATCCTAATGTCAGAGATTTGTTGCAGTGCGGAAGGAAGGCATTGGGCCCAAATTGTCTATACTGGTTCTCAGCAAGAACAACACTGCTAGTCCCACACCAACCCACTCCCACCCTATCCTTTCCCAAAGTTCTACAATTTTATTTTCTCTTCGGATTTGAAAGTCCTGATTAAATCTATATCCACTGCACTTGGGTACCCCATTGTAGATCGGAAGGAAAAATTTATCTATATTTTAAAAAAAAAGCCTGTTGCTTTTGGGTTCTTGTGCCATTCTTTGTAAATCAATGTAGATTGATTCTTGACCCTTGTCAATGAGAGCAGTTTCTCCCTATCTGCCTTGTCCAGACCCCTCATGACTTTAACCACCTCTGTCTAATCTTCTGTCAAGCTTCTCTTCTCTAATGGAGGACGATCCCAGCTTCTCCATTCTGCCTATGTAACTGAAGTTCCTCATCCCTAGAGCCATTCTGCTCAGTCTTTTCTGTGCCCTCTCCAACGCCGTCACATCCTTCCTAAACTGTGGTGCTCAGAACTGGATACCATTGTCCAACTTGAGATTGAACCATTGTTTTCTGAAGGTTCATTGAAACTTTCTTGCTATTTTAACTCTGTGCTGCATACCAAGCCCAGGATCTTATATTCCTCATTCACTACTTCTTCAGCCTGCACCGCCACCCTCAACAATTTGTGTGCATCAATCCTCAGATGTTTTTCAGCTTTGCACCCCCGTTAGAGTTGTATGCTCATTTTTCCTCCCAAAAATATATCACTTCACACTCCTCCTCTGCATTGAGTTCCAACCGCTCAGTACCTGTCCATTCCATCAGCCTGCCTGAGTCAGCTTGAAGTCTGTTGTTGTCCTCTTCACGTTGTACAATACCTCCAGGTTCAGTGGCATCTACAGTTGTTCAAACTATGACTTGTACATTTGAATCTAGCTTATCAATATGAATCAAGAAAATAATGTCCATGCCTGGGTGGGTGGGTGGCACAATTTTCACCAGTCTGAAAAGCAACCACTCATCACTACTGTTTCCAATTCATATCCGTCTTGTTACCGTCACTTTTACTACTCGAGTTTAAACTTTGCTGACGAGCTGCTTATCTGTACTTGATATAGTATATTCTGCAAGTTCATGGACAGCACGTTGACCTTTCAAACTCCTCAAGAAAAAGCCTTGGGCAAGTTAATTACATATGATTTGCCTTTAACAAATCCAGACTTTCCTCCAAATCTACATTTGTGCAAGTAATTGTTCATTTTGTACCTGATTATTATTTCTCAATGCTTATCCAGATGAAGTGATTGATCTGTAGTTGCTAGGATTATCCTTGCACATTTTTGGAACAATCCTGTAATATTTACAATTTTCCAGTCCGGTGGCTGTATTCAAGGGAGTTTGGAAAACCATGGCCAGTTCCTCCACGGTTTCAAACTTTACTTCCCTTAGTATCTTCAGATGCTTTTCATCCAGTATTGGTGACTTTCAGCTAACCTTTCCAATACCTTTTTCTATCAATTTTTAGCCCATCTGGTGTCTCAACTGTCCCTGCTCTCACTAGACTTTGACAGCATCCTCTCCCTTGCCAAAAATATCTGTCTCCATGCGTTAAATCCTGTGTTTAGCTTTTAACCCTGTCCTTTACTATTTATGTCCATCAGAGACTTTGGATTCCCTTTTATGCTGACTGTCAGTCTCATTCCATTTAATTTTTTTCAATTCTCCTCTATATTCAGTCTGGTTCTCACTTGAGATTTTGAGCTGAACCTTTTTTCCACACTTTGATCTTGCACTCTATCTCTCATTATCCAGGAAGCTTCCCTTGTGGGAATGTACCTCAACTATACTATCTCCTCTTTAAAGGCAGCCCACTGTTCTATTTCAGTTTTGCCTATCAGTCTTTGATCCTGATGGACCTGGGTCAGATCTGTTCCCACACTACTGGAGTTGACTCCCCCAGTGAATTTGTTCTGTTCTAGATTACTCATCTTCTCCTGTAGCTCACCTAAACCTTATGATCCCATGATCACCACCCACCAAATGTTAGCCAACTGACACTTGATCCACTTGACTCCCCAGAAACAGATGCAGCAATGCCTGCTCACTGGTCCAGAAATATATTGATCTAAAACATTTCCTCCACATATTTCTGGAACATCCCATAGTCCACCCCGCCTGCCCACCCACCACCCCATGCCTTGATACAACTAATATCCCGGTTCCTGAGGAGTTCAAGTCCCCCATTAGAACCATGCAATAATTTTTGCACATTGTTGAATTTTCCTTGTGAATTTGTCCTATTGTCTCTCCTGCTAGTTGGTGGCTGAAAGAATACACTGTGTTGTAATGGTGCCTCTGCTGGTATTTAGTCTTCTGTCCTGGACCATTCTGGGACATCCTCGCTCTCTAATATTGTAATATTCTCCTATTCAATGCCAACACTCGTCTCCTCCATTTCCTGCCCTGCTCTTCGTGAACGTCCTTGCATCCAGAAATACTTAATGCCCAGTCCTATCTTATTTGAATCAGCTCTCCATTATTTCCACAGCATCATGTTCCCAAAGCCTATCTGTGCCTGCAGCTCACCAACCATATTTATCACGTGCTGTGTGTTAGCATACATGCACTGGAAACCTAATTGTTTTCCTTCTTTCTTTGACTCCAGCTAGTATCGTAGGTATTTCTTAAACTCTTGCTATTTGCCTCTCCCAATCCCTTGTACAACTTGTTTCTCCTTTCTGATGTTACAGCCTGGTTCCATTCTTCTGCCAAGTTGGTTCACAATACACTCGTCAGTCCTCTTTTTTTTAAAAGAGACTTTCCATTTTAATTATAATTAATATGTGTAAACCATTAATCTACAGTTAAGTCTTCAAGTCTTGTTAGCATGAAAAGTTAAATAATTCCTGCAAGGATCTACTGTGACTTGTACTAAATGACTTGGCAGGTACCAGTGCAGCATACGGAGCAAGCTTTTGTTGCTGGTGCCACTTATTCTTTGAAACTCATAATTAAAATGTCAACACCCTTTTTTAAAAAACACTGACCATTTGAGCAGTGCCAGTTAGCTGGAAGGAAGCTGCTGAGGGCAAACTTAAATCCCATGTTGATATAGAGACTGAGTGCATTAGCCCAGCTTGGTACTTCTAATGGTGGTATTTCTTGCTCCTGGCATGTGGTTCCCTGTTGCAGAATGTTTGCAGGCATTTAATAAAAAAAATCAGGAATGCTGCGAGCACTGGACTTATTTTTCCAATCCATAGACATGTCGATTGGTGCCTATCAACCATATAATCTATTGAAAATCTGCTATCTGGTGCTAGAATATTGATTGTAACTAAAGTAGAATGACACATGACTGTTCCATGAACACGACAGTGTCAATCTTGTTGAAAAGACTTGTAGACACTGGTTGCCGATTGCAAATTTCATACGAAAGGCCTTCATACAATTTGACCTTGGCATTCATAATTAGAAATCCCATTGTACTCTTGGGGGGAAAAGCACCAGGGACAGAGTGTACTGCTTTGCTAATATTCCTTCCATGATCTTTGTAAATTCATTCGGGAAAATGCAAGCATTGATTTTATTTTTGGAAGTTCAAACTGACATGCATGAGTTTCATTGACACTTCAGTATGTTGTTCTGCAGCAAAAAAGGGTTCAAAAATAATTTCTATTCAAGTTATTTGTGAATAAGAAACTTGGACTTGGATTTATATAGTGCACGTCACAACTTTGGTTGTGAAGTGCTTTGGAGCATTCCAATGAAGTATTTGTGACATGTTGTCATTCTTATGCAGGGCAATGTGATTGACAATTTGCTGTTGTGGGTCCTCACTGTATAGAATGAGATAATGATGAGAAAATCTGTTTTAGTCTTGGCTGAGGGATATGTTGTCTCTTCAAAATAGTGCGATGGGATATTTTACCTTGAGAGGATAGCTACACACTTGGGTTTAACAGCTCATTGATCACTGGCACCTCTGATATTGTGGCTCTGAAGCACGAGTCCAAAAATGGTATTCGTGTCCAGAATGGGACTTGAACCCATGACTTTGAGTCAAGAATGCTGCCAACTGAACCTGGGCTGAGACCTTGGATATTCTCCTGCTTAATGACTTTCCCCACCCACCAAAACGAGCAGTAAAATATTGGGGGGAAAAAGCACCAGGGACAGAGTTTACTGCTTTACTGTGTTCCTTCCATGAACTTTGTAAATTCATTTGGGAAAACGCAAGTATTTTCCCAAATTAATTTTTTCGTTTGGGCAGCACAGTGGTTAGCACTGCTGCTTGACAGCTCCAGGGACCCGGGTTCGATTCCCGGCTTGGGTCACCGTCTTTGTGGAGTTTGCACGTTCTCCTCGTGTTTGCATGGGTTTCCTCCGGGTGCTCTTGTTTCTTCCACTGTGTGGGTTAGGTTGATTGGCCATGCTGAAATTGTCCTTGGTGTCCTGAGATGCATAGGTTAGAGGGATTAGTGGGTAAATATGTCAGGATATGGGAGTAGGGCCTGGGTGGGATTGTGGTCAGTGCAGACTGGATGGGCCAAATGGCCTCTCTGTGCTGTAGGGTTTCATGATTCTGAGTTTGTCACTGGCCAATATAGCATTAGTGCCTAGTGACTGAGTGTCTAATTAACTTTTTGAAGAGGGAAGGATGGACAAGAGAAGAGCGTGAGAAATGAAACTGAGCTGGTAACCACCCCTCTTAATTGTATTTTGGAGTGTGATAAGTTATTTTTTTTTCCCCCCACGGTAAGTATTGGTCATTTGCACAAAGCATAGTCTGACAAGCAGCAATGGGGTCAATGACCAGGAAGAGAGAGCAGATTGCAGCAAGTCTATTCAATACTCTGCAGGCATTAGAATAAGCAAATGAGTGCCTGAAACCTCATCCCATCAGTTGCAACTCCAGCATATTTCATTTCATCTGTAATTCTAAATCGAGATTTGCATTCACAGCTTTTTTTGACAAAAAAGCATACTTTCATAGCTAAATCTTTGGCTCTGGTTTTGTGATGATATCCAGAGTTATTTTGGAGCACTGCTAAAAGGTATTTGATGCTGAATGCTTTATTGACAAATTATTATGTTGGATGCCCAGATTCTACAAACCTTGCGCAAAAGTTCAATTTTGCTTGCCCTACAGACTAAGCTTCAGCAATCGACAATAACCTGTTCCCTGCCTCCCACCTTGGGCTCTACCGAGGTCACTCAGCTCCAGGACTCATCGTAGCCGTGGTCCAAATGTGGACCCAAGAGCTGAGGGAAGAGAGACTATTTTTAACGTGAAGACAGGATTTGCCTGAGTGTGGCATCAAGGGATCAGAGCAAAATGGAAGTTAGTGTGAGTAAGGGGCATTACTTTTCACTGGTTGAAGTTATAACTAATACAAAGGAAGATGGCTGTGGTTGTTGGAGACTAATGGCCTCAGATTCAGGACATCATTGCAGGTGTTCCTCAGGATCATGGTCTATCTTAACTGTTTTAAATTGCTGTATTAATGATGTTCCTTCCTGTGTTCTTTGCTTGAAAGCTTGTCCCCAAGCCACAGTGTTGCGGTCTCCACCATAAATTGGGAAAAGAAACGCAAGTCTTAAATCTGCCCTAGCCAGAGCGGAGATTGAATCCCATGCATTGGCACCAGTCAGACCCAGACCAACCATCTGATCTACTGAGTCAATCAGCCCCCTCCCCCTCCCCAAGGAGTCCAGGTTGCTGTGACAATATAGACCTTTACATGCCTAGAGTTCTGGATAATGATAGTATAACCTCCAGTTACCAATTCCCGCAAGGGTGAATTTAACCATCTCCCCATGCCTGAATCCCCCATCTTCAACGTAATGGGGTTGCGATTGATGAGAAACTGAACGGGATTGGCCATATGAATACTGTGGCTCCAAGAGCTGATGTGGAGATGTCTGTGTTGGACTAGGGTAAACACAGGTCCAACAGGTTTATTTAATAGCAAAAGCGCTAGCTTTCGGAGCACTGCTCCTTCATCAGGTAAGTGGGAGTTCTGTTCACAAGCAGGGCATGTAAAGACACAAACTCAATTTATAAAATAATGGTTGGAATATGAGTCTTACAGGTAATCAAGTCTTAAAGGTGCAGATAATGTGAGTAGAGAGAGCATGAAGCCCAGGTTGAAGAAATGTATACGGTCTACAGATGGGACAGTTGGTGTGATTTTTGCAAGCCCAGGCAAGTTGTGGGGCTTACAGATAGTGTAACATGAACCCAAGATCCTGGTTGAGGCTGTCCTCCTGTGTGTGGAACTTGGCTATCAGTCTCTGCTCAGCGATTCTGTGTTGTTGTGTGTCGTGAAGGCTGCCTTGGAGAACGCCTACCTGAAGATCAGAGGCCGAATACCCGTGACTGCTGAAGTGTTCCTGAACAGGAAGAGAACAGTCTTGCCTGGTGATTGTCAAGCAGTGTTCACTCATCCCTTGTCATAGCATCTGCATGGTCTCCCCACTGTACCATGCCTCGGGACATCTTTTCCTGCAGCGTATCATGTAAATAACATTGGCTGAGTTGCAAGAGTATGTACAGTGTATCTGGTGAATGGCGTTCTCGCGTGAGATGATGGCATCCATGTCGATGATCTGGCATGTCTTGTAGAGATTGCTGTGGCAGAGTTGTATGGTGTTATGGCCACTGTTCTCCTGAAGGCTGGGTAGTTTGCTGCAGACAATGGTCTGTTTGAGGTTGTGCCATTGTTTGAAGGCAAGAAGTGGGGGTATGGGGATGGCCTTGGTAAGATGTTGGTCTTCATCAATGACATGTCGAAGGCTCTGGAGGAGTTGTCGTAGCCTTTCCGCTGTGGGGAAGTACTGGACGATAGGGTACTCTGTCTGCCGTGTCCTGTGTTTGCCTTCTGAGGAGGTCGGTGCGGTTTTTCGCTGTGGCGTTTCAGAATTGTTGATTGATCAAGTCGAGCACCATATCCCGTTTTTGAGGGTATCTTTCAGCGTCTGGAGGTATCAATTGCGATCCTCTTCATCTGAGCAGATCCTGTGTATACAGAGGGCTTGTCTGTAGGGGATGGCTTCTTTTAACATGTTTTGGGTTGAAGCTGGAGAAGTGGAGCATGGTGAAGTTATCCGTGGACTTGCAGTACAGTGAAGTGCTGAGATAATTGTCCTTGATGGAGATGCGTGTGTCCAAGAATGCAACCGATTCAGGACAGTAGTCCATGGTGAGTCTGGTGGGTTGGAACTTGTTGTTGTCATATAGTTGTTTCAGTGATTTGTACACCAGGAGTCCAAAGGAAGAAAATGTCATCGATGTATCTAGTGTACAGCATCGGTTGAAGGTCCTGTGCCCTGAAGTGGTTTTGTTTGCGCCTATGCATGAAAATGTTGGCAAATTGAGGTGCGAATTTGGTCCTCATGGCTGTTCCGGGTGTCTGGATGAAGTGCTGGTTATTGAAGGTCAAGACGTTGTGGTCCAGGGTGAAGCGGATGAGTTGTAAAATTGCATCTGGAGATTGGCAGTTGTCGGCGTTGACTACTGAGGCAGTTGCAGCAATGCCATCATGGGGAATGCTAGTGTAGAGCGCTGAGATGTCCATTGTGACATAGAGTGCTCCTGGTTCAACTGCTCCATGTGTGCTGAGTTTATGTAGGAAGTCCACAGTGTCGTGACAAAAGCTGGGGGTTCCTTGTTCAATGGGTTTCAGGATGCCCTCTACAAAGTTGGAGAGGTTCTTGCACAGGATCCCATGGCCCATTGCATTGGGCAAGCCGGGTGTGTTTGCCTGGTGTATCTTTGGGAGGCAAGAGCTGGTCAGAGGCTGGAAATTCTGTGGAGAGTAACTTGCCTTCTGACTCAAACCTGTCTGTCATTTGCAAAATAAAAGTTTGGTGTGTGACAGAATACTTTCCACTTGCCTGGATGAGTGCAGCTCTAACAACGCTTAAGAAGTTTGCCATCGTCTCCTTCGACAACACGTCCAAAGCCCACAACCTCTACTACCTAGAAGAATGAGGCAGCAGACACATTAAAACACCGGTGCCTCCATGTCACTTGCCGTTCTACCCCTGCCCCCCACCCCACCCTGGCAGCCTCATTAAATATTCTCAGGAGGCGTTTAAGACTAGACAGAGAGTGAAGTTCTTTGTTACACCACTGCAATATTTCTCTGCTTTATAGTTGATGCCGTGGTCCAAATGTGAGACTCATCTCTTGGTTCCACCTTTTTGGTCCTAGTCTTATTATTTTGTAACAATGTATCAGGCATTAAAGATTGATCCCTGCTAGTAGGGAAGTGTAAGGTCACCTTCCAGCACTGACCTTTGACACTGAACCTGAGGACGATCTATTGTGGATCCATTTAAAAATTGCCAGACTCAACAAGACAGGTAGCATCTGTAGGGAGGAAGACAGAGTGACCATATCATGTCATTAACTGTTCACCAGAACTCCAGAATGATTTTAGGCTGGCATTGTTCAAGCCATCTGGGTACATCTTTAGTAAAGGTTAGGTCAGGGACTTGCCAGATTTCAGGAATTGTTGCTGTTGAAATGGGCAAATATCTTCCTTCAGAAATTAATTTATTTTTGCCAACTAATCAAGCATTAGCAGTTTTCATTTTGACATCTTTCCATTTGAACTGAAGATTACCAAACAGGAAGATCTTTCCCTAGAACATAAAAGGATCCAGTATCTGCCAAGACCTGCAGAGCACCTTCTGTTGTGCAGTTGGCTAAATGCTGCAGACATTTATGAAGAACTGCGTTCACAGTTCCAAGCACAATTTCTAACCTGATGGCTACAGTTTTATTGGTTCACATTCCCTGGTAGACGCTGATCCCAAGGTGGTCTTGATGATGAGCATTACTTTGGAAGTGCTCCACATGCGTAGCTTGCATAAGCTGCCACTGTGTTTATAAGTGGACTCATGTATGATACAGAACCATTCGACCACTAAGGTCTCAGTTTGATCTGTGATTGTTTGGCCACTTTTATTTGATGTCTGTCACAGCAATGGGGGTGTTCTAACTGTCCTTGTGTTCTCCAAATTTAGGAGGATATTGGCTGTCTTAATTCTGATTTGACTGTTGTGCGGAGTAGTGGTTGTGTGTATTCAGGTGTCAGATGACCATGTATTTGGACTTTATGCTGATTTTCTTTCATGGCTAATCCTCCCTTGACATCAAGTCTTGGCTCATGCATGGAGGAACAGTTGATATTGTAAGCAGTGGACCCTATTGTCTGCTTCCTTGAAGAGGTAACTGTCTGAGAGAGAAGGGGCAATTTGAATTGGGGGTGCAGGAAGCACTCAACATGCTTTATTGATTACTGGACAGCAGAGATGAGTAGAAGTCAACCATTTCTAAAAGAGTTAACCAGTTGGGGCACAGAAAACAATGCACATTTAGGAATGTGGTTTACTTGAAAGAAATCCTTAATCTGTACAGTTATTCCCTCTGCACCAAAGCAATGCCTTCCTTAGCCCCCACTTCAGATTTCCATTGGAGAGAGACGAGTATAAAGAACTGAATCTATCTTTCCCTTAATAGAAGGAATGCATTTTTCACCTTGCATGAAGTCATAGATTTTGTTTTGTGCTGGGCTTCACTGGAACCAAGTCCCATTTTCTTAATTCTCTCATCCATCAATCTGTCATCTTGTTGTAGTTTGTTGAAAAGTGAGGAAGAGGTCGATACAGATGACAGTGGAGAATGACCAAAGGTAAATCTTGTGCTTTGGGAGATATTTTACAGATTCTGAACGAGCTGCCTTCACAAATCTTTAGCTTTTACTCTGCCTGAGACAAGACAGCAAATTGGCAGGAAGTGTAGTTTGTGTAAACATCACGTTTATTCTTGATTTTAAGATTAGCTAACTGATGTAAATGATTGATGTATTTATAACTGGCATGTACTTACTATTAAATGCTAGATTTAAGCAAAATTCCTCCAGTGTTTTTAAAAAAAACTGAAATGATGCACACTACAGACTTTGTCAGGAATACAAAAGGTATTTATTAACTAGGAAAGACAGTGCAGAGGCCGGCAGTTTCCCAGCTACCCCAGTTCCTACATGTCTGTGACATACCTTCAGACTGTATTTTGCCCAAGATAGAGCTCCACCCCCTGGAGTGATTACCCACTCTATCCCAACTAGTCTCTCAAGCCAGGGGAGCCTCATTTGCTCTGTTGCCCTTAAAGGGATAATCGCCTTTCAACAATTCACAGAGGACATTTTAAATTCACAAGTTCTTGCATGATTCTGAATGTTGGATTTCAGCGAGGGTTAAGATAGCTTACAAAGTCTATGACTAATTTGGCTGCGACCCATGATTCTAACTTTCTTTTTACAGACAAAGTATGTGTTTTCTGCTCATCAGAAAAATCAGCTTCTACTCCGTATCATTGGTCAGAGTATTTCTTAGTACCATTAAATCCAAAGTCTACCTTTTCATGGGCAATCAAGTTAAGTCTTTGAATTGTTGCACTATTTGCTTGAAGCATATTTTCTTTTTTCCTCTATGGCCGAATAACAACTGCACGTTGGATAATGTAGGATATACAGCACAGAAGCAGGCCACTCGGCCCATCAGTCTACGCTAGTACTTGTGTTCCACTCAAGCCTCCTCCATCTTTTTCACCCAAGTCTTTCAGTACAACTCTTTTTATGTTCTTGCTTTTTTTCTTGCCCCACTTCCCTGCAAATGTATCTACAACTGCTTAATTACCTCCTGTGGAAGCGAGTTCCATATTCTCACCATTCTGAGCAAAGTTTTTTTTTTCTGAATTCCCTGTTGGATTTTGTGATTATCTAGTACTGCTGGCCTCCCGTTATGGTCTCCCCCCACCTCCCCAAAAAGAAATGTTCCCTTTTTGTGTGGTTTGAAAGATCTTAATTAGGTTAACCCTCTGCTTTCTTTTGTCATGTGTAAAGAGACCCAGCCTGGCAATTCTTTGCAGATGTGTATACCCACGCATTTCTGGAACCAAACTTGAAATTTTTTTTCTTTGTATCCTCCAGTACATTTCTATTCTTTACGTAAATGGCTTTTAGAACTGCACACAGTACTCCAACTGTGGTTTAACCAACGTTTGATATTGGCTAAGCATAACTTCCTGACTTTTTAATTCTATCCATCTAGAAATAGTCACGTTTGCTTTTTTTCATGGCCCACCAACCTGTGGTGCAAGTTTTAGTGATTGATATATTTGTACTCTGAGATTCCTTTGTTTCTCTACCCTAGATACACTTGCCCCATCAAGTAATAAATTACGTCTCCATTCCTCATGCAAAAAATGTACTACCTTACTCTCTGTGCTGAACTTCATTTCTAATTTTTTTTTATTCTGCAGATTTGTTGAAGCTGTCTTCAGTATTGACTACACCTTTTGCCATCAAATTTAGAAATTATGTTTTTGATTCCAGTGTTCTAATTGGAAATTGAGCAACAGTGACCTGAGAACGCCATTTTCCACATTCTGTCACTCTGAATAGCTACTCTTTGCTCCCATTCTCTGCTTTCACACCAACAGAAGTCCTCAGTCCTGCAACTTCACTGCAGGAGTTCTGCAGGAGAGAGCATTCTAGGCTCAACTACCCTCAGCAGCTTCATCAGTGCCTATCTTCCACCATAAGATCAGAAGTGAGGATGTTTGCTGAAGATTGTTCAACATCATTAGTGGTGACTCAGACACTGAAGCAGTCTGTGTCCAAATTCTTCAGTCTTGGATAATATCCAAACTTGGGCTGACAAGTGGCAAGTAACATTCATGTTAACAAGTGTCAGGCAATGATTATTTCCAGTAAGATAGAGTCTAACCATTGGGTATTGATATTCAGTGGCATTATTATTGTTGAGTTCCCCATTATCATTATCATCATCATCATCATCATCATGGGGATTACAGTTATCCAGAAATTGAATTGGACGAGTCATAGAAGTCCTGTAACTACAGAAGCAAGTCAAAGGCAAGTCACTTCCCAAAGCCCATTGATCATTTACAAGGCACGAGTCAGGAATGTGAAAGAATACTTTCCACTTGCTGAGATGACTGCAGTACCAAGAAAACTCGAGAGATTTGACTCCATCCAGGACAAAAAAGCCTGTTTGATTAGCACTCTGTGCACACAAACATTCACTCCCTCCACCACAGATCCACAGTGGCAGTGGTATATGCCATCTATGAGCTGCAGTGCAGGAATTTGCTGAGGCTCCTTTAGACAGCATGTTCTAAACCCATGACCACTACCATCTTGAAGGACAAGGGCAGTAAACACATGCAAACTCTGCCAAACTTCCCTTCCAAGTCAGTCATCATACTGATTTGGAAATGTATCACTGTTCCTTCACTGCTGATGGGCCAAAATCCTGGAATCCCTCCCTCAGTACCGTGGTTGTACCTTGAACCACTGTAGTCCATGTGGTCTATGAGGCAGCTAGCTCACCACCACTACTTAGGGTGAATTAGGAACGGACAATAAATGTGACCGAGCCAGTGGCGCGCTCATCCTGTGAATGAATTTAAAAAAAAATACAAATAAGGAAAATCAGCTTTTGAGATCTTAAGTTTGAATTCTTTTTAAGTCTAATTTTTCAGGCTGTCATATTTATAATTATGATGCTGAGAATGTAAGAGAATACTTGGGGGGAGATATGTGCTGTAAAGATTTAATGTAAACAACAGTCTACGTGATCAGTGATTTAAGATCACATCACTACTGAGTGTGCTGAGAGTTGACAACAAAAAAAAAACTGCTTATGCTGAGGGTCTGAAATAAAAACGAAGTGCTTGAAAAGCTCAGCAGGCCTGGCTGCATCTGTGAAGCCAAGTTAACATTTTCAGTCCAATGCATTTTTTTGGAATTCATTTCCAGTTTTTTTTTAGTGCTTTTTTTTTGCTGCGAATGTTTTCTATGTGAAGCCTTGTGCTAATGTTAGCTTGCATATGGAGAGAAGAATGTTCAGAAGAAAAGTTAAAAATTTATCAACTGCCTTACCTCCAGCTATTGCTATTGATCCTAACCAAGGATAAACTAAGCTAAGACCCACACAATGAAGAGTGTTGGCCATCAATAATAAATGGAAAATTCTGTCATGTGTAAGGCCTTGGGTCCAGAGATTTCCATGTGGGTTTTTAATCATGGTTGGCTGACGCTGTTCTATTGTGACGCACAGACTAAAGAGAAAATGGTGCTTTTTATAATATCGGAGGTCTGGTTCATCCCTCAAATTTCCACTCAAGTCAAACCAAACTTAGAATGTCTCGTCCAAACTTGGTTGGGCAGAACACAGGAAATCAGAACTGATGTTGGCCATTCGGTCCATTGAGTGCATTTGTTGCCGATAGAAGTTTACAACATGGAAACAGGCCCTTTGGCCTAACTAGCCCGTGCCGCCCTTATTTTTTTAAAATACCTAAACTAATCCCAATTGCCTGCATTTGGTCCTTATCCCTCTATACCCATTGTACCCAGGTAACTATCTAAATGCTTTTTATAAGATAAAATTGTACCCACCTCTACTACTACCCCTGGCATCTTGTTCTAGACGCTCACCGCCCTCTGTGAACATATTGCCTCTCTGGACACTTATGTAGTTTTCCCATCTCACCTTAAACCTATGCCCTCTCTTGTTTTAGACTCCCCTACCTTAGGGAAAAGGTATTGAGTGTCTACCTTGTCTATGCCCTCATTATTTTATAGTCCTCTTTAAGGTCACCCCTCAGCTTCCTACGCTGCAGAGAAAAAAGGCCCAGTCTATTCAGCCTCTCCTTATAACTCCATCCATCAAGTCCCAGTAGCATCCAGTAAATCTTTTCTACACTCTTTCTAGTTTAATAATATCCTTTCTATAATAGGGTGACCAGAATTGCATACTGTATTCCAAGTGTATCCTTACAAATGTCTTGTACAACTTCAACAGGACGTATCAATTCCTGTATTCAATATTCTGACCAATGAAACCAAGCAAGCCAAATGTTGTTTTCATCACTCTGCCCGCCTGTGACTCCACTCTTAAGGAGCTATGAACATGCTATGAACTTTGTTCTGTAACTCTCCCCAATGTCCTGCCCTGGTTCAATCTATTAAAATGTATTACCTCACATTTGTGTAAATTAAACTCCGTCTGCCATTCATCAGCCCAGTGGCCCATGATCTTCTATCTCAACCTGACTTCCAACTCTATTGCCATACCCTTTAATTCCACTTGTATCCAAAAGCATGTTGACTATTGACTTGAGTGTAACAACTGGACGTCCACAGGATAGACAATTTCCAAGATCCACAAATCTCTGAAGGAAGTTCACCTCATCTTGGTATAGTTGACCCTTTATTCTGAGATTGCAGTTCCTCATCTTAGACTCCCAGCTAGGGAATGCACTACCCAATCAAATTCTTTTAAGAGTATTTTGGCTCCATGCAACCGCCTCTTGTTCTTCTAATTTCCTGGGAATATCGGCCCAACCTCCTGTCTCTAGACATTCTTCATCCCAAGGACCAGTCTAGTGAACCTTTCTTCCATTCCCTCTTACACCGGTTTCGAGGTCCCATTACACCTAATACTGAGCATTTTGTTGAAGGTGGCCTTATCTGATGATGTGATTTTAATATTTTTTTAAAAATGTATTGAACATTTTTTAAATTCTTTCACTGAATGTGGGTGTTGTTCAGTGGACCAGCATTTATTGTCCATCCCGAATCCTCCTTGAGAAGGAGTTGAGCTGCTGCCTTGAACCACTACAGTTCATGTGATGCACTTCCACACACTGCTCTTAGGAAGTTCAGGATCTTGGAACAGTGATATATTTCCACATCAAGATGTTGTGTGGCTTTGAGGGGGAGTTGCAGGGGGAGGTGTTCCTGCACATCTGCTGTCCTTGTCCATCTAGATTGTCGAAGCCATTGGTTGGAAAACTGCGAAGAATTCCTTGGTGATTATTTTTGCTCTTTTTTCTTTCCCCAACTCCTTTTGGTCCTTCCCCGTGATGACTTTGTCAAGACGGGAAAATGAACAGATGATGGGAATTTGCAACCAATGCTCAGTGAAATCACTCATGTTCATCCTGTGCTGCTGGTTGGACATCCTGTTTAATGCAGAATATAATTGCAACAAGAAAAAGTTTGTTGCTTCAGTTAACCTTTTTTTTCAGTTGAATTGCTTCTGGAATCTCTTTGCATCCCTCTGCATCACTTTAAAATGAGCTCATTTCCTGACGATCGTATTTCAACTAGAGGGTTGTTTTTCATTAAAACTGCATGGTTTGTTTACACAAACCTTATTCCTCTTTTTAATTTTGAAGGTCTGTTCAAGGAAGTCAGTTGTGTGTGATCACAACTGGCTCATGCTTTTCATGTGAAGTGATTCACATTGGTAAGATGAGCCTAATTGTTGTACAATGCTGAGAATCCTCCCAATTTTGCATAGGTCCATTCTTGTCTTGTCTTTAAACATGACAATGGTGTGGTGGTTTCATGTGGGCTCAATTAGCCTAATTTTGTTACATTTTATGGAGATAATAAAAGCAAGAGATCAAAGGAATTTGCATTTATGTCACACTTTTTATAACCTCAGGACATCTCAATGTGTTTTTATAACCAATGCTACTACTTTCACAGTGTAATCATTGGAAGAGGCACAGTAACCAATGCCTGTCAAACAACAATAAAGCAACAACTGGATCATTTGTTTTAGTAATGTTGGTAGAGTGATAAATAATGGCTAAAATTAAACATTAGGTTAAACTCCCCTGCTCCCCCTCAGAACAATGTTGTGTATTTTTCTCTGTCTATTTAGATACTGTTTTATCTATGTTGGTATACATTGTCAAGGTTTTATAGGGCTGACAATAAACTGTTGTCAGGCCGCAACTATTATTTGAACCTGCAACAAGACTAGCAATGCAAGCTTGTTGCAAATGTTGCTGCCATGGCCCTCACTATAATCAAATACTGTTGGCAACATTAGCATTTCGTGGTCCTACCCAAGTCCAACAATGAAGTGAATAAACTGATTGTCTGGACTCATGTTCTATCAAGTTTTTGTATTTCCACAGCTAATAACATGGATGGTTGTTCCCCTTTGTGAATTTAGATTTTTCAAGGGATGTTTTTATATATTAAGAGCATTATATGAATGTATTTCAAAGAGCAGACAATAAGAATTTCTGTTTGCCTATTTTGTTTTATTTCTAAGTATGGCTATTACAAGGTAATAATTCCATCTTATCAATTATTGTAACGCAGCAATATTCAGAAACTATGATTAGGAGCAATACCACTGCATTTACCTATAATTGTGCGGGAGCACAATTTATGTACATCAGAAACTTAAGCGTGTTTATGATTTTATAACTGAGCTGTAAATTTACATTTTTTCTTTTCTAATATTCTCTTGAACCTAGAAGTTTGTGCTCAATATTGATCAACTGGTGTGTGAAGGCCCAGCCTTGGCTCTTTCTAAATTGATTTAACTTAACAAGTACACTAAATTAGCCTTTTTGAGTTGGCTGCTGTGTTTCTGATCTCAGCCAGGTACTATTAAATGTGCTATAGTTAATTTCAATGCTCATTGGTCAGCCAGAGGGCTTTTGGGCATGTTTCTGCCCCTCATTACGATCCATCCTTACCGAGATTTTGTATGTCTGGATATTAGGTGAAGATGGGCATAGAGTTTGCTGTAATGTCCCTGTCTTTTAATTACCTGCTGATACCTCTGAGACATGCAGGTGAATAGTTACTTGGGTGAAGTTTCTATAGAAAGAGTCAGTGTCATCTGTAGATGAGACATAGTAAAGGTAAGGGTGAGAAAATGCTAAATGGAAACTTTGCATTTGTTTCTAAAGCTGATTATTCAAACTTAAACATTATAGATACATTCACATGACTGTATCTACTCAGCCCTGCCGGATGACATCTCGTGTCACATCTTGGCATGTTTTGAACTGTTCAGATAGGTTCTTGGTATTCAGTGTTGGCAACTTGTGTTTCTGCAGTGGTTGAGCAAAAAAGAAATGAAAAACAAACTCCAGGTTCTGAATCATTTATTTCATTGCACATAACAGTACACATCCTATCACTAACACCATTGAGCTTATTTATTATTTTGTTGTGATTGTTTTTCTATTTCTGTATAATGCCTGTTACTAAGTTGTCACTTGGGCCAAAAATAGTTTTAAAAAGTAGAATAGACTTGGGTTTTATTTTTTAAGAAAGGGTTGGTTAAAAATAGTTCTATTTATTGCCAAAGCTAATTCTACATAGCAATTCTGATTTGATTCCTGGTAAAGAGACATGCTTGAAATTGCCTGTCTTTCCCCCTCTTCAATTGCTCGATGATCCCCTTGGTGCATCATTACTCTACTCTATTTCTCAATGTTTGTATTTTTTAATTAGTGCATAAACTCTTCTCAAGGACCATATTATGTTCCACTGAAAGAAAAAACTCCAAATTGTCCATTTATTGAACTAGCATTGGGACTTCGAGTGGCAATTCCTTCAGAATTATGGCTGTCAATTGAGTGGTAAATGTTTGCCTTGAAACTTGTTCTTGCTAAGACTTGGAGGTTGAAGTTGTTGTTCAGTGTAAATTTTTGCATCAAATGGCATCATCACTGTAAATTGAAGTAGATTGTTGGGAACCTTGCAGTATAAAGTATTTGAGCAAGGATCATGTTGTTTCCAATTGTGCTACTGGAAATTCTATCAAGGGGTAGAGTTCTTGCCTCCCCCCAGTGCAAGTGCTAGTTTTGTACCTTCTTCACCCATATTTTGTTCCATTTAGTTGTCCCATGAAGAACATATGAAACGGGACCGTATGGCCACTTGAACCTGCTTTGCTATTTGTATAACTATGGCTGATTTATCTCATTCCACTTTCCTCCTTGCCCCTCCATAGCCCTCAATTTCCTGAGACACCAAAATCATAGAACCCCTACAATGCAGAAGGAGGACATTTGGCCCACTAAGTCTGCACTGACTCTCTGACTGAACATCTTACCAGACGCAGTCCTGTAACTTGTAACCCAATGCATTACCCCCTCCTCCCTCCTCTCTCCCCCACCCCCCTGCCCCCCCACAGCCCCAAGCCTACAATTCTTGGGATACAAAGGAGAAATTTGATTTACTATTGTCACATGTATTAACATACTGAGAAAAGTATTGTTTCTTGCATGCTATACAGACAAACATACCATTTGTAGAAAAGGAAAGGAGAGGGTGTAGCAGTAGTGTTATAGTCATAGCTAGGGTGCAGAGAAAGATCAACTTAATGCAAGATAAGTCCATTCAAAAGTCTGACAGCAGCAGGAAAGAAGCCGTTCTTGAGTCAGTTAGTATATGACCTCAGACTTTTGTATCTCTTTCCTGAAGGAAGAAGGTTGAAGAGAGAATGTCCAGGGTATGTGGGGCCCTTAATTATGCTGACTGTTTTGTCGAGGTAGCAGGAAGTATAGACAGAGTCACCGGATGGGAGGCTGGTTTGCGTGATGGATTGGGCTAAATTCACAACCTTTTGTCGTTCCTTGCGGTCTTGGGCAGAGCAGGAGCCATACCAAGCTGGGATATAACCAGAAAGTATGCTTTCAATGGTGCATCTGTAAAAGTTGATGAGAGTCATATCTATAATGCCACATTTCCTTAGTCTTCTGAGAATGTAGAGGCGTTGGTTGGCTTTCTTAACCATAGTGTCAGCATGGGGGGACCAGGACAGTTTGTTGGTGATCTGGACACATAACAACTTGAAGCTCTCGACTCTTTGTACTTCGTCCCGTTGATGTAAACAGGGGCATGTTTTCCTTTACACTTCCTGAAGATGATGACAATCTCCTTCGTTTTACTGACGTTGAGGGAGAGATTATTGTTGCTTCACCAGTTCACCAAGTTCTCTATTTCATTCTTGTACTCTGTCTCCTCGTTTGAGATCTGATCCATTACGGTGGTGTCGTCAGCAAACTTGAAAATTGAATTTGGAATTTGGCCACACAGTCATAAGTGTATAAGGATTATAGTAAGGGGCTGAGAAAACATCCTTGTGGGGCACCGGTATTGAGGATGATCATGGAGGAGGTGTTGCCTATCCTTACTGAGTGTGGAAGTTCAGGATCCAGTTGCAGAGGGAGATGCCGAGGCCTAGGTGGCGGAGTTTGGAGATGAGTTTTGTGGGAATAATGGTGTTGAAGGCTGAGTTGCTATCAATAAATAGGAGCCTGACATAGGTGTCCTTGTTATCAAGGTTTCCAGGGTTGAGTGCAGGGCCAGGGAGATGGTGTCTGCTGCGGACCTGTTGCGGTGGTAGACGAACTGTAGTGGATCCAGGTAGTCTGGGAGGCTGGAGCTCATTCGTGCCATAACTAGCCTTTCAAAGGACTTCATAATGATGGATGTCAGAGCCACTAGATGATAGTCATTAAGGCATGCTGCTTGGTTTTTCTTAAGGAGCAGGACGATGATTGTTTTCTTGGAGCAGATAGAGATTGTTGTAAACAGAGGTTGAAGATGTCTGTAAATTCTTCTGCTAGATGATCCACGCAAGATCTGAGTGCTCGTCCGGGTACCCCATCCGGGCCAGTCGCTTTCCGTGGGTTGACCTTTGAGAAAGCTGACATCTGCAACGGTGACCCGAGATTCAGGCTCATCCAGGGTGGAGCGCATGCTGTTGCTGACCTCTTGCTCAAAACGGGCATAGAATGCAATGAGCTCATTCGGGAAGGGTGTGTTGGAGCTGGCAATTTTTTTTTTAAACATGCCTTCATCTTGTAGCCTGTTATTTGCTGACTTGCACGTTTGTCGACTATGGGAGGAAACCAGAGCACTCGGAGAAAATCCAAGCAGACACGGGAGAAGGTGTAAACTCCACACAGTCACCCAAGGGAAGAATCTAACTTGGATCCCTGGCACTGTGAGGCAACATGATGCCAGTGTTGCCTCATCTACTCGAGCTTTAAATATATTCAATGACAGAGCATCCACAACCCTTGGGGGTAGAGAATTTATGGAAGTAATTTCTGTTGGTCACAATCTTAAGTGGTCAGCCCATTATCCTCCTGTATCTGTCATAATGATTTGCATTAGCAAAACAACCTTTTTGTAACTACTGTGTTAAGCTGCTTCACAATTTTGAATTTTGAAATAGAATCATCCCTCATTCTTCCAAATTCCAGAGAGGCCCAACTTATGCACCATCTCAGCATAGGGTAATCCCCCTCAATCTAACTTGATTCAGAGCACTATACTGTGAAGATTCACTAATCTTCCTTTAATTATGGGCACCAAAACTGTGCACAGTACTCAAGGTATGGTCTCACTAAATCTTGTACACAACTGGAGCAAAACTTCCTTATCACCTTGCGATAAAGGCCAATGCATCATTTGCTTTCCTAATTGCTTACTGTATCTGTATGCTAACTTTGTGTTCCTTGTATAAGTACACCCAAGTTCTTCTGAACATCAGCATTTAAAAGTTTCATGTCGTCTTTTAAAACAAAACATTCTGCACCAAAGTGAATAACTTCACACTGCCTCAGCTTATACTGCATCTGTTACCTTGTTGCCTGTTCTCGTAATTTGTCTATATCTCTTTACAGCCTCTGTGTCTTCCCCACAGCTTCTTGGCCTATCTAACTGTGTATTGAGAGCAAACCTCATACATTGCTCTTGTCCAGACTTTCCCTTCCACCACCAGCCCCAACACTTCCTCCCACACCCTACTTGCTTAAATTCTGTTACATCTCCAACTCTGTTCTGTTCAGATGAAAGGATCTTGACCTGAAACATTGTTTGGATTTTCTCTCTCCATTGACATTGTATTAGCTAAATTCAACATTTTATTGTTTTTATTTCAGATTTCCAGTATGTTGCTGCTTGTTGTAGTTTTGCATCCAACATCTGCTTTGAAGTATTTAATAAAAATCTGGTTGTCGGTTGCATCTTTTCTCTTCAGTGAATGAGGCTGGGAGTTGCAAATTTGAGACTGAAACTCCTGTCCATGGAAATGCACCTGGCATTGAAATTTTCATCATCACTTTGAAGTGCTTTAAGCTTTCCTCCTTTAAGAATTGCTGAATCTAGCTAAATTAAAGCTCCTATGTCAGTGAAGAAAAGCAAGAAAAGATTTTTAGAAAATTATAGTCAAAAGTGAATATTTCACAAAAAAGATGATGCCAATTGCCAAAATTAGTTAAAGTGCAGTTAAAGAATAATTGGGACTTATTTTTGTAAAGAGAATCATGAACAATTTGAAAAATCCCAGCACTGCAAAAGATGGTATTGGGCCATTGAAAGATTCTCGAGAGTGGATGAGAAAGGAATTTCTGGACATGGCAACCAAACTCAATTACTAGTTTGCACCAATCCTCAGCTGAGAATATTTGGCAAAACTGCCACAGTTGTTATGTTCGAAAGAATAAAAAACTTTCAGAGAGCTTGTGTATCATAATGGGTTAAGAGATGGGATATGTTAACATATGAAGTAGGTAATGATGTACCGCTGACACTAGTTAGTCATGTGTTAGACTTGAGAGAGAAGTTGAAATCATGTCTCGGAACTAAGTGCCTATTCTGTAAGCTGTTTAGAAACAGCACTAATAAGTACGTGTTAATCAGATATCAGAGTATGTCTACAGTCGAAGAACCAAGTCCCTCATGTAAAGTCCAAGACAAGAGAACCTGATAGGTTTCACCAGGGTCCTTTAGGAGTTGGGACAGGTACTCTGAGCTCCTTTCCTGAATCTTGTTGCTCACTGGAGTCAGGAGCTGTTCCCTCAGACTGATAGGAGGTTGACATAGTTCCATTTGTTTTACAAAGAGAATGAGGCAACCAGGTAACTGTAAGCTTGAGAAAAAAAGTTGGGCTTCATCGATTATGATTCAATCTTTTGAAGAAGTCTCCAAGGTAGTAAACCAGGGTAAACTGGTAGGCATTGGGTGGGATTTGCTGGCCATGCTTGCCCCAAGGTTGGAAAATTCTGCCCAAGGTCAATGGACCTTTGTATGGTGTTGGACAATTGCTACAATTCCTGTATTGGAAGGTATACCCATAATATGGCATTTTTTTTGAAATTGAATGTGATCTGCCTGAATTTTTGTATGCAAAAAGTGGTTATCAATGGATTTGGAACTGAGTATAGACAAGCTACCAGTGGTGAATGTACCCTAGAACTCTGCAAACCAAGCTATATTTACAATGTGCTTGGGATACTCATGATGTGCAGATGCTGGTGTTGGACTGGGGTAAACACAGTAAGAAGTCTGACAACACCAGGTTTAAGTCCAACCAATTTATTTGATCGTAAACTCACAAGCTTTCGGGGTTTGTCCCTTCGTCAGGTGAATGGAGAGTTCTGGCCTCAGAGCATATAATAGCACACACAGTTTACAGATTACTAATTAGAATGCGAGTCTTTACAACGAGCCTGCTATTCAAGTCTTAAAGATGCTGACAGTGTGAGTGGAAAGAGCATTAGGCATAGGTTCAAGAGTTGTGTATTGTGTCCAGACAGCACAGTAAGTGAGGTTTTGCAAACCCAGGCAAGTCATGGGGGTTACAGATAGTGCGACATGGACCCAAGATCCTGGTTGAGACCATCCTCGTGTGCGGAACTTGGCTATCGGTCTCTGCTCAGTGACTCTGCGCTGGCGTGTGTCGGGAAGGCCACCTTGGAGAATGCTTACCCGAAGGTCAGAGGCCAAATGCCCATGACCGTGAAGTGACCGCTTGGGATACTTTGCATTGGTTATGAACCTTCATGGATTGATGCACTGCTTCATCCTGGCCTCAATTGTGTTCCTGTAAGCTGCACTTGTAATTAACATTAAACTCACTCATTTATAAGACACAAAACTTAAGTTAGCCATTGTTGTGAGCTTTGATGTTCAGCCTTTTAATTAATCTTAACTTTTGTACCCTTTTGAGTTACTAGAATAAGTCATCAAATTCTTTGAAATAACTGTTTTAATTCAAGATATGTAGTGAGGACACTGGATAGTCACAGGTCGGAGCCTGTAACTAGCCAGCGTCCAGAATTCAGGATTATACAAGCAGTTATAATTCCAAATTCAATTACAAGTAATTAGCAGATACCAATCAAGGTATAGGAGTTATCTTGATCCATTCATAGTTATTGATTAAGGTTACATCATTCATAAGGTTCAGATATTAAAAGCAAATGTAATAATTACACCCCTGCTTAATTATAATATATAATCAGCATGAAGACGTAATCCTGTTAACTTGTAACAAAGATGAATTAGGTCAGCTATGTCCCAGTTTGTTTGTGTATGCCACACCTCTTCCCATGTCTAGATGTCTAATTTAATGAATTCTCTCAGACTAAAAACCTTGATGCTTAAATGTGAAGACTTTTAGTAAAGACTTCTGGTTTTTCTCATAGCCTATGTGATTTTTAAATTTGTGTGATTCAAACATAATTTTGCAAACATGAATTTAACCCCTTAGACACAGAGGTTGGCTTGCAGCAGTTTAACATCATTCACAGTCCTAACTATTGTGTGCAGCTTGGGGTTATTTCCCCTCAACTCACATCTATCTCATTTATGAAGAAGGTAAAGAGTTAAGTCTTGTCACCAATCCCTATGCGGCATCTCACATCCAAACCCATTGTTGACTATGGAATTGTTGGTATGCTGCAGCAAATTACCACCGCTTCCACAAGATTATACTTAGAGAATCCTTCAGTGTGATGTCTTATCAAAAGTTTCTAAAAGACCAAGTCAACCATGCTGACTGGGTTTACCTCAACCATTAATTTACTAATTTGAGTGCACTTTTGAGTAAGCTATTGAGCCTTGAACTATTCCAGAGGCCATGTTGTGTCTCTGCTTCCTGATCTTGATCATGAGAAAGGGCATTGCTTTTTAGAATTTTTGAGCACATAAGCAATTAGTGAACCCAAAGTAATGGGCCTTTTGTTGCCTTTAACTTGTACTTTTAAATATTGGAACATGCTGGCACCCTGCCAGTTTGAGAGAGAATTCTCAATCTGTAAACTAGTAAAGGTACAAGCAAGGGGTTTGCACAGCACCTGTTTCCTTAAGCCCAAACTATTTTAAACTCCTTATTCCATTAAAAGTAGTATCCTCATCTATTTTAATAACAATGTTACTATTAACAGCAGAAACCATTAATTTGGGCATCATCTTCAAAAATAAAGATTGACACAAATACTAATTCTGATGCAATGTACCTTCCAAACCAAGATATGTCAGGTATACTAGATATTTTCAATGTCTCAATATAGTTTGTGATCTTCTAACTCTTCAGAATTTAAGAATTGCTACCACGTTTGTCAACTATCCTCTTGGCCTTTAACCTTTTTAACCCTCGTAGTTTCCTTTTCAACTGTGCTTCGAACTTTATTTTCCTGCTCTGCAGTGTGCTGATCTCACACTAATGGGCAGCTAATTTCTTTTTAATGGTCTTCAGGGAAATTTTGAATTTGTCGTTCATATTAGGAAACCACTTCAGTGAAATAGAAAATATCAAAAAAGCAGAGCATAGTTGCAAATTTAGCCTTAAAAATAAATCTAGTAGAGGGATTGTCTTTTATGCACCAACCTATATCCCTGGCAGGCTGATGTCTCTTCAGATTGGCTTGCCAGGTCTGAAATTCATGTTTTAGTTTAATTTTATACAAGTGAGACTCGGGGTCTCCATGTAAACTCCTCATTAGAGTTAGGTAGTAGTATGACATTGAAAATGTTTGTACATTGTGTGCAGAGCAAAGTTGTGTGTCCTCCCGCAAAGATAAATTGCATCTCTCTCTAGACATCAAATTCTCCCAACGATTGACTATATCTTTCATGGGAGCTTCATTGGTAAATTACTCAATTAATTCCTGGTTGAAGGTGCAGACCTAATTCCATGAGCGTCTTGCTGTTTAATCTGGTTACCGAACTTATTTGCTTAAAAGTTGTAGTGTGAGAGATGGTTACAATGTAATTTTGCATTCACACAAGAAATGTGGCTTTGTGCTAATACTAAACTTGGATTTAGGCCCAAACCGTCTCCAAGTGAAGTTATGTAAAAGACACAGGTATTTGGAGGCTTTCAACTACCTTGAAATAAATTGGCCAGAAGACTTTGAGACAGGGAAAAGGAATGGAGTTTTTGCAATATGTTCATGACTTCTTTCTTCCTATGAATAAAATGAACTCAGTATCACAATTGGCCTGAGCAATGGTGCATTGAACCAGAAAAGATGAGAGTAGTTAACATTGGGGAACATCTGGGCAATCATGATCCTAGCATTGAAAACTTAAAAAGTAATAATGAAATTTTCTGTCTTGCATACATGGGCAGGGGATGAATCTCAATAAGAAGGTGGTGATGAAAGCAGGGGTATATTAGATAAAATCTTTTACAGATGAAAAGATAAAACAACGGAAAATATTAATGTGATGATGGAGTGCTGGAGAAATGCATTCTGTTTTTAAAATATAGAACTCAAAACTAGCCAATAGTACAACTGTAAGGTGAATGAAGCAATGAAAATAAATGTAATAAAGACAAAGGCATAGATACACAGTGAAGGAGAAAATGACCACATAAAATACAAAGACAATGAGGGATATAAAGAGAAATAGTGAAGTGTTCCAATAGACAACAATAGCACAAGAAAAATTTAAGGTAGTAATGGGACACAAGATAAGGAGGCCATTCGGTCCATCAAGTCTACACCAACAATAATCCTACCCAGGCCCTATCCCTGTAACCCCATGCATTTATCCTGTTAGTTCTCCTGATCCTAAATGCCAATTTAGTATGACCAACTAACCTAAACTGCACATGTTTGGAGTGTGGGAGGATCACACATAGAAAATCCATGTAGACACTGGGAGAACATGAAGACTCCACACACACACACACACACACACACACACACACACACACACACACACACACACACACACACACAGTGACCCAAGGCCAGAGTTGAACCTGGGTCCCTGGCACTGAAAGTCAGCAGTGGTAGTATCTGTGCCACCCTTGGTGGTGGAAAGATGACTCAATCTTCACTTAAAGACTTAATGGGATATATAACAGCCTGAAATCAAAAATCAGGCTTGATCAACTTATTGATTTATTTAAAGGAATAATGTCACCAAGGTTATATTTTGAAATTTTCAATAGATCTTTGATAAGACTGCATTATAGACTCCTGGTTTAAGACCAGTGACCTTCAGCAGAATGGAAAGAACAGGGTGGAAAACCAAAAACAGAATAGTGATTCAAAAACAGAAAACGTGGGAAAATCTCAGCAAGTTTGACAGATTTTGAGAGGTTAGAATAGAGCTAACGTTTTGAGTCTAGATAACCCTTTGTCAGAGCAGCTCTGACAAAGGGTCATCCAGACTTGAAATGTTAGCTTTATTTTCTCCCTATAGATGTTGCCAGACCTGCTGAGATTTTCCAGCATTTTCTATATTATTTCAGATTCTAGCATCCAAAGTATTAGATGAGTAGCAATTATCTGAGTAGCAATTCAAGGTCTCCTTAGACTGGCAAAAGGGAGGAAGTAATATTGCAAAGCATGAGCTTCGGCCACTGTTATTGTTAACAATTTACATTAATTGGACTCTGTACAGTTTCAAAATTTGCAGATATCAGCAAATTCAGGGTCCAGTGAATAAAAAAAACAAACCAAAGGAAGATTGAACCTTAAGAATATACACTATGCACACTTCTATTCTGCATGTTATACATTGAAAAAAAACATTTGAGATGGTGTAAGATTATTGTGATTAATGGTACCAGAACTGAAGTTTGTCTTACCATGAAGGTTGTGAAGTTTGGGGTTCATTTCCAGTTGGATCTGAATGTTGATCTGGTGGAGATAGTGATTTTGATTGGGTAGAAGATGTTTGCATTTGCAGGGGTGTCCAAAACTAGTGGTCATAAATATTGTCAAAAATCATTTACCAGACTGATTCCTGGGATGGTGGGACTGAATTATGAGACAGTGAGTAGATTAGGATTATATTCATTGGAGTTCAGAAGAATGGGAGGGAATCTTGTAGAACACTGTAAAATTCTAACTGGATTAGACAGGGCAGGAAGGATGACCAGGGGTTAGACTTTTAAGACTGAGGTAAGGCAAAATTTTTTCATGATGTGGGTATGCCGGCGTTGGACTGGCGTAAACACAGTAAAAAGTCTGACAACACCAGGTTTTAGTCCAACCTATTTATTTGATAATATATTATCAAATAAATAGGTTGGACTAAAACCTGGTGTTGTCAGACTTTTTACTAAAATTTTTTCACCCAGAGCGTGGTAAGTCCATGCAATTCTTGGTCTCGCAAAACAGTTGAGACCAAAACAATGCATGTTTTCAGAAAGGAGTTACATCTATCTCTTGGGGTGAAGGAGTTCAAAGGATGTTGGAGGAAGGCAGGATCAGATAATTGAGTTGGAAGGTCATCCATGATCATAATGAATGGCTCGAGGGCCCACTCCTCCTCCTATTTTCTATCCTCCTCTAAGGAAGTCACTAATTAATCCAGCTGGGAATTGAGGAGAAAATGTATGGTTAGAATGTGGAAAGTACCAACACACGAGTAGTTCAGGAAAATAGCATTGATGCGTTTAAGGGGAAGCTAGATAACCAAATTTGAGAAGAAAGAAATGAAAAGATACACTGATATGACTGGACTAAGGTGTGGAGTGTAACCTTTCGACTGATCAATTGGGTTGAATATTGTGTTTCTGTGCTGTCGACTGTTGCTTATCTCCTTTGGGGCATTTCATTCCTCTTGAGTGAGTAAGGTTCTGAATAGGGTTGTAAACCCTGCTTGGATGTATTCCTTCCTAAATGTTTCATGACATCCCCCACCCAACAACTCGAACCACACTCCCTGCTGAAATGACTTTTCTTCCATGTTCATTCATTTAATAAATAAAACTGCGGGGGGAAAAAATGGAAAAAAATGGGTATTTTTTTCCTCATGCCTCTGATTATTTTTGCGCCAGACTGTAATGTGCTGGCGATTCCAAGGCAGTTACTGGGGTGGGACTTGGAGCAAGTAGTGTTGACAAGGCCATATTTGGGAGTCGAGCTCCATTTATACAATATAATTGCAGTATCATTGTGAAGCAGAATGTTGTACACTAACCTTGTACTAATGATGTGACTTTGGCCTTTGTATGTGGGAAAGATAAAAGACAGAATCTCACGGCTGAATCTATAGGGATGTTTGCACTAGATCTCGTAGTCAAACATACTTTGTTTTTGCTAACACATTGTAGCAAATGATTTAAAGAACATATTTCTTTACCATTACCTCAAAATGCAAGACATAAGCTATTTGCAAACTTGGCAAATGATTCTGTGCTGTGCCAAAAAAAAACCCAATGCTGAAAAAGTCCCTGGGAAGAAGCTGCAGCTGGAATGTTGCATATGTTCTGGCAACTTGATTTTGTGATTGTAAAATTCCCCAATGACTCAACTTCAATATTTGGTTCTCAACAAAAATAGCAAGGGCCATGTGAAGCTTGCATATTGCGACTTGAGTATAAATGCACCATTTGGAAGTGTTGTGCATGTACCAGTGGAACTGACTTCAGATTTCAATTAATATCCTACTTTGATACTTGTTTTAATTAAAAGCAAAGCAACAACGATCGGTATAGTTACTGGCAATTTTCTTATGGAATACTGACACTAATTGTTGCAACATCTTCAATTGCCACTAAACGAAACAGCTTCATGTCTCATGGTACAAAATAAAGTAAAATGACAGGCAGGAAAAGACCTGCTGGTATCTGAACACAAAACATCAATGTAGCCTTATCAGTCAATGCTTCCTACTCTTTTCCATTTTGCCCCTCTGTCACTCACCTACGGAGGAACAAAAAGATTGGCCCTTAGCTCGGCCCATTAGGTAAAAGGGAGAGAAAACTGGGGATAATTCCTCTCCAGCCCCCTTGCATGATCAGTACAATCCATCATGTGAGCCAAGTGTTTAATCAGCTAAAACCATCAAACTGTCTGTATGATGTGACCTGTGCTCCAGTCAGGAGCCAATCCAGCAGTGAGTGAGCATCCACCACACCAGTTGACAGTGAATTCCAGATCTGCCTCATTCGAATTCATGATTCAGGGAAAAATGCTGCGAACTGCTTAACATCCAGTCAATCCTGAGCCCTACAATATTTAAGCCCATGTCTCCTAGTCCTTTATCGTACGGTAAATTGCTTGGGACACCTAATGCTTTAATATTTTATTTGCCTTGGTTAGGCTGCCATAAGTCTGCTCTGAAGAAACTAGACCAATGTCCTTGAGCCTTCCTCAGAAACTGAGGTTCTTGAAGTTAGGAATTATTCTTCTAAAACTCTTTAGAACCTTTTCCAAGGTCACCATGTTGGAGGAACCCAAACTGGGCATGGTAGATAAAAATAGACAAATTAGGAGCAGGAGTAGGCCACTAAGCCTGCTCTGCCATTCAATCTGATCATAGCTGATCTGCTTGTAACTTCAACTCCATGATCCTGGCTATCCACGGTGACCTTTTTACTCTCTTGTTGAAGAACCTATCTAGCCCTGCCTTAAAAATACTCAAATTCTGCTTCAACTACCTTTTTTGAGGAAGAAAGTTCCAGAGACACTCAACTCTTGAGAGGAAAAAAAAATCCCCATTGCTCTTCAGTAGACAACCCTTTATTTTCAATAAGTGACCCTGGATACTAGATTATCTGACAAGAGTGAACCTCTCCACTTTCACCCTGTCAAAATCTCTCATGATCATTTAAGGTTTTGATCAAATCACCTCTTACTCATCTAAACTTGAGTGGCTACAAGCCTCATCTTGCCTCATAAGACAATGCCTCTTTGTAGTCTAATTAATCTTCTCTGAACTGTTTCTAACACATTTATATAGTTCCTGAAATAAGGAAGCCAGTCCCAGACACAATATTCCAACATGGGCAATGTACCTAACCTGTGCATCTTTGGATTGTGGGAAGAAACCAGAGAAACCCAAGCAGACATGGAGAACCTGCAAACTCCACAATCACCCCAAGGCTGGAATCGGACCTGGGTCCTTGGCACTGTGAGGCAACAATGCCAGAATTAAGTGTCCCAAGCAATTTATCGTATGATAAAGGACTAGGAGACATGAGCTTAAATATTGTAGGGCTTGGGATTGAATGGATGTTGCGCAGTTCACAGCACTTTTCCTGAATCATGAATTCAAATGAGGCAGCTCTGGAATCCACTGTCGACTGGTGTGGTGGATGCTCACTTGCTGCTGGATTGGCTCTTGACTACAGCACAGATCACATCATACAGACGGTTTGATGGTTTTTCACTGATTAAACACTTGGCTCACATGATGGATTGTTCTGATCACGCAAGGGGGCTGGAGAAGAATTATCCCCAGTTTTCTCCCCTTTTTTTTACCTCATTGGCCCTTAGCTTGGTCTATCTTTTTGTTGCTCTGCTCTGTAGGTGAGTGACAGAGGGGCAAAATGGGAAAGAGTAGGAAGTGTCGACTGGTAATGCTACATTGATGTGTTCAGGTACCAGCAGGTCTTTTCCTGCCCATCATTTTATTTTATTTTGTACCATGAGACATGAAGCTCTGTTTAGTTGCAGTTGAAGATGTTGCAACAATTAGTGTTAGTGTCAGTATTCCAGTAAGAAAACAGCCAGTAACTTTCCCAATCGCTGTTGCTTTGCCACCTACATTTACCCACATTGCACTCCATTTGCCAGGTTTTTGCTCACTTGCTTAACCTAGCTATTTCCTTTTGTAGCCTCCTGATGTGGTCTTCACAATTTACTTTCCCACCTATTTTTGTGTTGTCAGCATATTTGGCAACCATACTTCCAATCCCTTCAACCAAGTCATTCATATAAATGGTGAAACGTCCCAGCACTGATCCCTACACACGTGTCATATCCTGCCAAGTGGAAAAAGACCCATTGGCTAACTAACAGGAAACAGAATTGACATCAATGTGTTGCCACCTAAACCATAAACTTTTATTTCACGCAGTAACCTTTTGTGGCATCTTATCAAATGTCTTCTGGAAATCTAAGTAACGTACGTCTGTCAGTTCCCCTTTATCCATAGCACATTTGACTCCTTCAATGAATCTCATAAATTGGTTAGACATAATTTCCCTTCCAAAAAACCATGCTGACTCTGCCTGATTGTCCTGAATTTTTCCAAGTATGCTGCTATAACATCTTTAATAATGGCTTCTAACAATTTCCGTGACAGATATTAGGCAAACAAGCCATTTTGCTTTCTGTTTCCCCTTTCTTAATAAAGAAGTTACACACCATGATGCATAAAAGCAAATTGCTGTGGATGCTGGAATCTGAAACCAGAAGAGAGAATGCTGAGAAATCTCGCAGATCTGGCAGCATCTATAGGTGAGATAAGACCTGATGTTTTGAGTCCAGATGACCCTTTGTCAAAACAGCTTTGACAAAAGGTCATCTAGACTTGAAACGTCAGCTCTTATCTCACCTATAGATGCTGCCAGAACTGCTGAGATTTCCCAGCATTTTCTCTTTTGGTTTCACAAGATGTATAATAACCACAATGAAGAGATTGAAGGATTGTGAAATTACCAGCCAAAGGACTGAGTGTCAGTTTGTGTTATTGTGCGCCAGGTTTTTTTCACTCACCTAGAATCATTTTGCTGCGATGTTATCTCCAACTACTTTTCTGGAGAGTCACGTTCACATTGAACATTGGTGCCAGCATTTGAATACTCATTTTCTACATTGATCTTTTGTGATGCTTGTTTTAATATAGTCTGTGTATTTCTGCATGTACATGTTCAGTGCATTGACTCCTCCTCAGCCACTCAAACTGATTTTAGCTCTCTGATATACGTTCTGCTCATAACTTTATTTTTTATCTGTCAGCTCCGGCATGGTGGGTAACACACTCACTTCACAGTCATGAAGTTCCAAGTTGAAGTCCCATTCCAAGGCTTGAATGCCAAATTCAAGGCTGGCATTTCAGTGCATTATCAAGAGAGTAGTTGTGCTGTCAGAGTTGCCACTTTTCAGATAAGACAGTAAACCAAGGCCCCATCTGCCTGCTCAAAGAACCAATGGCATTATTTCCAAGAAGAGCAGTGGAATTATTCCTGATGTACAGGCTAATATTTATCCTCAATCAGCAATCTCAAATTTAGGAGGAGATGGTTGCATAATAGCAATGTCACTGGACTAATATTCTAGCCCAGGCTAATGCATTGGGGACGTGCATTCAAATTGGGCCACTGCACCGGGGATGTGGGTTCAAATTCCAGCACAAAATCTGGATATAAAAGCTAGTTTTGGCAATAATGACTGTAAAAATACACCTGGCTCACTTTTGCCCTTTAGTGAAGGAAATTTGCTATCCTTAGCTGGCCTACATATGTCTCCAGACCCACAACAATCTAACTATTCTGTACAATAACCCAGCAAGCCACCCATTCAAAGACAATTGGTGATGGCCAACAAATGGTCTCGCTGGTGACACACTCATCCCATGAAAGAAATTTTAAAAATACATCTTCTCCGACCGTTATATGATTGCTATCTGAGAGTTTGCCACACACAAATTGGCTGCCCCATGTCCTACGTTATAACAGTGACTACACATCAAAGGCACACAATAGGTTTTTAATTACTTGAGTGCTTGGAGACATCCCAGTGGTCTGTTTTTTTTCCAAATTGTGCACCTTATTTGGGTCTGCAGATGATCTCATCATACTTCCAAGCACCAAGTGTTCTGATTTAAGGCTCGCTTCAGAAATTCTTTTGTGTCCAATGCCTCCATCTGTAGGCAAACCCTTGCTTTCAATAAAGTAGAATGTAACTATCTGTGTATAGTAATCTGGACCACAGGACGAACAAGCTTTATCATATCTACATTGGGAACAGGATAATAAAATTTAGTTGTTGGACTCCCGAGTTAGAAGGTTCAAACACATCTTGGAGATTTGAACACACAACCTGGGCTAAGTGTTCAGTGCAGTACTGAGACCGTGTTGCATTGTTGAAGATAATGTCTTTTGGATGAGACAGTAAGCTAAGACCACATCTGTCCTCCCTAGATGCATATGAAAGATTGCATTTCTCTCTTTGAAGATGATCAGGAAAGTTCTCCCCAGTGTTCTTATCAGCATCAATCCCTCGAGCAAGGTCATTAAAACAGGTGATCACAAAAGTTATCATTGGTTTTTTGTGGGAACTGGTTGCTGCAGTTCCCTACGTTATAGTCAACACTGTACTTTAAAAGCACTTGATTAACTACTGACCACCCGAATCCCATATTCATAGACTTTAAGAGTCATCTGTCCTCCAAGTTCAGGCCCTTTCCCTTCTTCCAACCTGCCATTGTAACCCCCTCAACAAAAAACAACCTGTGACCACCACCGCGCCCTCCCCCCCCCCCCCGACTTTGCCAATTAACTTTGAGCAACAGCCATCTTCAATCTTGCTCCCTCTCATGTGCATTTGGAGTATGTTGGCACCTTCAAAATGTTGAACTTCTGCAATTAGATGTCTGCCCCTGCCATGGGAACACACATGCTCTTATAGGATGGAATTTTTGACTGTGACAAATGTAAACTGCCCCTCCTCCACCACCTTGACGTGTTTGCAGCTTTTGGACCATCTTCCTCCAATGCCTCTCCACCACTGTCAAAATAGATGGGACTGCAGTTGCCTGTGATTGGATAGTTAACAAGAGAATCTTCCCCAGTGGCTTTTCTTTCCATTTCCCCTCCTGTATTTCACCTACATACTGCCCCTTGGTGGCATCAGCTGAAAACAACACAGTTCCACATGTACGCTGAAGACCCCCAGACCCAATTCACCACCATCTCTCTCGACCATTTCAACCGTCTTTAAATTGTCACTGTGACTCACCCAGTTGAATTCCTGGTCAGTGATAACTGCCCCTCCCCCATCAATATCCAGAATCTATACTGGACTAGCCCTGTAAATATTGTGGCTACAAAAGCAGGTCAGAGGCTTAGCGAGTTACTCAGCTCCTGACTGCTTGAAACCTGCCTACTGTTGATGACAAGGCACATGTCAAGAGTGTGATGGAATGTTCTTCCATATGCCTGTGTGAGGGCAGCTCCAACAACCTTCAAGAAACTCAACATCATTCAGCACAAAGCAGCCTGCTTGATTGGCACCCCATCCTGAAACATTCACTTCAACCATTGAACAATGGCAGCAGTGTGTACCATATACAAGATTCATTGCAGGAACTTGCCAGTGCTCCTTACAGCCTTCCAAACTCGCAACCATCTAGAAGGACAATGGCAACAGATACATGGGAATGCCAGCACCTGGAAGTTCCTGTCCAAGGCAGTCACAATCCTGACTTAGAAATACATCATCATTTCCTTTGCTGTTGTGGGTCAAAATTCTGGAACTTTGTCTCTAACTGCACTGTGAATACACCGACACTGAGGGCTGCAGCGATTCAAGAAAGCAGCTCACCACCACCACCTCAAATGCTGGGCACTAAATGCAGGCCTAGCCAGTGATACCCAGATATAATGAATAAACAAAGTAATTGCTTATCCGACTGCCAATACTGGATGAGCAGGAATTTTATTTCCATTAAATATTGGACTCCTAATCTTCCATACTTACCTTGAGGCCACAGATTCTGGATGCCATCTTTTTCCCTGGCAGCTATCTATGGATCAACCAGTCTGCTTATAATCTCTGTCATATTTGATCACAAGGTGAGCTTTCAGTCACATACCTGTGAAGTCACTGAGACTGCATGTTTCCATCTCTATAGTCTTGTCCACCTGCTTCCCACATCAGTCTCAACTGTCCTGCTTTGTCTTTGCTCCCGCAGACAACAATCAGGATTATGTTAGAATAAATTCTAATGTCTGTAAATTTGCATCAAAAGCTCTGTCTCCCCTGTCCTGATGTGCACCATTTACCTATCATCCCTGTACTCGCTGGGCTTTACTGGCTGCAGGTTAGAATTCTCATTCTTGTTGCTCTGTGGCCTGGCTCCTCCTTATCTCTGTAATCTGTTGTAGCCCTGCAAGCCTCTGTTGTCGATGCTCCTCCAATTCTGGCCTCTGGAGCCAAATTTAATCATTCCATCGTTGATGGCTGTGCTTTGAACTGTGTAGATTTTAGCTTTTATGCCATTCCATCCCTAAACTTCTCCACATCTCCTCACTTTCCTCCTTCAAGATGCTCCTTAGTCAACTTTGTGGAAAATCTCCTTGTGGCTAGAAGTCATGTTTTTCCCATAATTCTGTGATTCACCTTGGGACAAATAGTGTATAAATGCAAGTTGTTGTTAATTGTTTACAAAACACTGTCCAATGCCCAAAGGTTATAGATGTAAAAAAAGCACTTTTTTTTAACGTGCGATATGACTCTGCACTCCTGACTCCTCTGAACTGAAGGAAAATAAAAGCTCAGTGATTTCATCATAGTTGTGATAGAAATGATTTGGACAAAACATGATTTTTAAAAGCATGTTTTAGTCAAATTTTGGTACTTCAGTTGGTATCACTTCCTAAAAAATAATGGTTTGGAAGCCTTTGGGAACCTAGACACAAATCCTTGAAGTTTAACTAAGTTGCTGGCTAATTTCCCTTGATTGCCCTCATGCTATCTGATATTAAAATAGTTCCTTCTCCTTGAGCACTGAGAGCAGAAAAAGGGGAAAAGAATTAATAGTTTCATACTTGCTTGAAATCCTGTATGTACAGAGCTCCCATCAACTGAGTTGAACCATAGCAACGAATTCATGTGACTGTTGGAGGCTTCCCAATGTACATTCTTCAAGTGCCACAGTTGCAGGAATTGTTGGGGGCGGGTGGGTGGTGCAGGTTGCTGCATTTGGTAGGTTATGAATATGCACTTGGAGCAGTTGTATTAACATTGAGTTCAACAACTTCCTCCTCCATCCCAAACCCTTTTTTAATATCCTATACATTTATTATGTCAGTACAACCTTCCCAACACCACCATACTGGGCCATCTGTCCCTAGTTAGTAAGTTTGTAAAATCTTGCTGTAATATCTCCAGCCAGTTTAATATCCAATATATGTTCCCTCTCCTTTCTGACAAAGAATTGAACGGACTTGAAATATTTTTCTCCGTACAAATGCTGCCAGACCTACTGAGTTTTTTCCAGCATTCTCTGCTTTTGTGTTGCACTTGACCGATGTTGACTTCTTGGTTACTTCAATCTCTGGTTGCTGGAAGATGCTTTCAGAAATCTCATCTTTTGCTTCTTCAAGCTGAGCTTATTTGTGGTCTTTAGTCATTGCAATATGAGACATACCGATGCCTAACTTGACTCATTCTGATTTAATAAAAACTTTCAAACTTTACTGAATTGAGTCTTTCTTGGCAGTTTAGTACTGTTGCAAGATCAGTCTTGATTTTCGCCAATTCATTGGAAGCAATTATTGGTGAATAGCCTAAATTTACTTCATTGCTTTGGAACAAATAATGTGCCTCCATCTCAGTGTCTCCTGTCACAAAATGACCACTTGTGGAGGAGAGCTGCATGTAGGACAGGAGGCATTGCTTTTCCATTTTAAAAAAAAACATTTTCTTCTATAATTGAAACTGTCAAGTTCAGATGAGGTAGTTAGGCGGAGTTTTTTTTTACTGGGAAGCTGGTAAAAAGCATCTTGCCCCTCCACTTGGCCTTTTTATGTATATGCATTCATTAGCTAAGTGCCCTTCATTTTGTTTCAGGCAGATGCTTCTAATTTTCATGTGATAGGTAAATAGACTACACTTGTTATGACAGATACAATTATTCCCTTCCTCCTGATTTTATTTTGCCCCTTATTCTGGATTTAACAGTAAGACATAAAAGCACCAGGGAAAATTAGTAGGAGGGGCAATAAGCCCAGTGGAGCTAAATTTGGTCCAGTTACTCCATTGCCAGGTTGCTATGTTCTAAAAGTAAACAATTTTTATTTATATATTGAAAATATTTTTCAACAAAAGAATTTAAGTATTCAAGAGGTCAGACATTAATCAACATACGTGGGAGATTGAAAATGATTGTCAGCTCATTGAGTTTTATAAAAAGGAATGGTAACAGGCTCCAAAATTCTTAGATTGAATGCCTGTTTGAAATTGTTTTCAAGTATCAGTGGTGATTATAGTAGGATTTTTTTTTATTCCATTGGTCATTCCAGTTCTTTTGGATAGCTTGGATATTCTGTTCTGATAGCAGATGCAAGGATAGAAATGTAGAAATGTAGAAAATAGGAACAGGACCAGGCTCTTTGAGCCTGCTCCGCCATTCATCACGATCGTGGCTGACTGTTCAACTCAATAGCCTAATCCTACTTTCTCCCCATAACCTTTTGATCCCATTTCCCCAAGTGCTATATCTAGCTGCCCCTTGAATACATTCAATGTTTTGGCATCAACTATTTCCTGTGGTAATGAATTCCACAGGCTCACCATTCTTTGGGTGCAGAAATATCTCCTCATCTCTGTCCTAAATGGCCTATCCTGTATCCTCAGAGTGTGACCCCTTGACACTCATGACATCCACCTTGGGAATGTCCTTCCTACATCTACCCTGTCTAGACCTGTTAGAATTTTAAGTCTGTGAGATCTCCTGACCCCCAAAAACTTCTAGCGGGTTAGGACCAAGATTAAAGGCATGGATGATAAAGTACAAGACTATCACATAGCATCTGTTTCATTCCTAGAATATATCATCCTGAATTTGATTAAAATAATCCTTCTAGCCAGCCACCAAATTTAACTCTGTTTCATCTGAAAAGAGAAAACGGTAATAATTTTGAGGCTTTGCACTTTTATGCTTTAAACTCCCTATGAGTATTTTCGAGAAAACATTTCTGTTTTTTAAAAAATCATACTCTGTCTTTGTCTTTGTCCCAAGCAGGAAAATGATCTGATCCAGGTGACTAAATCTGATCCAAATTAACAAGTTCCAGAAGTGAAGAAGGTGGTCATCTAAACTTTTTTGTAGTTTTCAAATGCTAGGGCAATTGTATTGCTTGCCAAGAGCAGCCTTCAAACTGTTCCTCATGATGAATCGCTAAGTAAGAAATGACACAAATAGTTTTACAAATGATAGATCAGCTTCCTGCTGAGTCATGTTTGAGTTTATTGTGGGGTTGGGGGGGGCAATAACGAATTTTTGTGCTATGAAACTAATATTTTGAGTAATTATTCATGTTTTTAGCTGTTGTGAACATTGAGGTCCTGGGACATGGCAGTTGCAGTTTATATTCAAATTGTGTAGTTGTGCAAAGTTAATTGGCTATTAAGGAATTAATAGTATAGGTTAGTGTGGAGCACAGACACAAGTGACAGTCCACTGCATTAAGCCTATTACCAGGAATTGCAAAAGATGTTTGGTAATGTCGATGCCTGTGATATAAAAGGAACAGTGGCAGCATGGATACAAAGTTGGCTGAGTAATGTGAATGAAATGATAGTGCATGGTTTTCTTTTGGACTGAAGGATGGTATTTAGTGCTGTTTCCCAGAGGTCAATGTTAAGACCACTACTTTTTTGATCTGTTTTAACGACCTGGATTTGAGCTGGCAGGGCACAATTTCAAAATCGATCAGGAATGCGAAACTTGCAAGTCGTGTGATCTGTAGGAAGGATAGTGATATCTTTCTAAAGGGCATAGGCTGATGGACCACTTGATAAATGAAATTTAATGCCAAGAAATATGATATGTGACGTTTTGTGAGGAAAAGAGTGGAGCGGAAATATAACAAAGGACACAATTCTAAAGAGGATCTCGAAATGGAGGCACCGGGGGTATATGTGTACAAATTGTTGAAGGTAGTTGAGAAAGTGGTTAAAAAGCATAGGAAATCCTGAGCTTTATAAATGGACGCATTGAGTACAGAAGCAAGCAAGTATCCATGAGCCTAAATAAAACAATGGTTCGGCCTCATCTGGAATAGTGTCCAATATTGGGCATCTCAGGGATGCAAAGGCTTTGAAAGAGTTAGGAACAGATTTGAGAATGGTTAGAAAAATGAGCATTCCATGACTAACTGAAGATTTTTTTTAAGGCTTGTCAAGCCAATGCACTTTAAAATCAAGGGCATATAGAAAATAGGATTGGATTTTTTTGTGAAGATTATTGAACAACAGTGGGAACAGGGAATCTCAAACAGTGAATATTTCGAGCAGTCTGAAGTGTGATACTTGGAACTGCAGCCTGAGCAGCTTGAAGTCTGTATTAAGGAAGCGAGTAGTAGCCTATAAGAAAAGGGGGGGAAAATCAAGACTAATATCTGTATGCTAAGACAAACCTAATAATATGGACCAACGAAAGATGAGTCGTGCATAAAAAAAATTGATTGGCACGACTGACATCACTGAATTTCTGGAGCAGAGATGAGTGAGAGAGATGGCCAACTTGGTTATTAATATTTTGACTTTGTTTTTCCAAGAGTGAGTTATGATTGTGAGTCTCATCGTGGATAACCTAATGTTTGGTCAATTGGATCATGAAATGGTGTACTATTCTTGATTCAAGTTGTTCGCAAAGGCATATGTTGCAAGATAAATGGGCAAAATGAAACTTGCTAGGCCTCTGCTGAGGTACAATTAGTCGCTTTGCAATAGATCTACACTGTCAACATCATTCTCTGAAGAGATGGCTACCTTACTGTTTGAAAACAATTGTAAAGGGAACAGCAATTTATCCTGCAGGAGAAGTGAATTGGTTGGCCTTGGGCTTTCTCTAACTAAACACAAGGTTGGGTGTCAGCCACTCTTGGATTCATTCACTGTGGTAGTGCTCGGAGCACTGATTGAAAGAGATGTCTACTTTTGAATTTGAACAAAAGCTTGACAGCCTAATGTGCATTTTCATGGCAAGGCCTCTGCCAGAGTCCATTTACCAATGAAGCGGCACACTCTCCTCATGCTGTATAAATTGTTGTTCTCTTTACAGTTGGTATTCTGATGAATCTGGGCTCGAGAGTGCAAGATAAGAAGCTCCAACAGCGTGTCTCCTTTTTCAGTTCTGTACCACTAAACAACTATCTGGAAACATGTGGTAGCTGGGTAGAAAATTGCCGACTGGTCATTAATATTGAGAATGTTTTAGGTTGTGTAGCATACTGAAAGTATCACATCGCACAATGGTCACATGGTACTTTAGCAAGGCTTGAAAGTAAAAACTAAAGCCAATAATAATGCTTCTAGTTTTGAATCAGTCAGTAACTTGTGTGAATCAGAGGTTGTGGATTCAAATCTTGTCCAGGACTGTACCATGTAATCCATGCCAATACCAAGTGCCAGTATTAAGGGATTGTGATATTGTTAGTTTTGAGGTCCAGTTCAGAAGATCCTATAACACTGAGGAAGGGAAAGGAGCTCCCCCCCCGCATTGTCTTAACCCTCATCAAAAGCCATGAGAAAGAATTATCTGGTTAATTAGTTAATTTTTTGTATAACGTTGAGTTGATTGCATTATTTGTATAATATCTGTGACTGCATCCTTAAAATGATTGTTGTGAAATATTTTGGGTCAACCTGAGATCATGAGAGATGCAATGTAATTTGAGGCTCATTTTCCTTCATTTGGTTATACAGGTGGTCTGTGATCTGAGACCCTCAGGATTTGGATTTAGACAACTCCGCTCTTACAATACAATAGCCCAAATCTAGGCTAGCTATAGGCTAAAGTAGACAAAAAGCTTGGAAAGTAAGATGTCGCATTGAATAATAAATACAGGGTACCTGTAATTTTCTTTTTGACATACATTCAGCACAGATTCAAGGTAAACAGACAAACAACTAGACTTGCCGCATTTGAGGTCGTTGAGGTTCAAAAAAAGTGTGTTTTTTGGATTTAAAGATTCACGACCTGTAATCAAAGCAATGTGCCTAAGAAGGTCTCAGTCCGTGAAGTGTAAAATTTCAGTTTTCTTCCTGATGATCTGTATTTACCCAAGGAAACTATTTTTGAGAGACAGGATCTACAGGCATTCAGAAATGCAAGGACTGATTAGGGACAGTCAGCGTGGCTTTGTCATTGAGTTTGTAGAAGGGGTATCCAAGAAGGTGGATGAGGGCAGTGCAGTGAATGTTGTCTACATGGACTTGAGCAAGGCCTTTGACAAGATACTGCATGGTAGGTTGTTACATAAGGTTAAATCTCACAGGATCCAGGGTGAGGTAGCTAAATGGATGCAAAATTGGCTTGATGACTGAAGCCAGAGGGTTGTTTTTCAAACTGGAGGCCTGTGATCAGCAGTGTGCCTCAGGGATCAGTGCTGGATTCACTGTTATTTGTCATTTATATTACTGATTTGGATGAGAATATAGGAGGCATGATTAGTAAGTTTGCAGATGACAACAAAATTGGTGGCGTAGTGGACAGTGAAGAAAATTATCTCGGATTGCAACGAGATCTTGATCAATTGGACCAGTGAGCTGATAAATGGCAGATGGAGTTTAATTTAGAAATGTGAGGTGATGCATTTTGGTAGATTGAACCAGGGCAGGACTTGCACTAGGGTGTCGGGGAGAGTTACAAAGCAGAGATCTAGGGGTACAGGTTCACAGTTCCTTGAAATTGGAGTCACAGGTGGACAAAGTGGTGAAGAAGGCATTCAGCATGCTTGGTTTCATTCGTCAGAACATTGAATACAAGAGCTGGGAGTTGTACTAGACATTGGTAAGGCCACACTTGAAATACTATGTACAGTTCAGGTTACCCTATTATAGAAAGGGTATTATTACGCTAGAAAGAGTGCAGAAAAGATTTATTGGGATGTTACCGGGCCTTGATGGTTTGAGTTATAAGGAAGGCTGAATAGACTGGGACTTTGTTCTCTGGAGCGTAAGAGGCTTATAGAGGTTTATAACATAATGAGAGACATAGATCAGCTAGATAGTCATCTTTCCCCAAATGTAGGAGAATCTAAAACTAAAGGGCATAGGTTTAAGGTGAGAGGGGGAGATACAAGTGACCAGAGGGGCAAGTTTTTCAGAGGGTGAGTGTGTCTGGAACAAGCTGCCAGAGATGGTAGTAGAGGCGGATACAATTTTTTTCTCTAAAAAGCATTTAGACAGTTACATAGGTAAGATGGGTATAGAGAGATATGGGCCAAATGTGGGCAATTTGAGACTAGCTTTAGGGTTTAAAAAGAAAAGGGTGGCCTGGACAAGTTGGGCTGAAGGGCCTGTTTCCATGATGTAAATCTCTGACTCGATGACTGAGTAGTTAAGCAATGCCTTGGACAAATAGGAGGAGCTCATTCTTTCCCTTAAGCCTGTTCTGTCATTTAGTTAGGTTTCTGATCAGCCATTATCTAACTCCACATACCTATTTTTGTCCCATAATCCCTAAATATCTTTGGTCAACAAAAATCTATCAATCCCAAATCTGAATTTAACTGTTGATCTAAAGAGGTTGGGCTTTGCAGAAGGTAGTTCTAAACTTTGCCCACCCTTTTCATGTAGCAGTGTTCCCTCAGTTCACTTTTTAAAGGTTATGATTGTCTCCTAGTCTTTGACTTGTCAATTCTCTCTATCTCTCCTGTCTGTTTCCCTTAGTATCCTTACAACGTTAATCAAAGCAGCTCTCGGCCTTCAAAATACCAGGGAATGCATATCTAGTTTGTGTAATCTCTCTTCATAATTTAACCGTTGGAATCCTGGTGTAATTCTAGGAAATCTTTCCTCCAAGCACAGTACGTATTTTTCGGGTAGGTCCTCTGTATTGCTGAAAATATTCCATGTGTGGCCTAACTTCAGACTCTAAAACATGATTTCTACCCTTTTTGTTTGAATCCTCAAAATAGACAGGATCATTAGCTTTTTTGTCTATTTTTTGTACCCATTCAGGATATTTTAGTGATCTATGTACCTGAACACTAAAGTCTCTTTGGACCTCTGTTTTTACTCATTTTTCAATTACCATGTACTTTTTAGATTTAAAGTGAATGGAGTTACATTGGGTTACGTTGAAACCCATTTGTTATAGTTTTGCCCACTCACCTTGTGATATCAGTATCTGTGTATAATGCTACACTTCCTTCCACATGATTTAGAATGCCGTCTATCTTAGCATCAATGGCAAATTTGGATCTGTAGGCTGGAATTTTCCAGCTGTTTCTGCCAGTGAGATCCTCCAGCCCCACTGATAGCAATTTCGGGGCCCCCGGGCGGGGGGGGGGTGAGTGAGGAGTTCCAACAATGGAAAACACTATTGACAGTGGTGGGATCCTGCCAATAGTGGGCTGCCTAGACATCATGCCATATGATGCAAAGTCATGCAGAAAACCCTACCCATGGCCTTGATCCCATCATCTAAATAGTTATTAATAAAGTGATTATTAAGGAATCCTGGTGGGACACCGCTTGTTATATTTTGCAATCCAGAATACCTGTCCATTGTCTCGACTTGCCATCTCCTGGTGCTTAGCCAATTTCTCAACCAGGTCAAGAATTTGCCTTCAATTTCAAGAGCTTCAGCCTGAGCGAGTAATCTTTTATGAGGGACTTTATCAAGTGCCTTTTGAAAGGAATATTAATAATGTCCAGAGACATTTACAGCATGACTTTTGTTGACCTCTTCAAAAATTTTAAATAGGGTACGTCAGGCATAAAATATCCTTTACAAATCCATGCTGACGTTTCCCTGATCAGCTGAACAGTTTCAAGCTGTTCAGTCGCTCTATCCTTAATTATAGACTCCACTATTTCTCCGACAGCAGTTGTTAGATTTACTGGTATCTAATTCCTAGCTTTCCTCTCTCATCTTCTTCCTGAAATAGCAGAATGAAATGGGCAATTTACCGATGTAAAGGAATGGTTCCCGAATCAAGAGAATTTTGTAAATTTATTGTTGGGGCATCTGCAGTGTTTTCCATTGTAAGAAGAAAGAAATAAACAAAGTAATTATTCAGTATGTCCACCATTTCTTCATTTTCATTGACAATATCATCATTATCAGTTTTTAATAGATGCACATTTCTGTTGATCATCCTCTCTTAATGGAATTGGAAACATTTTTTTGTATTATCCCATTCGTTTCCTTTCTTGTAATTTTTTTTATTTTTAGCCTTTGGATATCTCTTACTACTTTATTTGCCCTTGCTTGTCTTTTCTGATAACAACTCTTGCCCCGTTGGGGTAAAAACCATTTGCATGTAGTGTTCAATTCCTCTTTTGAACTCTTCCCATTGAGTTTCTGTCATTTAACCTACGAATAAATTCTCCCAGTTTACTGTCGACTATTTTGCTACAAGCTCAGAGTCTGGATGAGATTTCATTAGCGCTTACCTGTTTCTTGAAGGAGACTGCCATGGGCTGTTATTTGTAAAAAAAAATCTATCTTGTTTATTTATAAAATTACGTACATCTCAGTACTCCATATGAGACTCTACAACTGCTTCCCAGTCTTTAGTCATTGTACCATAGATACATTTATTACACAAGTATGAGGTGCTCCCAATAACTCGTTTACGTGGATAAGTATTGTATTGGACCCATCACCACCATTGTTAGATAAATTTTGACACACCATTGGGCTGCTTCATACCTCATTACTAAATCTAATGTGACATGCTGCCTTAATGCTTCAATGATATACTGTTGCAGAAAACTGTTCTGGACACAAATCAAGAAATTCACCATCATTCTTACGTGGTTGTCTGTTTATCCCAATCAATATGAAATTCAGAACTCCCATTGAAACCTCTCTGCCTTTGTTACTTGTTTGAACTCTCCATGTATGTAATCTACTCATTCACAACAACAGGAGGTCTATACAATAATGCAACTACAGACTTGGATCTTTTTCTATATCTTAGTTGTACTCATTCAGTCTCCATCGCTTGCTTTCCTCCATGCATGTTCTCTCATCATTGAAGTGATTTCATCCTTGATCATTAAGTCTTCTCCCTTTTTTTACCATTTTCCCTGTCTTTGTTGTAGACATTTAAGCCTATAGTCGTAACCACCTTGTAGCCAAGTCTTGGTAATGGCTACCCTCTATTAGAATTTGTGGCTATAATTCTTTCAGTTTGGTCTTTCATATTTCATATTTACCAGGCTGGTTTTCCTGTCTGAGGTAGCTGTTCTCATAAAGCTATAGAGCAGTATGTTCCATCCTGGGTTCAGAAGGAAAATAAAATGGTCCAGTATTATTGCTTGATATCAAAATGACCTGGCAAATCTGCGCTTGTGTGAACACAGAGCTTAACTTGTGACAATTCATTGTCCCAATTGATCCTTCTTTGCACAGCCTGACCTGAATAATTGTCAGCTGGTGAATCAACACCCATTGGTACTGCATCAAACAGTTAATTATCTGTAAGAGAGGAAGACGTGAAGCAAAAATCTCGTGGGGATCAGATGAATGGGACAAGAAAAAGATCAATTAGTTCATTGATACACAATTACAGCTCCATAGGCCATCAATCCAGCTCCCACCAGAGGATCAACCTATGGCCAATTTAGGAAATTACTCCACTTCCTTGTCCTCAGAGGTAACTGTGGATAATTTAATGCCAATCACTGCTAGCTCCCACTTTCCTTCTATAAATTGAGATATCATCTCCTTGCAGAAACTTGTTAAATTCTCTTTGTAGTTTTGTACTCAGCCCATATTCTCAAAGCTGTGGCAATCTGTTCCTGAGGTTAATGACTCTGAACAGAACTGCATCCTGACATCTCTCGATGTCCTCTGGTCCCCTCATCCTTGTTTATCTTGAATGAGCTAATACTTAAAATTTATTTCGTTTGTTATTTTCAGGAGTTCAACAGTAAATGTTGAAGCTGGTTTCTTCCACTTAGGGGGATAAAAGACTGACTTGAGCTGCTTTGATTGGCAAGTGCCCCAATGTTTGATAAGCACGTGCTTCCCTGTGTCATTTCAGTATGAATTCTCCGTGTAAATTATGTTTTGGAAGTCCAAGCTTCCAAGTAACCTGGAAGTTGATGCAAGAGAAAGAGTTGCATTGCTAAGTTGGTTTATCTTAAATATTGCTTGCAGCTTGAATGAACGTTGACTTGAGTTCAATTGCACAGGAGTGAGCCAATACTCTAGGCTTCTACTCACTTCAGAATGGTGAAAAAGAAGTTGATGTAATTGAGGTGCCAGGAGTTGATGGGGCCGATGGAGAAACTATTTTCTCTGACAGATTTTCTTTTGTGCACGGCTTCCCCTGGTCTTCACAGTTGACGCTTTTGTAACTCAATTGCATCATATCGTGGGAGCTTCTGGAATAACTTGATACAATTCAAGCATTCCACAGTGGCTCGTGCTATAATTGGTCAGGATGTATATCCCCATTACAAAAAAATGAAACCTGTGTTTGAGGGCATCAGTTAATTAGTACCTGATAAGCCCATATTTAAGGCCTCCAATCCCATCACTCAAAGATTCCTAGCTTTAGTAAGTGCTACAAAATGGAGACTAGTGAAATCTAATGGTTATACATGTGATTTCCCTACCCCATTTGTTGTGCATATCTTGTTAAGAAATATGTCAGTGACTTGGAATGAGTACAGTTACTTGAAGCATGTTTAAATCAGGACTATAGGTATAGCTTAATATGCTTTCTAAACCCACTTTATCAGTTGTTTCACAAGATTGGTGACCTAACTCATGCTCCCAGTTCTCCAGCATAGAACACTCTGAGCTCTGGTCGCAGATATGTGGGGAGTATGTTATTGTGGCACTGGGACCAGTTATGCAGAATGACAGACACCTCCTGCACAAACCACCATCTTTACTTCCTTATTTTGTCTCAAGATGCCCAGCAACAGTTGAAAGACATCAACTGTCAACTCCAGAAGACTCCTGGACAATCTGGAAGATTAGTAACACAAGATATAAAGGGTTGAGTTTTTGAAGCCCATGAGACTCATGACAATATACAAGTTTAAAGATCTGGCCATTTGCTTTGGGATGGCCTGAGAAGAGGACCATTGCATGTTTGTCATTGAAGGCAACTCTTGGCAGAATGGAACATAGAAACGGGAACAGGTTATTCAATCTCTTGATCATTTACCTAGACCAGAGTTGATTGGCATCTTAACTCCATCTACCCACCTTAGGTCCCGCAATACTCAAAACTCTTGGCTGAAAAAAAAATCAAACAGTGTCAATTATCCAAGTCACAATTTTCTACTGCGGAGTGGGGAGAAATGAGACTCCAGATTTCCACTACCCTTAGTGTGAAGTGCTTCTTCACATCACCCCCATCTCTGTTAAGTAATGCTCCAAGATGTTCTGAACTCTCCAATCAGAGAAAATAGTTTATCCATTGACCCCATCAACTCCTTGACACCTTAATTCCATCACCTTCTATTTTCCCATTCTGAAGTAAATAAAAGTCTAGTCTATGCAACCACTCCTCATAATTTTATTATTTTGGTTCACTCCTGTGTAAATGTACTCAAGAAAACCTGGTGTTGTCAGACTTTTAAATGTACTCAAGCCAACATTCATGAGAGGTGCAATATTTAAGATAAGCCAACTTGTCTATGCAGCTCTTACTTCTTTTGCATCAACTTCCAGGTCATTTGGAAGTTTGGGCTCCCAAAATTTAGTTCAATGCAGATTTCATACTGAAAGGATACAGAATATTTTGAGAAGCACCCACTTACCAAGCATTAGGGCACTTGCCAATCAAAAGAAGCTTAAGGAACTGTTTTTCCCTGTAAGCTGAAACCTCCCTGAATGAAATTGATTGTGCCTTTTGAGATTGCTGACAGAAAGCAGACATTTCTGATTTGGTTTGTTGTGCTCTTTGACCATCAGGTCTGGATTTTCTTTGGGGATCATTGTTTCTTTTAAATTTACCCACTTGTATTCTCCTTCCCCCTCTCAAACAAATGGCTAATTCTCACTCCATTCACAGCACATTGACCACACTGTGGAAACCTAACACAGAGTCCAGAAACACATTTGTGGGAATGAAGGTGTGAATTTTGTTGGTTTAGTCTAATTGATCATGAAATGGGAATATGATCAACTTTTCAAATGGTCAAAAAGTGCAAGGCCTCCAAGTTGTGATTTTGCACACATTGAGAATGGAGATAAAGCAATTAAATAATTAAACCCATATGTGTATTAAAAGTCTTTTAATTCCTTTTTTGTATTTAGTCATCTTTTTAATTTCTGTGGTCATCATTGTCTTTCAAGCTGGTACTGGGTGTTCACTGATGATGGTCCATCTGTTCCTCATTTGTGCGTTGAAGCCTCTAACACACACAAGGATGAATATTTGACATTTACGAAATGCCGAATGAATTTCAAGGTCTAGGAGTTTATGATCCACATCCTGAGGTGTGGAATTCAATATTTGATGATGGTGCATTCAGGTGATTTGATACTTTGAAGAAAGCACATGATTCTGTATTAGTGGGAATTGTGCAAATCCTGTCTAGAATATTTCTTCTCCCAATTTTACATGAATATTTACAAAGCAAATGCTCATGTCATATTCTCACGAATATTTTAATTCCTATTTCTTTGCATCAACGGTTATCAGCCATAATGTAGTGGCCATGTTTGTCTACGAGGAGATACGTGACTTCTCTTGACATGGTTTTATTCATCCTTTCTCTTTACTGGATTTGCTTATCAGGAATGCCTTCTTGGAATTATCAATAAACAAACATTATTCCCTGAACCTCCCTTAGATTGTTTGAGCTGTTTTCCACCAAATGGACTCGGCAATCTCACCGTTCACCTGCGATGAATTCAGCCCCGGGGGCAGCAGTTATTTGGCCACCCACTCCCACATCGTCTTTTCTAACATTATCCAGCTTGCCCACAGTCAACTCTGCCTTGTTTTCCTATGGTGGCTGCCATTTGTCCTCCATGCCAGCCTCTGGAAGGAAACCAGTACTTGTACCAGGCCTCAAATGTCTGGTGGGTTGCTTGCTGCCTCCAAAGATGCTTGTGTTGTTTAAATTGTGCTTTGAGCACTTGGTGTCATCCTGTTTTAAAATCTGATGTCAGCTCTGTGCTGACAGAATTTTAGTCGTATAAAGCTTTATGCAATGTAAACAACCAAGAGGAGATTTGAAGAAGGGGAAGAAAACGCAGTCACTTGTAATTTAGGTTTTGTGAAATGGTTGATATGTGATATTACAAACATCATTTTAGTGAGAGCTCTATTATTGAGATGTATATTGTTTTTCTATGAGGCTAGTCGTGTGGTACATTGCTTAATGTTGTCCGACTAACATTACATTTGGAGGCTTGGAAGAAGAGAACACGCAGGCTAATTTTAGTTTATTATGGAAAGCATCTTACTTAAGTTCATTGGTCCTCCAAAACAGAAATCAGAAATCCTGCAATGCAGAAGGAGCCTTTCGAAGCATCAGATCTGCATTGATGACAATCCCACCAAGGTCCTATCCCCCTATTTGTAAGTGTGACCCACTGATTCGTAGTGTCAGTTAAATTGGAGTTGTATCCTATTCTCATCAACACACTTTAAGAACAGCATGAAGGTTTTTGACAGAGCACAGAGGAGATTTACCAGAGTGGCTCCAGACATGAGGGATTTTAGCTACAGTGTTAAGTTGAAGAGGCTAGGGTTGTTCTCCTTGGAGCAACGGATATTGAGGGGAGACTGAGTGGTAGTCAAGATCATGACCGGTTTAGATAATGTTGCAAAGAAAAGCTGTTCCCGATAATAAGGTCAAAGAACGTGTATCTAAAGGTTTTGGGCAAGAGATGCAGGAGGCTTATGAGGAACTTATATAGCAAGTAATAACTTGGAACGCATTGCATATTGGAGTGGTGAAAGTGGAGATAGTGAATGGGTTGAAAATGGATAATGCACAAGGGCAATAAAACTAGCAGGGCAATGATGTTAAAGCAGGTTTGATTTGATTTATTATTGTCACGTATTAGCATACAGTGAAAAGTATTGTTTCTTGCGTGCTATACAGACAAAGCGTACTGTTCATAGAGAAGGAAAGGAGAGACTGCAGAATGTCGTGTTACAGTCATAGCTAGGGTGTAGAGAAAAATCAACTTAATGCAAGGTAAGGCCATTCAAAAGTCTGATCGCAGCAGGGAAGAAGCCATTCTTGAGTCAGTTGGTATGTGACCTCAGCCTTTTGTACCTTTTTCCCGACAGAAGAAGATGGAAGAGAAAATCTCCGGGGTATGTGGGGGCCCTTAATTATGCTGGCTGCTCTGCCAAGGCAGTGAGAAGTGTAGCCAGAGTCAATGGATGGGAGGCTGGTTTGCATGATGGACTGAGCTTCATTTATGACCTTTTGTAGTTTTTTTGCAGTCTTGGGCAGAGCAGGAGCCACACCAAGCTGTGGTGCAACCAGAAAGAATGCTTTCTATGGTGCACTTGTAAAATTTGGTGAGAATCGTAGCTAACATGCCAAATTTCCTTAGTCTCCTGAGAAAGTAAATGCGTTGGTGGGCTTTCTTAACTATAGTGTCAGCATGGGGAGACCAGGACAGGTTGTTGATCTGGACGCCTAAAAACTTGAAACTTTCTACTTTGTCACTGTTGATGAAGACAGGGGCATGCTCTCCTTTGTTTCCTGAAGTCATTGACAATCTCCTTTTGTTCTGATGACATTGAGGGAGGTGTTATTGTCACCATACCAGTTCACCAGATTCTCTTTCCCATTCTTGTACTCTGTCTGCAGATACATGGCGATGTGGAAAAGTAGGGGAAGGGGACTGATTGGATTGCTCTGCAAAGGAATGACGTGGACCTGATGAGTTGAATCACTTTCTGTGCTGTGTATGCAGATTTAACAATGTTAAATATATGGACAACATATGGATGTTGTCTCAAACTAGGCATGAATCTGCAAGATCTATCCATCTGGTCTCATACTACCGTTTGTGAGCAGCATCTTCAAAACACTTTATTGTATGTTTTATTGACCTATTTGCATGCAATTTCTGTTGCTGTATTCTGCTTCAGAAACAAAAATACCTTTAATTGCCACAATGGCATTTGACTTTGGGTAACTTCTTTTGCAAGTATAGCTGAATGCTTTAATTTGTTGGGGTTCTTAGAAATACATCATCAGTTTAAAAAATTGGGAATTCGGGGGGGGGGGGATTCACTTTTGCGGTGTGGTGACGGACTGGCAAGGTCAGCATTTGTGTCTACGCTGAATAATAAACAGCAGTTAGCACTATTGTCTCACAGCGCCAGGGACCCGGGTTCAATTCCAGCCTTCAGTAACTGTGGATTTTGCATGTTCTCTGTGTCTGCGTGGGTTTCTTCAGGATGCTCCAGTTTCCTCCCACAGTCCAAGCATGTGCAGGTTTGGGTGATTGGCCATGGAGAATTAGCGGGATAAATACATGGGATTATGGGGTGGGATTGTTGCCGGTGCAGGCTCGATGGGCCGAATGGCCGCCCTGCATTGTAGGGATTCTATGATTCTAATTGCCATTGAACTGAGTGCAATACTCAGCCATCCTAGATAGCAATCAAGAGTCAACCACATTACCATGTATCTGGAGTAACAAGTAGGCAAAATTAGTCAAGGATGGCAGATTTCCTTGCCTGAAGGGCGTTAATAAACCAGTTGAGTTTTTAACAACAATAGTTTCATGGTTGCCATCACTGAGATTAACTTTATATTCCAGATTGCATTAATTAATTGAATTTAAATTTCACCAACTGCCATGGTTAATTAAGTGTTCCAAAAGCAAATGGAGGATTCGGGTTAGTAATGGACGACAAGGACGTAAGAACGTAAGAACATGGAGCAGGAGTAGGCCAACTAGCCCTTCGAGCCTGCCCCGCCATTCAATAAGATCATGGCTGATCTGTCGTGGCTCAGTTCCACATTCCCGCCCTCTCCCCATAACCCTTAATCCCCTCGCTTATCAAAAACCCATCAACCCGCGTCTTAAAAATATTTAGCGAGGTAGCCTCCACCACTTCAACGGGCAGAGAATTCCAGAGATTCACCACCCTTTGAGTGAAGAAGTTCCTCCTCAACTCCGTTCTAAACCGCCCCCCCCTTTATCTTGAGGCTGTGCCCCCTAGTCCTACTATCCTTTCTGAGCGGGAAGAGTCTCTCCACCTCTATCCTATCCATCCCATTCATCATCTTATATGTCTCAATGAGATCTCCCCTCATTCTTCTAAACTCTAACGAGTACAAGCCTAGTTTATTCAGCCTCTCCTCATAGCTCAACCCCCTCAACTCCGGCATCAGCCTAGTAAACCTCCTCTGCACTCCCTCCAAGGCCAAAATATCCTTGCGTAAGTACGGCGCCCAAAACTGCACACAGTACTCCAGCTGCGGCCTCACCAATGCCCTGTAAAGCTGCAGCAAGACCTCCCTACTTTTATATTCAATCCCCCTCGCGATGAAGGCCAGCATCCCATTAGCCTTCCTGACCACCTGCTGCACCTGCAAGCTGGGTTTTTGCGACTCATGCACAAGGACCCCGAGGTCCCTCTGCACCGTCGCCTGCTGCAGTTTTTCTCCACATAAGTAATAATCCTTCCTACCATTATTCCTACCAAAGTGGACCACCTCGCACTTGCCAACATTAAATTCCATTTGCCATTTCCTGGCCCATTCGCCCAGCCTACCTAGATCCTTCTGTAGACTCTTACCACCCTCCGCACCATTTGCCTTTCCACCAATTTTGGTGTCATCAGCAAATTTCGACACCCTACACTCGGTTCCCTCCTCCAGATCGTCTATATAAATGGTACATAGCTGAGGCCCCAGCACTGACCCCTGGGGCACTCCACTAGTCACCATCCGCCAATCCGAATAGCACCCGTTGACCCCCACTCTCTGCCTCCTATTTGACAACCAGTCGTCTATCCACGCTAACACCCTACCCCCAACTCCATGCCCCCTGACCTTCTGCAATAACCTCTTATGAGGTACCTTGTCAAACGCCTTCTGAAAATCAAGAAAGACCACATCCACCAGCTCTCCTCTATCCACCGCCCTAGACACATCCTCATAGAGCTCCAGTAAATTTGTCAGACACGACTTCCCTTTGACGAAACCGTGCTGTGTCTGCTCTATCAAGCAGTTCCCCTCAAGATGCCTCGCTATTTCCTCCTTGATGACGGATTCTAACATTTTACCTACAACAGACGTTAAACTAACCGGCCTATAATTCCCTGCCTTTTGCCTGGCACCCTTCTTAAACAACGGCGTAACATTAGCCGTTTTCCAATCTTCCGGCACTTCCCCGGAATCCAGCGACGTCTGGAAAATAACCACCAAGGCATCCACTATCACCTCCGCCATTTCTTTCAGGACCCTCGGATGCATTCCATCCGGTCCTGGGGACTTGTCCACAATCAGCCCCTCCAGTCTGTCGAGCACCACCTCTCTAGTAACGGTAATGTCATCGAGACCCTCCAGTCCTACCACCTTTCCATCTCTAACATCCGGCAAATTATTCACATCCTCCTCCGTGAAGACCGAAACAAAAAAGTTATTCAAGACCTCAGCCATTTCCCCATCCCCTACCACTAAGTCCCCCTTCTCATCCTCCAAGGGACCAACGTTCACCCTAGCCAGCCTCTTCCTTTTTATATATTTATAAAAACTCTTGCTATCCTTTTTTATATTAAGCGCTAGCCCAGCTTCATAGTTTCTCCTACCCTTCTTTATCAACTTCTTTGTCAATCTTTGTTGACATTTAAACCTCTCCCAATCCTCTTCTCGCCCACTACTGTTAGCTACTCTAAACGCCTCCGCTTTTAATTTAACACTTTCCTTCACCTCCTTCGTTATCCACGGCTTATTACCTCTCCTCCTACGGTCCTTTTTGACCATCGGAATAAATTTCTGCTGAGCACCAAGAAAGATCTCCTTAAAGATCCTCCACTGCTCCTCAGCAGACCCTCCCTCCAACGCGCTCCCCCAGTCCACATTCGCCAATTCTTCTCTCATGTGGAAGTTATGGTTTTAATGAAATTGGTTGTAGTGTTTCAGAAACTAGAATAATAACAAAGAATGAAGCAGCGTGGTTCAAAAGATGCCATCCAGGATAATACTTATAGGATTAAGGGCAAATGACACTATAAAAGACATTTCTGAATTTTTGATGGGAACGGAGGCAAGACTGAGTTGATTCTCCTTTGTGGAGTCCTGTGTCGGGTTGGGGGGGGGGGGGGCTACTTTATGCTATCTGTTGAGCTGATTCTAGGCATCTGCATTGGTTGTAGCCCTTGCATACAACCTTGTGATGTCAGGGTACTTGGTATTTGTGAGGCATCTTCCACCATCATCACAGCTGAGATCAGTTTGTGATGATCAAGGTAGAGCTTAATGGTATCCTGAATTTAGTGGACAGTATGTTTGGTTTTGGTTTACGTAAATAAAACGTGACTAGAGACCTTCATAAAAGTGAAGAATTATAATGCATTGCCTCCAAATAACAAGTTTTTATTCAGTCCTTTGGAGGGTGGGTGAAGATCACCAAATAAGATGCTTGACTCCTCCAGTGGCTGACTGTCCTACACAGCTTGTGTACTAAGGGACACAGATTAGGAAATTCCAAGGTTAATCCAGCCTGCTGTATGCTGGATTAAATGATTTTAACCAGAGGAGTGGGTTGGCCTTGTAACCAATCAACCTTGGCAAAGGAAGAGATTTTGTTTAAACAAAAATGAATGAGGGTTTCCGCTGTTCAGTTTTCCCTGCAGCATAGTTACTAACTGAACAATCACAAGAGTGGGTGTTGTAGCTTTAACTTGTTTCCTTCACTCAGATTAAACTGTGATGTTTGAATTTGTTTGAAGCTTTAGGAAACATGCCAATTATGTGGAGGAATGCACCTGAGTACTGGCCAGTTCTTGCGTTTTGAGAAGTTACTCTCATGACCTCGATACATATTTTAAATCATTTGATTCCAACGTAGTGAGCCAGAAATATGAATCAAATGCAAGATATTAAATTAGAAGGAAATGTTTGAGGAATGCAAAACCTCAAGCCAAGAGGGCTTTGCATGACAAGGTTTGCCCTTTTTAGTAATTGGTGCATCAGCGGCATTGTTCGATCCTGGGTTTTAATTATTAAAAGTGGCACCAATCTTGGCAGCTGAAATTATACAAATACCACTGATTTTATCCACTACTGTCTTTAAGCATGGGGTGAGCATTAAATGTTTCACTCCAGCTATGATTCAAGTGACCCACGAGGAAATTAAACAAAATTTATTTAAAAAAACATAGTTAAAATATAATAAAGGAATTAGCATAACTTTACCAATCTCAGAATTCAAACATGACGCAGTATAATGCCTAATGACTAACTATCTCTGTTGCAAGTCAAACACAACCCCAAAGGCATACACTTTTCTTGAGACTTGGCACTAAAGCAAGTATGCTCGTGTGATGCTGGATTTTCTGCTTTTTAACACCTTCTGTGAATTGGCCCTTCGAATGTTGGATCGATAGTCTGAGGCACCCCAGTCCTGAAAATTTTCAAAAAGTGTCTGGAGAGAACAGAGACACTGCCTTCTTCCACCAGCTTCGAGTAGCAACTGAGAAATGAAAACTAAAACTGGACTGCAGAGAGAGGGGAAAAAGCACGTTTGCTTCTCTCCACTTCAAGCTATTACTGAAAAGTGAAACTAAAAACTGGACTTTTCGATGAAACCAAACTGTCCCCAGGCAAATCACTTAACCTGTCAATCATCCCCAAATCAAGCTCTGCTCAGCAGTCCCCAAAAGACCATTAAACCACACTGGTTACAGTAAGGCTGTAAAGCTGTTTATGTAGGGCATTGGTGAGATTGCATCTCAAATACTGTGTGCATTTATTGAAGGAAGATTGGCCTCCAATGGAGTCACATTCAGACGAGGTTTATGAGATTGATACCTGAAATAAGTGGGCTCTCAAGAAGATAGGTTGGAAAGGCCAGGTTGTCTCCACTGGAGTTTAGAGTGAAGGGTGACTTGATGTATGTAAGATCCTGAATGGTAAGGGCAAAGTGGATATGGAAAGGATGTTTTCTCTTGAGGATGAGTCCAGGTGTAAGGGATATTGTTTTTAAATTGGGGGTCACTCTTTTTTAGGACAGAGATGAGGAATGTGGTTTTTTTCTGAGGGTTGTGTGACTTTGGAACACTGCTTCAGAAGGCAGTGGAAGCCGGTTCGCTGAATATTTTTTCAGGCTTAGGTAGATTCTTGGACAAGGAAATCAAAGGTTAGTGGAGGTAGATGGGAAACACAAACTAATCAGCCATGATCTTATTGAATGGTGGAGCAGGCTTGAAAGGCTGAATGGCCTACTTCCTTATTTTGTATGTATGTTTAAGTGCTGGGGAATGTTCTGGGTAAAAGATAAGGTACTGCCTAGGAATCGTGACCAGCCAGAGTTGTCCCTTGGTGTTGACCTTCTTATTTAGTCAGTACCAAAAGGTGTATAACAGCAAAGTATAAGACCCAGGTGTTGACACCTCACATTCTCAAAGGAAATGTTTAGATGGAAGGTTTCAGTGAAGCGTCACCTTTTTTGTATAAGATTTGTAATGATGAAAGAAATGGAAAAATAAATTGGGTACAAGTTTGCCAGAAGGTGTCCTAATCCTCCGATTGGTAGCACTGTGGGTAGAAGTCAGCCAAGATTCCTGATGATTTTATTTACCTTTGCATGAAATTGGCTTAAAATAGTAAGGGAACCTGCATTATGTATGCATATCAAAAACCGACTGTTGATTGGACATATTTTCAAAAGAATTGAGGGCTAACAGCAAGTGAATCTTCAATTGCTGTGTTATATCCAAATATTGTTTAAATTGGACAGAATAAAAAAGCATTCTATTTAGGGGAAGAATCTGTTACCTGAAGAAATTGTCAAAAAGGACATGGCAATGTAGTAATTATAGTATTTGACTCGCAACTCAGAGGCTGAGAGTTCAAATCGCACCATGGAGCCCTGGTGACACTGAATTTAATAGACTCAGTAATTTGTCAGTTTGCACCAGGAGAGTGACCAGGGAAGCAACTGGAATTTGGTTGTAAAGACTAAAATTAGCTCGCTGATATCCTTTTTCTTTTTAGAAACAAGGAATCTATTCACCTATACCTTGGGTGACCTATATATGATTCCATTCGCATGCTGCTAGTTAGCACTGCTGCCTCACAGCACCAGGAACCCAGGTTTGATTCCAGCCTTGGGTGACTGTCTGTGTGGAATTTGCACGTTCTCCTCGTGCCTATATGGGTTTTCTCCAGGTGTTCTGGTTTCCTCCTTCAGTCCAAAGATGTATAGGTTGTGTGGATTGGCCATGGTAAATACGTGGGGTTGTAGGAATAGGGTGGAGGAAGGGCCCAGGTGGGTTGCTCATTTGATTTTGATTTGATTTGTTATTGTCACATGTATTAACATACAGTGAAAAGTATTGTTTTTGTACGCGATACAGACAAAACATACCGTTCATAGAGAAGGAAACGGGATAGTGCAGAATGAAGTGTTACAGTCGTAGCTAGGTTATAGAGAAAGATCGTTAATGCGAGGTAAGTCCGTTCACAAGTCTGACAGCAGCAGGGAGGAAGCTGTTCTTGAGTCGATTGGTACATGACCTCAGACTTTTGCACCTTTTCCCGAAGGAAGAAGGTGGAAGAGAATGTCTGGGGTATGCAGGATCCTTAATTATGCTGGCTGCTTTGCGGAGGCAGTGAGAAGTGTACACAGTCAATGCATGGGAGGCTGATTTGCATGATGGATTGGGCGATACTCATGACCTTTTTGTAGTTCCTCGCAGCCTTGGACAGAGCAGGAGCCATACCAACCTGTGATACAACCAGAAAGAATGCTTTCAAAGTTGATGAGAGTCATTGCTATATGCCAAATTTCCTTATTCTTCGGAGAAAGTAGAGGCATTCGTTGGCTTTCTTAACCATAGTGTCAGCTTGGGGGACCAGGACAATTTGTTTGTGATCTGGACACCTAAAAACTTGAAGCTCTCGACCCTTTCTACTTCGTCCCCATTGATGTAGACAAGGATATGTTCTCCTTTACGCTTCCTGAGGTCAGTGACAATCTCCTTCATTTGGTTGACATTGTTGCCCTACCAATTCACCAGATTCTCTATCCCATTCCTGTACTCTGTCTTGTCATTGTTTGAGATCCGATCCACTACAGTGGTTTCGTCAGCAAACTCGAAAATTGAGTTGGAGGGGAATTTGACCACACAGTCATAGATGTATAAGGAGTATAATAAGGGGCTGAGAACACAGCCTTGTGGGGCACTGGCATTGAGCATGATTGTGGAGGACGTGTTGTTGCCTATCCTTACTGATTGTGGTCTGTGAGTTAGGAAGTTCAGGATCCAGTCGCAGAGGGCGGTGCCGAGACCAGACCAGAGTTTGGAGATGAGTTTCGTGGGAATCATAGTGTTGAAAGTGGAGTGGTAGTCAATAAATAGGAGTCTGACATAGGTATCCTTGTTATCTAGGTTTTCCAGGTTGAGTGCAGGGCCAGGGAAATGGCGTCTGCTGTGGATCTGTTGCAGTGGTAGGCAAACTGTAGTGAATCCAGGAGGCTGGAATTGATTTGTGCCATGACTAAACTTTCAAAGCACTTCATAATGATGGATGTCAGAGCCATAGACTGGTCATTAAGGCAAGGTGCTTGTTTTTTTTTTCTTGGATACCGGGATGATGGTTGCCTTGAAGCAGATTATGACCTTGGATTGTTGTAAAGAGAGGTTGAAGATGTCTGTGAATACCCCAGCCAGCTGATCCGTACAGGATCTGAGTGCACACCTGATTACCCCATCCAGGCCAGTTGATTTTCGTCAATTGATCTTCAAGAAAGCTGCTCTGACATCTGCAATGGTGACTCAAGATATAGGTTCATCCAAGGTGAAGGATGTGCTCTCACTGACCTCTTGCTTAAAATGGGCGTAGAATGCATTGAGCTCATCAGGGAGGGGGGGGGTGTTGGAGCTGACAATTTTACATGACTTCATCTTGTAGCCTGTTAAGTCTTGCAGACCATGCCATAGTCGGCGGGGCTCAGTATGGCTAGCCTGGGACTCTAGCTTGGTCCATACAGTCTTTTGGCATCTTTGGTGGATCTCCTTAGTTCATATCTGGCTTTCTTTTATATTGGTCAGTGTTGCCTGACTTGAATGCCTCAGACCTGAACTTCAGCAAGCAGTGAATATCCCTGTTCACGTTAAGAAGTCTTAACACCAACTTAAAGTCCAACACGTTTATTTGGTAGCAAACACCACCAGCTTTCGGGGCTTTAGGGGCAAAGTTAGTGATGTTTGCTACCAAATAAACCTGTTGGACTTTAAGTTGGTGCTGTGAGACTTCTACTGTGTTTACCCCAGTGCAACACCAGCATCTCCACACCATATCTCTGTTCATGCATGGTTTCCAGTTGGGGAATACAGGATTTGCTTATTTGGCACACAGTCTGACTAATGAAGTCAGTTACTGTAGTGGTGTACACATTCAGGCTGGTTGGAGAGTTTTTAAATACTGTCCAGTCCACTGATTCCAAGTAGCCCCATAGAAAATCATCTGATTCCTCAGACCAACATTGCACGACTTTACTTGATGGATTCTCCCTCTTCAGTTTTTGCTTGTAAGCCGGGCGCAGGAACATAGCCTTGTGGTCTGATTTATCAAAGTGTGGGTGGGCAATAGAGCGGTAGGCATGTTTGATATTTGTGCAGCAGTGGTCTAGGATATTTGGGCCTCTGGTGGAGCAGGAGACGTCTTAATGTAACTTGGTAGTACACTGTTGAGCTTGGCCTGATTGAAGTCCCTGGCCACGATGAACAAGACCTTGGGATGTTTTGTCTCAAGGCAATTCGTAGTGGTGTGTGTATGTGGGTTGCTCTTTTGTTGAGTTGGTGCAAACTCAATGGGCCAAATGGCCTCTTTCTGCACTGTAGGGATTCTATGCTAATACTTGATGCCTCATAAGTCACTCAGTTGTAACATCCCTATTCGAGGAAAGGCTACCACATCTGGGCAAAAAAGGATGGGCAATAAATATGGCCTTGCCAGAACTGCCTGCATCTGAGATCTTGTAATAAAAAGTTGAGAGCAGTTGATTGATTCTAATGTCTTGCAGCAAGTCCTGTTCCCTTATTACCCCTATACCTGCGGCTTGACATTCGCTCACAGTCAAACGATGATTTTAAAATTCTCATCCTTGCTTTCAAATCCATGGCATTGCCCCTCCCCATTTTTGTAATCTGCTCCACCCCTACGACTCAGGAATACTTGTGCTCCTCTAATTCTAAACTTTTTGTCCATCCCCAATTTTAATTGTTCCTTGTTGGTAGTTGTGCTTTCAGTTGCCCAGGTTTCATGTTCTAGAATTCCCTCCTTGCCAATCTACCTCTTCCTTTAAGACACTTCTAAGATATATCTCTTTGACCAAGCTTTTATCACCTGTGGCTTCGTATCATGTGTAGTTGTATAATGCTCCTATGAAGCACTTTGGGCTATTTAATTACACATATTAATGGACGATATATAGCTAGTATCTTTACAAGTTATTTGCACGTTTAATAAGTATGGTATAACTTCATTATTCAATATTGGAAAGTTATTGCGTATTCACGATCAGTTCGACTGTGCACTTCGTTCACTTTGGTTTACTATATATACTTTGAACTCAGAGTCAGATTTCAGATGAGAACAATGATGTGAAACAACAAATATCAGTCAGGTTGTTTGAACAACAAATTGTTATTTTGAAAACTTGACTATGACAAAGATTATTAAGGACAAAGCATCTAATTGCATGAATGCAATTACATTTCATACTGCAGTGCAACTTGTACTTTGCTAACTACCTCTGAGATGCTTCCAGTCACCCCATCTTCCAAACACATTGCTGCTTGTAAAAATTCTTGCGTAATTTGCTATTTTTTTCCCCTTTATGGACAGAACTTGCTTTTTGAAAGTTATGTTGTGTGTCATTGTGTAACAGTGCTTGGCAAAGCAAGGAATAACATAGAACTGAAGATTAGCACCATCTTTTGTATGATGTATAGACTTGCAGAACAACCTAGAAGGAACCTGCACGGGAGCAGCATCATTGCAAGGAAGTAACTGGGGATTGTATGTGGTTAAGGATTACCAATGGTTCATGTTTAAACATGCAAGTCTCAAGAACCCATAATACAACAGTTACAATTGAATAAACTTCTACGACTCTTGCAGATAATGCAATCCAGTTCATGACTCGCAATTCCTGGGATGAGAGGGTTATCCTGTCAGACAAGATTATGGAGCTCTATTGTCTGGAGTTTAGAAGAATGTGAGGTGATCTCAGTGAAATGTATAATATTTTTGAGATGGGTGACCGGGTAGAAGCTTCATAGGAATGACCCATAGTTATCATCCAGTTCTGATAATATATCTGTGGTGGCATGGCCTATACTTTGCACTTTGTTCCAGTGTTGTCACTGTTGTGGAATTAAACTGGTCTCCTGCAGGCCCTTCCAAATCAGCCACTGGTAACTGAACTTGAACTGAGCACCAAGCTAACGTTGCACGGGAATTTCAAAAGAATCATCAGTCCAGAGTGTCCTTGGGAAAAGCCAAGGAAAATCAGGTTGTTCTATTCCTTGGGGACAATTCCATGTTCCTGTGCTTCCATTGGAGACTATGTCCACACTTGGGTAGCACCTTTCACATTAATGGGTCGGGCCACAGTGCTTCACAGCCATTGTCTGGCTTTCAAAGCGCAGGTGTAGTCAAACTCAGCAGCCGGTTTGCGCACAGCTTTGTCTTACAAATGAGTTGAGTAAGCAGTTAACACTATTTGTTTGAGGGCTTAATTATGACATTGGGAGATCTCACTTGCTGTTCCAGCCACCCTATGGTTGGTTTACATCCATGCAAACTGCCTATGTTTGACACCAAATAACAAGTTTATATCTGACAACACATCAATTTAGGATTTGATCATGTAGGCTAAATCTGAAGTTGGGTACAAACCCCACCACCTTTTTATGTGAGGTGAGAGTGTTGCCACTCACGCAAGTTGATGTGCTCTTGCCATGACCAGTGAATTGAAACCCTAGCCATTGCTGATTTTGGACAAGCTCATTGATATTTATATTTACTTTGAATGGAACCAGTTTGGGTACTAGGGAGTCCAACAAGCAGCAAATCAGTGAATTAATAAATTGATGTGTTTTGCTGGTTGGTGTTGATTGACAAAGGTATGTCAGTTAGGATACCTGGTCTCTCGATGCTCTTCTCATGCAGTTAATTTCTCTCTCTATAGAAGTAACCAGATCCTTGATTCCATGTCTAACCTGAAAGATTTACTGAAAGTTGACTGTGCAGTAAATTGCATTAGATATGGGCATACTTTATCTGTCACTTGAGTGTAACACTTAAGTGAATGAATGGTCTGATGGTTCCAGAAGTGTGTCTCTGAAGTGAGACTTCAATTCAGCATGAGTTGTATTGTTGTTATTATTATTCACCTTATCAAGTTTGCTTTGAGCAACTGAAGCGTTCTGTGGATTAATTTACCTTCCTCTAGGAATTTGAGCAGACCTTGCTCACGCCTAGCTCTGGCATGCTGTTGTGGAGAGTGATGTTGAGTGAAAGCTAAATCCGTCGCTGCACAGGGCAATTTCCAGATCCGTCGCTGCACAGGGCAATTTCCAGATCCGTCGCTGCACAGGGCAATTTCCAGATCCGTCGCTGCACAGGGCAATTTCCAGATCCGTCGCTGCACAGGGCAATTTCCAGATCCGTCGCTGCACAGGGCAATTTCCAGATCCGTCGCTGCACAGGGCAATTTCCAGATCCGTCGCTGCACAGGGCAGTTTCCAGATCCGTCGCTGCACAGGGCAACTTGCTGTTTTTTGGACGAATCTTTGTGTGTGATATGACCTCTTATTTCTACTGTTTCTTGTTATGGAAGAATTTGGGAATTTGAGTGAGGGAAGTGATGCTGTTTTGGTGTTTTATAAGACAAGAGTGATTCAAGCAAGACAGCTAGAGACATCAAGAGCTGAGGTCCAGCACCATTAATGGTGAGCAAGTATGTGATCAGTTTGAGAGTTTTCTTCTAAACAAGAGCAGTAGTTTAAAGCAGGGTTAGGGAGGTACAAATACTGTATTAAATTTACTACCTACCTTGTTTAACTAAATGTAACAGATTATGGTTGATTTCAAATTTTGAAATAGCAATCCTAATTAAATGAAATGACAGGGCAGGGTATGTGTTGCAGCTGTAGCATGAGGGGGGAGTGGATACCAGTGTGATCCACAGAAACCACATCTGCAGTATGTGCGTGCAGTTTGAAGAACTTTGGCTCGAAGTTGATGAGCTTGGGTCTGAACTTCAGATACTGATGCATCACGGAGGGAGGAAGTTAACTAGACACTTGTTCAGTTATCCCTTAAGTGAAGTTTTGATCTGGGGTCAGGGATAGGAAGGTATGGCTTTGAGGAGATGGGTGTTCAGATCCAGAATGTAGCACTGGAGGAGCTGCAGCCCTTGCACTTGTCCAACAAGTTTGAGGTCCTTGCAGTCTGTGTGGTCTTGAGCACAGACTGCAAGGGGGATGAACAAACTGACCACAACACTGAGAAGTCTCCAAACACCAAATTAAAGTCCAACAGGTTTATTTGGTAGTAATCTTAAAGGTAGTAGCTTTAATCTAATCTTGAAGATGCAGACAATGTGAGTGGAGCATAAGACAATACACACCTCTTTAACCTGTGCTTAATGCTATCTCCACTCATTGTCTGCACCTTTAAGACTTGAATTGTAGATTAGCTGCAAAAACTTGCATTCTGATCAATATTGTGTGTGCCTTTATATGCCCTGTATGCGATCAGAACTCTCCACTCACCTGATGAAGGAACAGCGTTCTGAAAGCTAGTGGCGTTTGCTACCAAATAACCCTGTTGGACTTTAACCTGGTGTTGTGAAACTTCTTACTGTGTATACTCCAGTCCAACGCCAGCATCTCCACATTATACTGACATCACACACACAATGTGTGCATGTATACCTAACTTGCTTTTTGATCAGCAGTTACAACTGTTTGAGAAATTTGCAATTCAATTCATTACAATGTGAAATTCTGCTTCCATGTCCTTGAAAGCAAGGGTGACATTTCCAGTGTTGGCACTGTGCAGTGGGGACTAACTTCATGTCAACATATCTGAGTTCCACTGCAATGCATTGAGTGATTATTTATCTTCCATTCAATGCCTCTTTAAGTGACTTCCTTGTTTTCTTTTAGCATTGTTCCAAATCAACACTGGACTTTTTTTAGGATTGAGAATTGGTTGTGGAAAACGTATTTAGTAAAAAGCTGTATAAATTGACATTGAAAATGGACTCTCTTGATGCCTCTCGACACAGACAGATATAGCATATTGTTATTGAGTGAGTTTTATTTTATCATTAGCTATGATGTTTATGGCAGGCTGACTGTTTGAATATCTTCGATTCTCATCTAGGTACTTCACTTTGCGAGCACATACATGGTATTCACATACAATTTGAGTATTATGTTACATTTTGTGGTTGCATTGGTGCTCACAGTTGACTTTACTCTTCACTTGCCATCTATCATCTCCAGCAACTCCAGGTGCCAACCTGATGGATAAGCAGGTTTCTGTTCAGAGGCCTGTACTAATGTTGTTCCGAACACCTGTAAAGACATATGAAGTGGCAATATTCCAGTTGGCTGGACATAGAAGGGAGATCTGTAATCTTTCCTGGCCCCTTATCCTGAGATTGTGCTTCCATGATTTGGATTCCCCTGACCAATGGAAACAATCCCTCAGCGTCTACCCCATCAAACTCCTCAGAAGTTTGCAGGTTTCGATGAGATCATCTCTTATTCTCTTGAATTTATCAGAACATAAGCCCAGTTTATTCCATTTTTTTTATCAGAAGACAATCCCTAATGGATAACAACTAAGATTGGCTTTGTCAGAACAGTCGTGACATCGATCTCTCTCCTTTTTCTTCTAACTATATCTGATGTTGCAATTGAGTTCAATGTGTTTTACTAATAAGAACATTAGATATACAACTTTAGAATGCACAAATTTCATTTTTTTGGAAGTGTGCTATGCTAAATGACATGAAATTTATTGAAAGTGGAGTTTGATTCCATTCAAGTTCATTGCTTCAATATAGAAAAACAAGCTGTGATTTATATCCATAATGGTTAAAACAGTGATTAAAGTATTTTTGATTTTAAAATTAACAGTGTAGAGACTTGAACTCAAATGTAGGTGTTCTCTCAATCTGAACTGATGCTGTGAATTAAATGGTTTTGTTTAACCCACTTCTCTGTGGCTGTGCTGCACTGAGCATAGATTGTACCCAAAGGTACAAATCTATGCTGGAATGTGTTAATATTTCTCATTGATGAATTCCTATGTTGCTCTCATATTTGAAATAATTGCTGCTGATGAACCTGCTACATTACAAAGTTCAACGTCTTAATCAGATGTGACTTCCTGGTTCCCTGGCAACACGTTTGAGGGGTGGGGTATCCTAGTGATGTTCTGGAGAATCCCTCGAAGATGTTCCCACATAAAGGTTTACCCTGCAACTATCCAGAAAAGCTAACTTCCCCAGGACAATTGTGGTGTGACCCAACCCCCTCTTCCCAGCCCAATCTGCTTGCTGCTCTGAGGAAGTACAGGCCTAACCTGGATTGAGTTTCATTCTTTTCAGTGTGGCCAGCTCTCAAAGCCATAGCAGTGTACTAAATAAAATACCACTGCCACTTTCTGGAATAGCTCCCCAACATTTGTGTATATAATCCAAGTCACTTGCTTACTACCATATTGTACTTGCATTCTATGTGACACATATTGTTTGATATGTGAGATTATGTTGTAACTAAGGGACAATTGCAATGAAAAGTTTAGTCTACAGCTTGAGTTGATTGTGAATGTTGATTCAGCAAATTATAATTCTATGACAATGTTTCCTGATGATTTGACAAATTGGACAATTTCTGGTACGCTAGTCTGATTTGACTTGAGTGTTGATGTTACAAATTTCTGTGTGGTTCTAGATGGCCCTTTGGACAGTGTGTGTGATGCCATGTTCTGGGCTTTTTCCTGCAAACAATCTAGTCATTTGCTATTGTGATTCAGAAGAACAAATGGAACCATTCAGTTATGTGAACTGGTTACCATAAATGCTTCTGATAGACAGACAGAAATGGAGGGGACATGATGAAAAATCAGGAAGCTGTTTGATTTTTGCAGATGAGTTCCACATATGTAACTTTTTGAATGATGATAACCACAAGGTTATCCCTGTTAGAAATATACTGCTGAAGGCCTCTCTAGACCTAATCCACCAGCATCAGGTCTGTCGTCTTCTTTGCCTTTTTATATAACTGATGGAGTGTTTACCTATTGCCTTTGCCCTCTTGCTAGGCAGGACATTGGCAGATTGCCCTCTGCCCTCTGCTACCTGTGTCTGCAGATTGACCACATGGTCCAGTCACTGATCATTTGGATGAGAGGCCCAGACCATGAACCTCATTTAATGTTCACATCAAAATAGTCCCACTAATGCCTTGCATAAATGCTAACGAAAAGCGTAAAAAATGGAAATAATCCACTTATTAGATTGTTAGAACTGCTTTTAATGGCTAAACTTTTAACCTATAACTTTTTAACTATAAATTTTTAACCTATAACTGCTCACTTGTCTCAGTGGCTCCATTCTGCTTTTCTTTGTGAAGGTGGCTGCAATTTTGCTGATCTGCTTCAGAATTGGTTCTTATAAACTCCTGAGCCTGAGTTGGTGTCAGCAATCCAAGATCCCCCTCAGGTTAAATAGTTAACAATAATTCAGCATTATTGTTCGAATGGATGGAACTTAACTGCTCGAGGCTATCTACCATGAATTTGCAAAGTAGGTGCAGTTAGTTTGGAAACTTCCCAATTCACAAGACCCTCAGAAATGGAGATGCTGTCAAATTGATCTATTTAAAAGACTGAGTATTTTTATTGGATACAGTATGCGAAAATTCAGTTGAGCCATCTTTGCTGTGCTGGAATATAATATGTGACACTGACATAAAAGTTGGATAGTTTAGAGGAGAAAAGGACTATGGGAAACGTGGGAGAAAAGATAGTTGCTAGTGAATAGTGTCTTCTAATCCTTGTGTGGAATGTGAATGCCGCAGGCGAGGCCACCGCTTGTTTCCATCTTTAATTGCCTTTGAGAAGGTGATGGTAAGCTGCGTTGAAGTGCTTAGGTACACCCACAATGCTGTTCAGAAGGGAGTTCCAGGATTTTGATCCAGCAACAGTGAAGGAACAGTGATATAGTTCCAGATCGGGGTGCTATGTGAATTGGAGGAAAGCAGATGATAATGTTCCCATGCATCTGTTGCCCATGCCCTTCAAGATGATAAAGGCTACCTGTTTGGAAGATACTGTTAAATAAAACTTTAGTGTTTGGTTACTGTAATGCATCTTCTATATGGTGCCCCTTGCTGCCACTGTACATCAATGGCAGTGGGAGCAAATGTTTAAGGTGGTAGAGGTGTGCCAATGAAGCAGGCTGCTATGTGGTGGCAGGTGATGAGCTGCTTGTGTTGTTGGAGCCGCACTCATCCAGGCAAGTGGAGGGTATTCCATCACATTCCTGACCTGTGTCTTTTAAATGGTGAACCGACCATGGGAAGTGAGGAGATTAATTACTCACTGCAGAATTCCAAATCTCTGCTCCTGTCACCACAGTATGGCTCATCCAGTTCAGTTTCTGGACACTGGTAGCCCCCAGGAAGTTGTTCATGAGGGACATGGTGATTATAATGCCATCCAGTAGCAGAGAGGTGGTCGTTGCCTGGCACTTCTACAGAATGACAGTTACTTGCTGCTTGTCAGTGCACGCCTGGATGTTATTCAGGTCTTGCTATATGTGGGTATAGACTGCTTCATTATCTAAGGCGTTGTGGATGGTATAGAATATTATGCAATCAACAAAAGACATCTTGTGATGAAAGGGAGGTCATTGAAGCTGCTGAAGCTGGTTGGACCTCGGACACTACCCTGAGGAACTCCTGCAGCGATGTCATGAGATTATGCTGATTGGTCTCCAATAACCACGATCATCTTCCTTTGTGCCAGATGTGACTGCAACTGGCAGAGTTTCCCCTGATTCCCATTGACTCCATGTTGCTGGGGCTCCTTGGTGTTACACATGGTCAAAGGTGCCTTGATGCCAAGGGCAGTCATTCTCATCTCACCTCTGGAATTCAACCCTTTTAAATGCATTTTTAAACCGAGGCTGTAATGAGGTTAGGAGCCGAGTGATCCTCATGGAACCAAACTGTGGATTGATGAGCAGGTTATTGCTGTGCAAATGCTGTTTGATAGCACTTGTCAGTTACATCTTCTATCACATTACTGATGGAGTAGATTGCTGGCCAGATAGAATTTGTTGTGCTTCTTGCGGATAATACCGGGGCAGTTATTCATTTTGTTGGGTAGCTGCCAGTGTTGTAGTTGTATTGGAACAGCTTGCTTTGGGGCATATCTAAATCTGGAGCACAAGTGCTCTGTGCAATAGCCAAGATATTATAAGGACTCATGTCCATTGCTGTATCCAGTGCCTTCAGCCATCTCCTTGAAGTCAGTTTGACTGAAGACTGGCACATGTAATGCTAGGTACCTGAAAAGGAGTAGATCTGCTGGGAATATTATTTCCCAACCCTAAATTAGGATTCTGGAGTTGTTGTACTTTGACTGAGAGTAAAGTGCTTGTCATTTGGCAACTTGTTAAAATTGTGTAGTTTCCTTGATCAATTCTGAAATTCCTTAATTGAAAACCATCAGATGTGTTAAATGATTTTTGTTTTATTTTAGTGTTGATACTGATGAGATGTTAAGATGCCTTGTTGGAGCTATTCTAGTATCCATTACTTGCTGTAGGCTAACAAACTGTCGTCAGTTTTTAAAGGAAACTGATTTGCTACTTTTTTTTGAAGGCAGATTTACTTCCTTGTTCATTGAAGCTTTTCTATGAATTGAAGTAATAGAGATACGGATGGGCCTTCTTGAGCACAGCTTATCTGACCACCACGTTTGCAGTTATTTTTAACTTTGCAGTATGTGATTGACCAACTCTACTTTTGAGTTGTGGCACTTGGGTGAAAGTGTTGAATGCTGTTTTTTTTCACCGTTTAAGTGCGGGATTGATCCGAGGCCCAATGAGCTTAATGAGAAAAAAAAGGGAATTTGGGAAAAGAGCAACTGAGCAGAAGCAAAATGTTTTCATGTGCAAGAAGGATTAGAGACTGACATGAATTTGTGCCATTAGCCAACTCCAATATCATGAAAGGAGTTTGTCAGCAAATGACCACTGCAACTTTTCTGATCACAGGTCGGAAGAGATTCTTGTACTACTTGCAGTTGAATAGGAAGTGTTTTGTACTGAAATGGTTACAGGACTCGGGAGCAGGTTTTTAATGCAATGAAGCACATTAATAGTTTGTGCCCATTAACTAACTAATAATTCTGTAGTGCAACAGGGTGTGGGCAACGGACATTGCTAGTTTCCTAAGATACTTGTGATTACTCTTTCCTATCCTGGTGCAGCAATGTAGGTGGTTTCCCGGTCAAATGTAACCAATCTCATATCTTGCACAAAGACTGAACAGATACCCAAGGACCTGGCTGGTCCCTGAAGGTACAGGTTGTAACATAATCTACGCTCTGCCACAAGATGTCAAACTATGAAAAACACTACATAAAACCAGTTGAAATTCTGTTTTGGACCACCAATAACTTCTATTATTTATATAGCATCCATCTAATTAATTGGTGCACTGCATCATCCAAGGTCCTTCCCTGGACCCTTGTTTGATTAACTCCCAGCCACATTAAACTTTTAGTCATCTCTCCTGTTTTCTCTTAATCGGGGTGGGGTTGTGGAAGAGAAAGAAAAAGAGGAGCCAGCTGATTCAGGGAGCTGATTCCCGAATTGGGAGACTAACTGACCGGTGCTGGAGCAATAAAATTCAGGGATGCATATAGGGGCAGAATTGAAAGCGGCAGTGATCAGAATTGTAGGGCTGAAAGAGGCAACAAGTTGCATTTCTATTCGTCCTTCAGAAATCATAACTATTGCAAAGTGCATCAGAGGATAGGAGCAGTAGTGGTGGGTGGATAATTAGTGGGTCACTGCTGGAAAAGATAAAGAGGAGCAAGAAGAGATGAAAGAGAATAGGACTAACAGGCAAATCAGACTTTGTACAAAATAAGATCAGCTTGTGCAGTTCAAGATGAGTTAGAAGTCGATTTGAATTGGACCGTTTTAAGAGTGAGCACAAGGGAAAGGAATTTAGTCATGTTCCCTTTGACTGTTCAGTCTGCCAAATGATAATACACAGCTATTCACTTTGTAGTCAGATTATGATGTTTACCCATCGAGTTAGACTGAATTGTATGGGTACTTATAAGCATTGACTTATAATGGAAAATGAACTTCTGGATGAGCTGTTGGTACAGACAATCCACCTTTTACTTTAAAAGTGCAGGACATGCCAGCAAAGCTGTCTCTTGGCTGGAGAAGGAGAGGAACAGAACAACCAGCCAAGTTGTCACGTAAAAGCAAACCTTGTCATGCTGCTAACTTCAACCACTTCCTTTGCAGATGTGGGAGGATCATTTTAGTAATAAGTGTACCTGACACAGTTTCTTTCCTTTTTACATAGCAACAATTGCTGAAGAAGCAATGCAAATTGCAGAATGACTTGTATTTTTAATGCAAACAGTCCACATCTGTTGAACGTATCCTGAACTTCAGGTGATTGCAAACGGAGTGAAAAAGTGCAAACAAAGCCTTACGGAGCAGTGATGCAAGCAAAATGGTTAGCTCAGAAGGTTAATACATCTACCAAATTAGAGGGATTAAAAATGTCATGCGATTGCTGCAAATAATGAGGCAATTTTGGATTAAGCATTCCATTTTAAAAAAAATGTTTTCACATTCTCAAACTAATTCTTTACCTATGTTTCTACAATCAACTCCTATAATTAAAAGGTTTGGACACTTTTTTTTTTATTGGTCCACCAATACAATGCTGAAAATCTAAGATGGTGTTTGTTTTATATGGAGATTACAGATAACTCCAAGAAAAGTAGGGTGGTAATAGTAGGGGTTTTTAACTTTGACTGGGAAGCCATTGTATTAGAGGGTTGGATGGAGAGAAATCTGAGTGTATTCAGGAGGAATTTCTCATTCAGTACGTGGATGGCCCGATTAGAGAGGGGGGTAAAACTTGACCTCCTTTTGGGAAATAAGGAAGGGCAGGTGACAGAAGTGTTGGTGAGGGATCACCTTCAGGATGAGCGGCCATAATTCTATTATTTTAAAACAGCTATGGAGAGTGATAGGTTTGGCCTAAAAGTTACAATTCTAAATTGGGTTAGGCCAATCAGGCAGGAGCTTCCAAAAGTTAATTGGCGGAGTCTGTGGGAAGGCAAAGAGACGTCTGGTGAGTGGAAGGCTTTCAAAAGTGTGTTAACCAGTGTTCATGGTAAGCACATTTCTCTTAGAGTGAAGGACAAGCCAGAAGTAGGGACCCCTGGATGACTTGGGATATTAAGGCCCTGGTCAAGAAGAAGGAGAAGGCACAAGACATGCATTGGCAGCTTGGATCAAGTGAATCCCTTGAGTATAGGGGGTGTAGGAATAGAGTTGAGAGAAATCAGGAGGGCAAAAAGGGACGTGAAATTGTTTTGGCATATAAGGCAAGGGAGAAGCCAAAGAGCTTCTACAAATCTATAAAGGGCAAAAGAATACCGAGGGAGAGAGTAGGGCCTCTTAAGGATCAAAGTGCTTATCTATGTGTGGATCCACAAGACATGGATGAGATCCTAAATGAATATTTTTCAACTGTATTTACTATTGAGGAAAGTATGGATGTTAGGGAACTTGGGGAAATAAATAGTGGTCTTGAAGAGTCTACATATTACAGAGAAGGAGGTGCTGAAAGTCTTAAAGCGCATCAAGGTAGATAAATCCCCAGTACCTGATGAAGTGTATCCCAGGACATTGTGGGAGGCTATGGAGGAAATTGTGGGTCGCCAGCAGAGAGATTTGAATCATCCACAGCCACAGATGAGGTGCCTGAAGATTGGAGGGTGGCAAATGTGCCTTTGTTTAAAAAGGGCTGCAGGGAAAAGCCTTTGAACTACAGTGAGCCTAACACCTATGGTGGGTAAGTTCATAGATCATAGAATCCTACAGTGCAGAAGGAGGCATTCGGCCCATCAAGTCTGCACCAACCACCCAGGCCCTATCCCTGTAACCCCATGTATTTACCCTAGCTAGTCCCCTGACACTGAGGCGCAATTCAGCATAGCCAATCCGCCTAACTCTCTCATTTTTGGACTGTGGGAGGAAACTGGAGCGACTGGGGGAAACCCACGCAGACATGGGGAGAACCTGTAAACTCCGTGCAGAGTGACCCAAGGTGGGAATCAAACCCGGGTCCCTGGTGCTGTGAGGCAGCAGTGGTAACCACTGTGCCACCCTCCACCCAGTTGTAGAAACATATTTTGAGAGACAAGGTCTACAGGCATTTAGAAATGCAAGGACTGATTAGGGACAGTCAGCATGACTTTGAGTGGAAAATCATGCATCACAAATTTGAGTCAGTCTTTGTGAAGGGGTATCCAAGAAGGTGAATGAGGGCAGTGCAATTGATGTTGTCTACATAGACTTTAGCAAGGCCTTTGACAAGATACTGCATGGTCGGTTGTTGCATAAGGTTATATCTCACTGGGTCCAGGATGAAGTAACTAAATGGAAACAAAATTGGCTTGACGACAGAAGCCAGAGAGTGGTTGTAGGGGTTGTTTTTCAAACTGGAGGCCTGTGACCAGTGGTGTTCCTTAGATCAGTGCTGAGTCCACTGTTATTTGTCACTTATATTAATGATTTGAATGAGAATATAGGAGGCATGGCTAGTAAGCTTGTGGGTGGCATCAAGATTGGTGGCATAAAGGACAGTGAAAAAGGTTATCTAGGATTGCAACAAGATCTTGATGAATTGGGCTGACGAATGGCAGGTGGAGTTTAATTTAGAGAAATGCGAGGTGATGCATTCTGGGAGATTGAACCAGGGCAGGACTTGCTCAGGTAATGGTAGGGTGTTGGGGAGAGTTACAAAACAAAGATCTAGGGATACAGATTCATAGCTCCTTGAAAGTGGAGCCACAAGTGAACAGAGTGGTGAAGAAGGCATTCAGCACGCTTGGTTTCATTGGCCAGAACATTGAATACAAAAGTTGGGATGTCTTGTTGAAGTTGTACAAGACATTGGTAAGGCCACACATGGAATACTGTGTACAGTTCTGGTCACCCTATTGTAGAAAGGATCTAGTTAAACTAGAAAGAGTGCAGAAAAGATTTACTCGGATACTTCCGGGACTTGATGGATTGGGTTATAAGGAGAGGGTGGATAGACTGGGACTTTTTCCCCTGGAGCAAAGAAAGCTGAGGGGTGATTTATAGAGGCCTATAAAATATTGAGGGGCATAGATCAGCTAGATAGTCAATATCTTTTCCCAAAGGTAGGGGAGTCTAAAACTGGAGGGCATAGGTTTAAGGTGAGAGGCAAGAGGTGCAAAAGTGTCCAGAGACGCAATTTTTTTCACACAGGTTGGTGAGTGTCTGGAACAAGCTGCCAGAGGTGGCCGCAGAGGCGGGTACAATTTTGCCTTTTGAAAAGCGTTTAGACAGTTACATGGGCAAGATAAGTATAGAGGGATATGGGCCAAATGTGGGCAACTTGGATAAGCTTTAGGGATTTTTTAAAAAAAGCATGGACAAGTTGTGCTGAAGGGCCAGTTTCCATGCTGTAAACCTCTGATCCTATATGTGGAATTGTTTTGTAGTGTTAAAAAGTTAAATTTAAAGTTTTTAGTTATTAATCAAAGTAGTTTTACTTAACACTGCAATGAAGTTACTGTGAAAATCCCCTAGTTGCCGCACTGATGGGATAACTGAGGGAGAATTTAGCATGGTCAGTGCGCACAGCCAGCCTGTCTTTTGGGCTGTGGGAGGAAACTGGAGCACTCTGAGGAAACCCACACAGACATAAGAAAAACGTGCAGACTCCACACAGACATTGACCCAAGCTGGGAATTGAACCCGGAACTCTGACATTGAGGCGGCAGTGCTAATCACTGTGCCAAGTGGGTTGGTGGGGTGGTGGGATGTATGAGGTAGTTATGGATTGTTGTTTCATGATTTTGAAATGAATTGGATGCTGTGATGCTACTATGGTGCCTTGTGTTTGATTGTGACAGCCACCAAACTTTGAACCCAAGTGAGGATCTGAGTCCTTTTTTGCCTTATGCATTGTTTAAGTTTATTTGTTAGTGTCATATCCCACAAAAGGGAGACTGTGCAACTCAGAAGGTGACCTGAGAAAGGACCAAGACAGAGTACAGTACTAAATGATTTTTGATTCCTGTTGACCCTTGCGTAATTGTTTTTTTGTTGTTGTCTTTTTCTTTGGGGTCTGCGGCATTTCTGATTTTTTTTTTGTGCTACAGTTAGCATGGCAGTTCTTGCAACCAAAGATGAAAAACTGGGCCTATATTCTGTACTTGCCCTAATTTCAAATACAAGTAACCATGCTGAAGAACAGACTGATAAATGAATTTTGGCTAATTTCAGTCCATCCAGCTCACTCACTCCAACTGACACCCACGAATTTGAAATTGGATCTGTTGCTGATGGTCTCTGTGATTCCTCCTCCCAGCTTCAGAGATCTCATTGCCACTCTTCCAAGTCTGCATTCTGAAAACATTCTGCAGATCTGCGTAAATTAGATGTAAATTTGATGAATTTGTGAAGTATTTGTAGTTTCTTCTTTTCAAAGCAAATCCTCTGTCTGAAATATTTAATTTTAACCTTGTTACTGTCATTCTTTTACCATCAATCCTTGCAGTCAACAGCATGTTGGTACTGAGCACAGTGCTGTGCATGACCAACAAGCAGGGGTAAGAGATAATATATTCTGGGCACACTACAATGTGCTAGCTCCGCTTTAACTGATGTTTGTTCACAACAGCACACAAAATTTGAGAAACGTCCAGCATTTCTGCCAATTCTGTAAAAACACTACACACATTGCTAGTAGAATTAAGGCAGCAAATTGACTCTTTAATTGTTCAGTCAAATCATTTGTAATAATCTCACGGTGTTCAAAATCTTTTTAATTCAGCGGATTTTACTTTTGCCAGAAGCTCTGCTCCTGAATTGACCGTTAATACTTTTGAATTATGTGTCAAAGATGAATCTGCTCACCATGAATGCAGTAGCTTCTTGTTGACAGATTTACTTTGCTGATAGGATGTTATAGCAGGAGGTAGATTTGTAAGGGAGCGCTGCTACTGCTCGGTTGATTTTTTTTTTGGCCAGAAACTGGGATATCGTAAAGGTAGTTGTTATGTTGATGGGCAAAACTCCCTAGAATCCTGGTTGATCTATCAAGGACCAATTTTCAGATTTGATGTGAAAATGTCCTTGAAAATTTGTCGTTTGAGCAACTGGTTAATAGTTGTTTAACTTGAGGGATCACCTAGGATTTTCTGTATGCTGCAGCAATAAGTGGGAAAAGTGAGGAGAAGACTGTTTAGAAAGGAATGCTAAAACAAATGTAGACGTTACAGTTTGTGTTGAGCCAATAAAGATATGGAGGTAGAGTTTCTGTGTATTGGGTGCAATTTGTTGATTTGGACTTAGATCCTACTGAACAGTAATACTGAGCTTTTGCTAAAATGCTTTTGATTAACCACAAATATAAACTCTTGGGTGAACTAGTGTAGTGTAATGTAACAGATGCAATTGGTTTTTCTGCATGAGGAAATATACCTTTTATCTATTTGAGTGGTAATCTGGTCCACTTTAACCTGGTGTTGTGAGACTTCTTACTTAGTAAAAGTCCAACCAGTTTATTTGATAGTAAACCCACAAGCTTTCAGAAACGCTGTTCCTCCGTCAAGGTCAAATGCATATACCCTTCTGATCAGAACTTTCCCCACACCTGACGAAGGAACAGTGTTTCCGAAAGCTTGTGGGTTAATTATCAAATAAACTGGCTGGACTTTTAACCTGGTATTGTGAGACGTCTTATTGTGTTTACCTCAGTCCAACGCCGGCATCTCCACAGCTGTAAAGGGGATTGTCACAAATGTTTTTCAATAAACCTGATTTTAAATCACTGAAAATACTTTATTTAAAACTAAAGCTATATTGAACCATTTACTAAGTTAATTGGGGTGCAATTCTTAATGAATTAAATATTTCTCAACGAAAAATGTCCAGAGATGTATAGCTTAGGTGGATTAGCTGTGGTATTGTGCGAGGTTACAGGAATGGTGGTGGACTGCGAGGTGGGCCTGGATGAGAGAGTCAGTGTAGACCCAATGGGCTAGATGGCTCCTTCTGCACTGTAGGAGTTCTCTAGCTCTGTTGTGCTAAAATCCTTCAAAACATGCTTGCACACTTTTTTAAAAAACAAAGTCTCCATTTCAAAAATGTGCTCAATTTGAAGAGTCAATTTTTAACGTGCGCAATTGACTCTTTCATTACCCATTTTAGTTTATGGCCAGTTCTGTTGGCAGGGCTGACTTCGGGTAATGGCACAGATCTTCCTTGGAGCAGCAACCTTTGTCAGATTGCCATTCTGCCTGAGTTTTTCCACACTCTGACACTGCTCTGCATTTCTTGTTCAGTCTTCCATGTCCACCTTCTCAGGAAAGGCAGAGTAGAGCGTCCCTCAAAGAACTGTAGCATCGGGAGGAAGTGAAGACATGCTCCCTGTTTGTAGCATTAGCTGCCGTATCATTTGAAAGGCCCAGTGTGAATGTTAGTGAGTTTGTAGGTAGGTAGATGGGCTGGCAGGTATGTGAGGTGAGGTGATTGGGTGTGGTGGGGGGGGGGGGGGGGGGGAGGTGGATAAGTTACTTGTGCAGTCACACCAGGTTTTTTGCTGTTGAGTATTTCCTGGGCTGTACCCAGATACATACATGAAACTGGCTGAAACCTGGAGTTGAAGACTTTTGTCAATGGTCTTGGGGAGCAAGGGAATTGCCTGTGAGAAGTTCATCCTTGCCAGGTAATTTGCAGAGTTCAGTGCATCAGTTTGCATTTGTTGACACCCTATAGACTATCTTAATCAGTCACCACTGGTGTACTGGAACTGCAGTATGTAGCTTCCATAAAATGCCAAAGGCAGCACCTTCCAAACTTCCAGCCTCTCTCACCAAGAAGGACAAGGTCAGCAGACGCATGGGCACACCTCCAACTGTAAGCTTTCCAAGGAACTCGTCATCCTGACTTGGAAATGTATCAATGTTCCTTTGCTATTGCTGGCTCAAAATCCTCGAACTCGCTCGAGCGGCAAACCAGTGACTGCAGCAGTTCAGGAAGGGATTTCACCATCACCTTCTCCAGGAATGTTAGTGATGGCAATAAGCGTTGGCCTTGCCAATAATGCCATGTCCTAAAAATTCCTGAATATTAATTTCAGGCATGCTTGGAAGATGGTCAGTTATAATTTTTATTGAATCCTTTTTTAGGAGGATAAGAATGACGCTTTTAAAAGAAAAGTTGGCTGACAATTAAAATTCATCTAACTTGCAAAACTTTACCTGCTCATCAAGAACCTGGGAAGGACTGCAAATGCAGAGTAGGAAAAGCCAGGGTAACCAAGGCAGATGAGGAGATGTTGTCATCTCTGGTGCACACCCAGCAGCGCTGACCCTCTGGTGAGCTGCCAGAATAAGCCCATCAGGTCCATGACAAAACCTGCAGTTGTACCTAACCTGGGGAAATTATCTTTGCCAGTTCACGGGGAGGAAGTAAACCTTTATTCAAGAACAGTACACTTCATTTATATATTTAAATGCAAATAATTCTTACTTGATGCATGATCTCTTTTGAAAGAATTGAGCAGAAAAGATTTTGAGGCTGTTGTAAAATTGGGGCTCCTGTATATCCAGCCCCTCACCCCATACTTCGCAGCTTTATTATTTACTGCTGCCCAGAGGCACTCTCCTAATTGTGGTGCATTCCCCAACAGTCATGGACAGAAGCAAACAACTTCCTGGTTTGTTTGGCTTGTTCCCCCCCCCCCCCCCCCCCCCCCCCCCCCAAGCGTTAGTCTATTTTCGATGCTACAAACAAGCCCTTGAGGCCTTGCCACTGGATAGTGTAGTGTTACATTCACAATCTGTGCGGTTGTGAACACTAAACCGAAGCAGAATACTGCGCATATTGGAATTCTGAAATAAAACCAAACAGTGGAAATAATCAGCAGGCTGGGCAACAGTTGTGGAGGGGAGGAAACCAAGTTGATGATTCAGCCATGTGATCTTCCGCCAACATTGGAAGAAAAGGTCAGATGCAGCAGGATTTGGGCAAATAGAGTGGCATGGAAAGAGAAAAGATGAAAATCAGTCATGGGGTACAAAACAGGAAAGATTAAATGACTAAAGGGTGAGCTCTGATGAGCCAGGATTACCCTGTTGTCTTAATTCCTGACGACAATCTTTTGGGCATTGCAGTTGGTGGCCCTGAAGAAAGATGTTTAAGGCCTTTTTTTTAAGGTTCTGTGAATGTTTTTGTTTATTACTAAGAACTTTTAACGTAATGAAATCAAATCCCAGGGTGCTTCACAGGAGCATTATAAGACACAGTATGACACTGGGTCATCTACCCTATTATTTCCTTATGTGACTCAAAGCGTGATCAAAGAGGTAGACTTTATTTAAGAATCCTCTTAAAGGAGGAAATAGTGGTGGAGAGATTGGGGCCTAGGCAACTGACGGAGTAATTAAAATTGGAGTGCATAAAATGCCTGATTCTGGGAAGCGCTAATATCTGAGATTTGTGAGGCTGGAAGATAGTAGAGAGATAGGGAGGGAAGAGGCCTTGGAGTGCTCTGAAAACAAGGATGAGAATTTTAGAAGTAAGATACTACTCGACTGGGGACCAGTACAGGTCAGCGAGCACAGGAGTGATAGAGGGAGAGACTTGCTGTGAGTTACTTGCTGACTTGCAGGCAGTGGTGTTTTGTTTGATCTGAAGTTTGTGGAAAGGAGAATGAGGGACCAACCAGGACCATGTTGGAATAACTGAGTCTAGAGGTAATGGGGATTTTAGCAATAGCGCTGAACTGAAAGAGGGGCAATGTCGGCTGATGTTAGTGATGAAAATTGGAGGTCTTAGTGATGGCACAGATTTGGATTTCATAAAAATGTCAGAATAAGGGGTGAAAGACTGATGGACAAGTATCATCAGTTGGGTAATGAACAGCTTGTTCACTCTCTGGTTTGGTAGCATGGTATTCCGTGAGTCTGAACATCTTGGATGCTTGATGACAACAGTGTAGGGGTGGCATTGTTGGAGGCAGGAGGTAATGCATTGATACCTCCAGGAAAAATCCATGCAGAAAACTTTTGCTTTATTCCATTTTGGAGTGCCACATCATTTAACCACATATCATAATGCATATTCTCTCCTTGTCCTCCAGGCTGAAGTCACAAAACTTCAGACTGCTGAACTCATGCTCATTCCTTGACTCTTGCAGATTTTGCTGCCCTGTCAAATTCTATTTGATTGTTCAGAAATCAGCAACAATTGTCGTTAAGTACAAAAAGTTGCTTTGATATAAACAATTTGATCTTGTTTTTTATCTTGTGGTGACAGTACTGATTTACAAAAATAGTCCCATTATTCTGAAGAGCAAGTTAAAATGGCAACCTGCTTGTTCTGTCATTGTAGGCAGACCATGTTTACAGTTGTTTTGGGGGAGCTCTTATTTGAGGCTGCTATGTGAGCGGAAGTGCAGACTCCATGCTTTCAGAGATAGGGCCAGCTAGCCTCTGTTCTGGGTTGCAATATTTAAATGTTATCCCTTGTCAAGTATGGAAAGCTTTGAGGTTATTGTTGCTCGAATTGCTACCTGGCTCATCTAGGATCTCTTGTTGCGCACACAGGCAGCGATTCTTTTCCTCTGTCCCAAATTGTTGGATCAAACACCCATTTCCCACATTGTCAGCGTTGGATGTTATTCCTGGCATCCTAAACATTCATTTGCACTCATTCTTTGCCAATTTAAAAGTCATTGATTAGTGAGAAAGGTGCAGGATAACGTTTGTTATAGGAAACAGGGATATAAGAGGAATTACCACTGAACCTAAGGCTCACTTGTACTCCATGTTACAGTTGTCAGTTTAGATAACATGATCAAGTTCCACGGTGGGGGAGGAGGGGCTGCTTAAGCAGCAACTTTTGACCCCAAAGCAAGGGTTGACTGACGTAATTTAGCACCAAAAAAGATTGAAAAATATTGACGTCTTGTAAGCATTTATACATTTCTTGAATTTTTAAACTCTTGCAAATTTAATAAGGTACAGAATGTGGTTTTGTCTTTTATAAATTGTCACACAAGTCTGACACACTGAATCTTGACTGCATTTGGAGTCTTTCTGACCATGTGTTTCTTCAGTTGAATTTGCAATCTATTATTTTAGTTTCTGTTTTGCTGGCATTTAAGTTGGGGATTGCTTCAGGCCTCCCCCCCCGGTTGTGGTTTGGCACAGATTCATCAGCCCGGTGCATATTGCAGTATTTCTGCATCCGATCTGAGCTTCAGAGGTCGAATCTGCTTTCATTCCTGATTGGCATTCTGGCTGACTTCAGAAATGGGTTTGGCTTGTTTCTGCCCTTGCATTTGGTTTTCACTTAACCTTATTTGGTAAGGTTGCTGCAGTCTGAGCTACAGAAGTTCTTTTCAGGAAAACGGTTGGAGTGATTCTCCCACTGCCTTGTGCAGTCATTAGCTGATTGAAGAGGGTGGTGGAAATAATCTGGTGTCAGAAGAAAGGAAGAGCTTAAAAGCTGTGCAAAATATGAGGCCTTGTGCATCCATCAAAGCCATCAGACAGGGCCTCAGATTAGGATCTCATCTGAAAGTCAGACACCATGATGATGCAGCACTGCCTCAGTACCGCACTGGCGTGTTAGCCTAGACTATGTGCCCAAATGAAGCTTAAACCCACAACCTTTTGACCAGGCAGGAGTGCTACTGCTGAGCCATTGTTCATGCTCCTGTTTCCTGTCACATTTTAACCACTTGGTATCACATCTTGGGTTCATTTTCACCAAATTGTAAAACGTCCCTTGGGCTAATAATAGAATGTTGGGAAGCAGCAGCTTGGCCGTGGGCCTCTTTGGGGGCTGTACCAACATTTCTGAAGTTGTTGAGCTAGTATTTGCTAGTTTCCTCAGTTGGCATATGTGAATAATTGAGTGGTTGGGACTTTTAAACTGTACTGCAGCTACATCATGTTTCCTTTGCAAGCTGGAGTCACTGGGATCAAATCCAAGATTTTTCTTCCCCCAAGAGGCACTTGTATCTTCTCTGCAGTAACTTTGAAACCCTGCAGCTGATGGTGAAATGTTATATGCAACTTCCTGTTGCTTTTTTGTGAACTGAGGAGAGTTGGGAAAAGCCTGATTTGTTTGCAAGCTTGATTTCTTTTCCAAGGGCATGTCATTTCTGGGAGAGGAGCATGGTACATGTATGTATTTGTGAACAGAATACCATCCAATCTTGTCAAATTTGTCAAAAGCCATGGTGAGGAGCCATGAAGGAGCAGCACTTCAAAAGCTTGTGATTCCAAATAAACCTGTTGGACTTTAACCTGGTGTTGTGTGGCTTCTTACTGTTACCTCAGAAGGATGATAACTATTCTTTGGAAATTGAAGAGTGGACCTCTACAATGGGTGCTGTAGAAGTGCTGGATACTCAAGGACTTAGAGCAACAGTATTTAATTCTTATTTAGTACTCTGAGCAGTTCTTGCGTGGTGTAACTCTGCCCCTGCTCTGGGAAGAATTCTCGCACTCTCAACTTGTGACCCCTTAAGTAGCCACGGCATCACTCAGTCTACCTCTTTCCCCATTTAAGTTGGGCCTACCGGTGGTACTGAATGTAATGGTGTGCGTGCACGTTAACTGTGTGTAAACCATTTTGCACCATACAAATTAAACAGACTGACAAGACATAACTATTTACGATGTGTGGAACATAGATTCAGCTTCCGGTTTGTTCATTTGCCCTGTGTGTGTGATTGTGCCAGTTGGCTGTGCTGAAGATGCCCTCAAGGTGATGTCCTCTGTGGACAATCTGAGGCATTTCTTTGGTATACCCATTAGTTGTTGGGCTTGCTATGTAGGTCTTTAGCGAATCCTCCATTTGTAATGGAGTAGAGGACCTGTGTTGTTAGTTATTGTGGTAGCTGCTGCTACAGTAAGTGATGCCAGTTTTGTACTTGGTGGGCAGCCCCCAAGGCCACCAATAGCAGTTTGGCTGTGGGGCATAGCCATTTGTCATGGCACTGTGTGGTCTGAATTTGGAGTGTTTGACCATTGTTCAAGGGTCAAATCTGCAAGTATTAAGATCATAGTGACTTTTCCCTCCTTGAGTTGGTGTTTTATGAGGGTACTGCTCACTGGTTTCAATGTGGGGCTTCAAAACAGCATTGGCAATGGGGATTGCGGTCTTGGTGCCCCTGGAGAACTGTTGCTGTGCTGATGAGGGAAAACCCTGTCTTGGATGTTTCACAGGCTGAGGAGTGCAGCATTGTAATCTCTGATCTTGGGCACACTTCTGTAGGAGATACTTAGCCGTGTATATCATCCATTCAGTCAGGCCATTGGACTGCGGGTATAGAGGACTGCTTGTGATGTGCTCCAAGTCCCGTGTGTGTGTGAAAAATTCCTAAACTCACTGGAGATGAATTGGCGAGTATTGTCAGTCACCTTCTGAGGGATGTCATGTGTGGCCAAGTGTCTCTTGATGATACTGACTGTATTACTCTACATCTCTGGCAGGTAGTTGCATTCAAATCACTTGAAATTTCAGTGAACTCAGATCAAGTGCTGTTTATCATTCCGTTTGAAAATGTCAGCCATAGTAAGTGACCGTTGGAGGTCTGGACCGCATGTAGCTGCATGGTTCTTGAGCTTGATATGACTTGAAAGCTTTGCATGGTGCACATCTGGATATAGAATCATAGAAACCCTACATGCAGGAACAGACCATTCGGCCCATCAGGTCTGCACTGATTCTCTGGAGTATCACATCCAGATCCTATTCCCATAATTCCATGTATTTACCCTGCTAATCCCTCCCCCCACCACTTCACCAATCTACATATTTCCAATCTACACTTATAGTCCAAAGATATGTGGGTTAGGTCAATTGGTCATGCTAAAAAAAAAAGTTGCCCCTTGTGTCCTGAGATGCGTAAATTAGAGGGATTAGTGGGCAAATGTGTAGGGATATGGGGGTAGGGCCTGAGTGGGATTGTGGTTGGTGCAAACTTGATGGGCCCAGTAGCCTGTTTCTGCACTATAGGATTTCTATGATTCTATTTTGGGACACTAAGGGACAATTTAAGCTTGGCTTATCAACCTAACCTGCAGAACTTTGGACCGTGAGGGGAAATTTCTCTCCATGTCAGCATGCCATGACTGGTGACTAAAAGACTTGTAACAACAGATTGTGAAATATTCTGAGCAGCTGTTAACATGCTGTAACTCTGCCTGCACTCCAGGAAGAACTCTGGTTGTCCTGACCCATGAACGCTTAGGAAGCCATGGCACCATGTGGCCACTTGGGCTACAGCTGCCATAGCAACCGGTCACTTAAACTTTGCGCTCTCTGCTGAAACATGCAGGGCACAACAAATTTCAGAAGCAAAGACAGCAGAAATCCTTTGAATCTTGTTCACCCTTTGAGACAGCGATGCTCGTATTCATTATTTGGGGTGTTTGATGGTGTTCTGGTGGACATGCAAGTGTAAGTGACTGTTAAGGCTGACCTATGCCTATGGAAGTTCTGTACAAATAAGGCAAGGTACTACAAAAAACTGAGTTTTGGACGAGTTGCTGTCTCAGAATTTCCTTTCCTTGTGTTTACTCTTTGCCTTGCATTCAAAAAGAGGTCGCATCATTTTTTTTAATGCTATAAAAATATAAAGAACACTGACCAGAAGCAACAATTAATTCATTTAAATATATTAAAGTTTCCCCTCATGTGCTGTACTGCAAATGTAATGGGTATTTGGGACGCTAAGGGTTAAAGTGAGACAAGGAAAACATAACGCCTACATTATGATGTAGGGAGTCGCATGGGAATAATTGAGTGTAGCAGCGAGTCTGATAGAAGCCTGCATGAATATAGTACCTTTATAGGACTGTATCCTGTATGTATGGATACAGTTGTGTTATTACCGTACAATTATTGTTCCACCATACAAATCTCTTGATCTCTGCGGCACGGTAGCACAGTGGTTAGCACTGCTGCTTCACAGCTCCAGGGTCCTGGGTTCGATTCCTGCCTTGGGTAACTGTCTGTGTGGAGTTTGCACATTCTCCTTGTACCTGCATGGGTTTCCTCCTGGTGCTCTGGTTTCCTCCCACAGTCCAAAGATGTGCAAGTTAGGTTGATTGGCCATGCTTAAAAAAAAATTGGCCCTTACAGTCGTGAGATTCGTAAATTAGAGGGATTAGTGGGTAAATAAGTAGGGATATGAGAGTAGGGCCTGAGTGGGATTGTGGTTGGTGCAGACTCGGGCTGAATGGCTTCCTTCTGCGCTGTAGGGTTTCTATGAACCCTACAGTAACACCATAAATGCAAGGTCCCAACATGATCAGTGGACGATTCTCGCATACTGTCAAAAGTTGATTCAGCCAACCAGTTTTGTTGGTTGTTTTCAAATACCAAAACCTGATCTTTAAGTCATACTATCACACCATAACTCAATCTGTAAATGCACATTTGGAACCACTGCGTGTTCAAGTCCTTTTCTTTGTTACACTGAGTTACACCAGCTATGCCTGTGAGCAATGAGCAATTCTGAGACAGTGACTTAAGCTGAATGTTGCCAAGAGAAAGTAAACTGTGGTAAATGTGCCTCTGAGATCTGGCACTGGGAACGAGTCTGTCTTCAGCTTGCTGCTTTTAGCAAGGCTCCTCGTTACTTTAAATATCAACAGATTGAAAGCAGATCTTAATTCTCATAAAATTTCTGGAATATAGAGGACTCCATAGAAATGATACAGCATAGAAGGGGGCCATTCAGCCCATTTTGCCCATGCTGACCCAAAGACACCCAGGTGCCCTTTCTGGTTTAGGGTCTCTACCTCCATCACAAACTCAGGCAGCGAATTCCAGACATCCTCCACCGTCTGTGTAAAAAAAAAATTGTCCTCTCTAATTCTTCTGCCAATTAGCTTGAATTTATGCAGCCTGGTTTTTGAACTTTCTGCCAAAAGGTTTCTCCCGTCTGTTCCTTCTCTATTCAATTTTGTATATCTCATCCTATCACCCCTCAGCCTTCTCTGTTGTAAGGCAAATCTCACCAATCTCCTCAAAGCTACAATTCTCCATCCCTGCCAACATTCAAGTAAACCTTCTCTCCTCCCTCTCCACCCTCCCCAGAGCACCTACATCCTTCCTTTAACGTGTTGACCAGAACTGCACACGTGCGTGTGTGCGTGCGAGAGAGACACTGTTGATCCTCCAGTTGTGGCCTCAGCAGTGTCTTGACAGTTTCATCATTATATCCCTACTCCTGAATTACATACCTCTGTCAATAAAGGAGAGTGTTTCATATGCCTTCTTTATAATCTTATCTACATGTACTACTAACTTTAGGGTTTCATCCAATTGCACATCAAAACTTCTTACTTTGTCTGCCCCTTTCAATATGTTCCAGTTTATTGTGAATTTCCATCTTACTGTTTGACCTCCCCAAATGCATTCCCTCCCACTTATCAGAGTTGAATTCCATTTGTCATTTTCACCCCCACTTCACCAACCCATTGATGTTATTTTGGAGCTTACACTTATCATCTACACTGTCCGCTACACAGCCAATTTCTATGTCGTCTGCAAATTTCACAACCGTGCGTCCCACATTCTAGCCCAAACCATTAATATATAAATCAAACCACAGGGGTCCCAACACTACTTGAAACAGTTTTCCATTCTCAAGGACGGTCATTGATATCTCCCCTTTCTTTCCTATTACTCAGCCAACTTTGGATCCAATTCACTACATTACCCTATAACCCACAGTCTTTCACTTTTTTGATCAATCTGTGGGACCTTGTCAAATCCTTCCAATAAAAGCCTCCAATAAAAGTAGACATCATCCACTGCACTACCCTCATCAATCCTCCTTTTCACTTCCTCAAAGAATTCACTCAAGTTTGAAAGACATGACCTTCCCTTAAAGTCATACTGACTATCCCTGGCTAAACCATGCCTTTCTAAGTGACAGTTTATCTGATCTTTCAGGATTAATTCTAACAATTTGCCCATTGCTGAGGTAAGACTAACTGGCCTATAATTATTCGGTATTTCCTTTGTATCCTTTTTTAAATAATGAAACCACATTGCATTCCTCCAGTCCTCCAGCACTCCATCTGTGTCTAGTGAAGATTGGAAAATAATCCTTAGAGCATCTGCTGTTTTCTCTTTGACCACCTTCAACATCCAAGAGAACAATCCATCTGGCCCTGGCGACTTATTCAATGTCACCCTAGCCAACTCCTCTAACAATTCCTCATTCATTATGAATATTATATTCAACATTTCACATTGCTGTTGGATTACTATATCTGCATCATCCCATTCGTTTCTGAGTACATAGATAAAAAATTAATATAAAGCACTTCCCATATCCTCTGCATCTTCATGCAAGTTCCTTTCTTCATCTCTGATAGGTCCCATGTTTTCCTTAATTATCCTTTTCTTCTTTATGTACTGGTAAAACATCTTTTTAGCTTTTCCCTGCTAACATTTTTTTTCATTCCCTCACTTTGATTTCCTTATTTCTACTTTTACTTGATCCCTGTACTTTCTATACATGACTAGGCTATCTGCAGTTTTGAGCTTTATGACTATCCTAAGCTTTTTTTTTGTTTAATTGTCCCCTGTATTTTCCTAGACAACCAATGGCATCTAGATTTGGCAGTCCAATTCTTTTCCTTTTTCGTGGGTTATATGTCTGCTTTGTGCCCTAAAAATCTCACTTGTTAGTGCCTCCCACTGATTTATTTTTAGCAGTCTTGTCCAGTGATTTGGTCATCCATTATCACTTCACCCACTTGCCCAGCTTCCATTTGTTGTGGTAATGCTGGAATAGCTCTGCTCCCTAATAGCCTGTTACAGCAAGGCTATTGTTTGTGTAGCCATAGCCTCTGAGTTCAGAGGTTCTAAAGTTCCCTATTAGAACGTGAGAACATGATTTACACTTATGTCTTTAGGGTATTGTTTAGGGATTGCTCAACTGTCAAAGGTGCCATCCTTGAGACGAGATGTTAAAGCAAGGCTCTTTGTGGTTGCATTGTTGGATCTCCCACTTGTCTTAGAAATAGTGGGGTGGGAAACTTTATGCCCACCTGAGAGGACAGACAGACTCTCAGGTTAAAGTATTGTGTGAAAGTCAGCACCAACAACAATGCAGCCAAAAACTGTGGAAAACTTTCCTTTAAAATGTCAGCCCAACTCCGCTCCTCCATCCCACATGTAGCTGCAATTTCATAACAAGAGTTAAATAAATCTGCTGCCTTTTAACGCCTCTAAATGTGTCTTCAACCATGAAAATCTCACACCTGTGACACACATTTGGGCTAGTTACCATTTTGAACAGAGGCATATCTGAAACCACGAGGTGGGGGCGGGGAGGGGGGAGGAGGAAAGATGGTGCTAAGTGTAACACTGAATCAGTGGTACCTTGATAATGTTGGGCTATCCTGCTGCTCTTCCTCTCTTCCATGTTCCTTCATTCCTACCATCCCCCATCTTTTTACTCCAGCTGGTGGGGGGGCAGGGGCATGAGCTTTGGGGTGAGGTTGGGGCGGGGGGTAATAATGGCAGGAAATTAACAGGACATCTTGAATTGTTTATACTAGTAGCTGTCATGTTCTTTTTCCTTGTGCTCCCTGTTGATGAATTCATGCTGTATTAGAAAAGAGCAGTGTGTCAATCAAAATCATTTGAAGAATGATACATACTGGGACTATGACAGCGAGCCTCAGTGCTTGTTGTTAAATCAGTGTGTTTGTTGTTAGGTCACATTAGGTGATTGAGATGCACAGCTTTTTGTGCCTTAATCAAATATATGCAATGTAAATTGTGCCAAAATAAAATTTACAAGTGTAATTGTCCCAGGATGAGTTTATTGTGGTGCTTTGTCCTGCCAAGAGTACAAAGTGACACCTTCCATTTAATTTTATGTGCTGCAAAGGACTGGCTAATCATAGAAGCCATACAGTGCAGAAAGAGGCTACTTGGGTCATCAATTCTGCATTGACTCTGCACTGCCCTGTCCCTGTAATCCCTCTAATCTATACATTTTTGCACACTAAGGGGCAATTAAGCATGGCCAATCCACCTAATCTGCACATCTTTGGACTGTGGGTGGAAACTGGAGCACTCAGAGAAAACCCATGCAGACACAGGTGAATGTGCCAACTCCATACATAGTTACCCAGGGCCAGAATTGAACCCGGATCCCTAGTGCTATGCGGCAGCAGTGCGAACTGCTGTGCCTCCATGCTGCATTTCATCCTTTGCATTGAGAAACTCGAGCAATGGATGGGGAGGCCCCTGGTGTAGTGGAAGCATGAATTATGTGGTGCAGAAATGTATAGAATGGCGTTGATAAAGGTGAATGAATGCTTCGGTCACTATTACAACTTATTGTTTGGCATCAACACTTCTCTCAGCAAGAACCCCGCTATAGTCTGCGGAAAGTAAAGCACTCATCCACCTGCAGCCACTTTATTCCTCATCGGAGGAACTTGGAAGTAGCCTTGGAGCCCCATTTTTATGCACATCTTGTACATCTTGCAGCACCATTGTGCATGTTCAGGAAGATGTTTGTGTTAACGCTGTAACATAAAGAGAGGACAAGATATTGTTGAAATGTGATAGTAATACAGCAGTCAACAGTTTCTCTGTATTTGCTATACTGTATTACACAAGTTTAAATAAGTGTTTGGAACTGAACATGCACTGGGTAGCAAACCCAGATTTTCAAGAGAACTGTTTTCCCTCGTTACCTTCCTGTTCACAACTGACTTGGATTTTTACAACAAGCTTTTAGACAAGGGGACAATCTGTGGGTGGAGTCGGAGGACATCGGTAGAGTGTTTAACAAATACTTTGCATCCGTGTTCAACCAAGAGAATGAGGATGAAGGTATGGAATTCGGGGAGAGACACAGTGAGGTTATGGAGCAAATTGACATAGGGAAAAACAAGATATTAGGGTGTTGGCAGGCTTCAAAGTGGACAAATCTCCTGGTCTAGATGAATTGTGTCCCAGACCACTTGGGAGGCAAGGGAGGAGATTGCTGGAGCTCTGACACAAATATTTAATTCGTCTTTGGCCAAAGGACTGGAGAACAGCTAATGTGGTTCTGCTATTTAAGAAGGACTGTAGAGATAAGCCAGAGAAATGCAGACCAGTGAGTCTCACACCAGTGGTAGGGAAACTATTGGAGAAAATTCAGAAGGAGAGAATTTATATCCACTTGGAGAGGCAAAGCTTGATCAAGGATAGTCAGCATGGCTTTGTTAGAGGGAGGTCAGGCTTAAGAAATTTGATTAAATTTTTTGAGGAGGTGACCAGGTGCGTAGATGAGGGTAGTGCCGTTGATGTTGTTTTATATGGATTTCAGCAAAGTTTTTGACAAGGTCCCACAAGGGAGATGTATAAAGAAGGTAAATGTACATGAGATATAGTGTAATTTGATAAGGTGGATTCAAAATTGGCTTAGTTATAGGAGACAGAGTGATGATAGATGGCTGCATTAGTGACGGGAAGCCATTGTCCAGTGGTGTGCCACAAGGATCTTTGGGTCCCCTATTATTTGTCATTTATATAAATAACATAGATGACTATGTGAGGGGAAGAATTAGTAAGTTTGCGAATGACACAAAGATTGGCCAGGTGGTCAACAGTGAGGTGGCATATCTTGAATTACAGGATAGTCAAATGGGCAGATAAGTGGCAGATGGACTTTAACCCTGAAAAGTGTGAGGTGATGCACATGTTATTTTACACAAGTATTCAATGAGCTGCATGACACTAGGAAATCCTGAAGAACAAAGGGACCTTGGCATGTTTATCCAAAGATCTCAAGGTGAAGGGCAAGTTAGTGGAGTGATGTAAAAGGCATATGAGACACTTGCCTTGATCAATTGTCTACAAAAGCAGGCAGATGATTTTGGAGTTGTACAGGACTTTGGTGAGGTCACAGCTGAAATACTGTGTGCAGTTGTGGTCATCGCATTATAGGAAGGATGTGATTGCACTGGAGGAGGTGCAGAGGAGATTTCCCAGGATGCTACCTGGGATGGAACATTTAAGTTATGAAGAGAGGTTGGAGAAGCTTGGGTTGTTTTTGTTGGAGCAGGGAAGACTGAGGGGCGACCTGATCGAGGAGTATAAGATTAAGGAACGTAGACAGAGTGGATGGGGAGCAGCTTTAGAACATAGAACATAGAATATTACAGCGCAGAACAGGGCCTTCAGCCCACGATGTTGCGCCAACCAGTTTAAAAAAAAAACAATGACCCACTAACCTAAACCAATCCCTTTTCGTCCATAAACCTATCCACAGATCTCTTAAACGCCCCCAAACTAGGCGCATTTACAACCGCAGCAGGCAGGGCATTCCAATCCCTCACCACCCTCTGGGTAAAGAACCTACCCCTGACATCCGTCCTATAACTACCCCCCCTTAATTTCAAGCCATGCCCCCTCGTGCTAGCTTTCTCCATCTGAGGAAAAAGGCTATCACTGTCCACCCTATCTAAACCTCTAATCATCTTATATGTTTCAATAAGATCCCCTCTTAGCCGCCTTCTTTCCAGCGAAAACAACCCCAAATCCCTCAGTCTCTCCTCATAGGACCTCCCCTCCATACCAGGCAACATCCTGGTAAACCTCCTCTGCACCCTCTCCAAAGCCTCCACATCCTTTCTGTAATGTGGGGACCAGAACTGCACACAGTACTCCAAGTGCGGCCGCACCAGAGTTGTGTACAGTTGCAACATGACGCTGCGACTCCTAAATTCAATCCCCCTACCAATAAATGCCAAGACACCGTATGCCTTCTTAACCACCCTATCTACTTGATTCCCAACTTTCAGGGATCTATGTACACATACACCTAGATCCCTCTGTTCATCCACACTATTCAAAGTCCTCCCGTTAGCCCTATACTCAACACATCTGTTATTCCTACCAAAGTGAATTACCTCACACTTCTCCGCATTAAACTCCATCCGCCACCTCTCGGCCCAGCTCTGCAACCTGTCCAAGTCTTCCTGCAAACTATGACACCCTTCCTCACAATCTACCACACCTCCGACTTTGGTGTCATCAGCAAATTTACTAATCCACCCAACTATACCCTCATCCAGATCATTAATAAAAATTACAAACAGCAGTGGCCCCAAAACAGATCCCTGAGGCACACCACTCGTAACCGAACTCCATGACGAATATTTACCATCAACCACCACCCTCTGTCTCCTATCTGCTAGCCAATTCCTGATCCAATTTCCTAGATTACCCCCAATCCCATACATCTGCATTTTCTGCAGAAGCCTACCATGATGAACCTTATCAAACGCCTTACTAAAATCCATATATACCACGTCAACTGCCTTACCCCCATCCACCTCTTTGGTCACTTTCTCAAAAAACTCAAGGTTAGTAAGGCACAACCTACCCGCTACAAAACCATGCTGACTATCTCCAATCAATTCATTACTCTCCAAATAACTATAAATCTTATCCCTAATAATTTTTTCTAAAACCTTGCCCACAACAGAAGTGAGACTCACCGGTCTATAATTCCCGGGGAAGTCTCTGTTCCCCTTCTTAAACAATGGGACAACATTTGCTAACCTTCAATCTTCCGGTACTATACCAGAGGCCAACGACGACCTGAAGATCAGAGCCAGAGGCTCTGCAATCACTTCTCTTGCCTCCCAGAGAATCCTAGGGTAAATCCCATCTGGACCAGGGGACTTACCTATTTTCAAACCCTCAAGAATATCCAGCACATCCTCCTTATCAACTGTAATACTGTCTATTCTACTCCCCTGCAACCCAGTGTCCTCCTCAGCTATATTCATGTCCCCCGCGTGAACACCGAAGAGAAATATTGGTTCAATGCCTCTTTAGTTGAAGAGCCAGTCATGTGGGGTCAGAACCTCAAGGTGAGGGGCAGGAGGTTTAGAAGGAATGTAAGGGAAAATCTTTTTTGCCCAGAGGGTTGGAATGTGCTGCCAGGCAGGGTGGTTGAGGTGGGTTGCCTCACATCCTGGGATGAGCACTTGACACATAACATTCAATGCTGATAGATAAATTGGAGGCTTGTCAGCCTATCGGGGAAATATATCACTGTTTATTCATTGCTGAGTCCAAATCCTGTAACTCCTTGCCATGAAATGATTTGCAGTAGCTCAGAAGGTCTCGCCACCAAACCTCTCAAGGGCAAATAGATCGTGGGCAATAAATGCATGATGCCCACATTGCATGAATAAATAAACAGTGAAACAAATTTGGTTTAACCACATCTTCAGGCAATTAAAAAATCAACTTATCTCCCCTCAGACTCGGGCCTTACAGAATCTGAAAATCAAAAAGAGCCAACAAATTGGTTCCCCGGGTTTAAAGTGCAAATCCAGTCAAAAAGAACCATGCCAGTGTTCTGAAAGCAGTTTTAATGCTTGAGGAGTGAATTTGACTCATTGGGATCTGGAGAAGCACTGTCACTGGGCTCTGATGTGTTTTTTCACTCAGGGCATTACAGATTACAGCATTTTCTGAATATAACTGGTGGGAAAAAGTTAATCAGACATGTCAGGTGAACTGCCAATTACTATGCTGGTGAGACTCCTGCACATGCTTTGTGATCGCTAAGCCTTGGATGTTGTCAGCCTGTATCAGCCTCCTAGACTTGGACAAGTGGGGTTTGACTATCTAGTAAGCAAATTTTGCATTCTACAGAAGGTTACTGCCTATACAGCTGTCACAATGGTTTATTTGGGGAACATTTGATGCAGCAATGAGCTTTGCTATCTTCTACCAAATGACCAGAAGACAACTTTTATACACTATCTGAACTCCATTTATAAAATAACTTGTACATTCCCCTTTTCTATTGAGACAGCTGATACCCTGACATAACACGTTAGCCTTTTTTTTGTGATTATGCCTGTTTTCGTTCGGATTCCAGTGGACGCTTGCTAAACCTCACTGCCCATAATGAGCTTGTGAACTAATATTTCACGAGTCTGTCGTCACCAGGCTAGGAAGCCAGAGTTTCCATCTGCAACACTTGGAACCAGTTTGCAGACTTGGGTCCTCCAGAATCCGAAAGTCAAAAACCCAAAGGGTTAGTGATGTTTTTGTTAAAAATAGCAAGTTGTCCGAAGATGTGGTGAAAGCAAATTCATTGTAATTTACGAAAGAGATTTGGATAAATACTTGGAAAGGATTAGGCTTATCAAGGAAGGGCACAAGGAGCGGGACTAATTGGGATGGCACCATGGCACAGTGATTAACACTGTCTCACAGTGCCAGGGACCCAGGTTCAATTACAGCCTCAGGTCACTGTCTGTGTGGAACTTGGACGTTCTCCCGGTGTCTGTATGGATTGCCTCCAGGTACTCCAGTTTCCTCCCACAGTCCAAAGATGTGCTGGTAAGGTTGATTGGCCATGCTAAATTGACCCTAATGTTAGGGGATTAGCAGGGTAAATAAGTGGGGTTACGGGAATAAGGCCTGGGTGGGATTGTGGTTGGTGCAGGCTCTGTGAGCTAAAAGATTCTATGATTCTATGGATTGCTCTTTCAAGGAACTGGTGGAGGTACAAGGGGTTGAATGGCTTCTTTCTTTGCTGTAAAGTTCTGTGATTAAAATGATGGCTGTGTGAAAGTGACAATGCTTGGGGAATTTGTCTTTTGTGGAAGAGGAGCAGCAATAATCCCGTGTGTTGTGGCAATGAGCTGCTTGTGGTAATTCTCCTGATGAAGTGCAAATGTTGCTATGCATTTGTTACCCTGGTAGTGGCTTTCAAGTCTGTTACCCACTCTTTGCACACATTTTCTGCCTTGAATTGATTTAAGACTGTGACCAGTGAGTGTGATCTTACCTGTCATGTGTAATTTGAGGCTTTGCTTCATTAACTGTTAGAATAAGATTTAATCACAGGTAATGGAGTTTCAGTGACTGACAGATAGAGATGGAGAGGATTTATCAATGAAATGATGCAGGCCACTAGTTAATAAAAGTAATTGCTCATTAGTTTCTTGAGCCCCTCCCCCTTGATTAAAACAATTGATGTAGGTCGCAGAACACTGCGATTGTTTCTGAATGGTTGATTCATGCTAACAGTTACTCATCAATCTCCTGTCCCTCCCACTCAAACCCCACAAACCATCAAATTATACGTTGTAACTTGTGATGGGAAGCTTGAAATTACATTAGCTGGATGTTCAGAAGATTTACAGCCAACTTGTCTTTTTCTTGACTGTTACTGGAGCTGAGTCCGTAAGGATTTAGGGTGATGGACAATTAGTTTGTGTCTCTTTTGCACTCTTGCTTAATAAAAGCCCCAAAGCATCATGACTGGGAAACACATTTCAGTTAAATTAGTTGGGAGAGTTGGTCACAGAAAGGAGCAGTCTTGCAAATAGATGAAGCCTGCATAGTGTTTTTTTGCTTGCTTTTTTTAATCCATGGACCTGAAGATTACCGGAACAGGCTCCGTTGGTATGCAGAGGCATGGGATGGTGTGGGTGGGGCCCTTGCTGATCACCTTTGATGATGGAAACTGGGGAAAAAAAATGTTCAGAAAGTGAAGTTACATAAATAAAAGAAGACCAACTGAATGATGAAGGTTAAGTAAAGCTACAAATGTTGGAAGCTGCCATGAACCAAGATAGTAACATGGGCACTCCAATGGGCCTGATCGTTTCTGGGATATCGAAAGAGACAAAAGTGACCCCTGCGGGGAACGTACATGTGGCGACTGGAGCGAGGACAGTACAATTCTCGGAGATCCCAGTAACTGATCAAATAGCCTTTTGATGCTCACTGGCCAAAGTATGTGCAAGTTAAAAATCCAGTGCAGTGAAGGAACTGTGAAAATAGTGGCCTGTGCAGCTTCCTTTGCTACATTTTAAAAGGAGGGTAATATTTGGTGGCTTTTAAGAACTGAACCAGACCAGCTAGCTTCCTCAGATTGCTGGTGTGCACTCCGGCCTATTTGCCTCACGTGAAATCAAATTTATATTCTTTCCCCTCTGAGTTTTGAAAGAAAAACGAGAAGAGAAATTAAAGGCAGGGTAGTTGCAGGGAATGTAATTTTTTAAGAAGCCCTGAAATGGGCTAACATAAAGGGGTTTGCTACTTTACAGCCACCTTACCAACTTGTGATTGCATTTAGGTAGTTGTATGAAATTTGGAATGAGGCTCCAGTTTACAGGTTTTGTTGAAGTTGTATCAAAGTAGCAGGAGGGTGGCAGATTGAATGTGGCCTGAAAGACTTGTATTTTTGGTTGATGGAAACCTTCCCCATTGACTCATGTACTTTCACGAATGTTTGCATGGGATACCATGTTCAGTAAATTGTTCGAACAGGAAATGTCCATAGTGCGTACTTTAATAAGGGGAAACATTTTTCTTGAACTTGCAATTCTCCAGACTTGGTATGAAGGTTATTTTTTGTTTTGTAGTCATCTCCCCCGGCACAGTGGTTAGCACTGCTACCTCTTAGCGCCAGTGACTCACAGTTCGCTTCCCAGCTTGGGTCACTGTCTGTGCAGAGTCTGCACGTTCTCCCTGAATCTGCATGGGTTTCCTCTGGGTGCTCCAGTTTCCTCCCACAGTCCAAAAAACGTGCTGGTTAGGTGGATTGGCCATGCTAAACTCTCCCTCAGTGTACCCAAACAGGCACTGGAGTGTGGCAATTAAGGGATCTTCATGTAACTCATTGTAGTGTTTAATGTAAGCCTACTTGTGACTAATAAACTTTAAGATCCAACATGGGTCAGATATCCAGTAGAAGTCCCAGTGCTACATCTCAACCACGTGCTGTGCTGATTTCTGCCCAATACACAGCAGTAGTGGTTAGTACTGAATTGCTCTGGCTTGCGTCTTGTGTATTTATATTCTTCACTGGGCCAGCATTGAGGGTTTGTGTAAAATAACAGCCACTTATATGTGGAACCCAGAAATAAATTGAAAATCCTCCTTTTTCATGGCGATATAGGTGGGGCATTTAATTGCTTTTTTTTTAAAAAAGCTACACTATTTATGACAGTAAAGACCAACCATTGGCAGGGGCTACGTTCCTGCGAAGCCTTACAGTGAAATTGCAATCGACCAGCATGCTTTACAATGGGAGTTGATTAGATACCTTCCAACCATCCTAAAATGTGACATGTTTAAAGGTTCAAAGGCAATAAAAGCAATGCTCTTAATAAACTTAAAAGAGAAATTTACTGGGGAAATTGTTTAATAAAACAATGAAACAAGAGCAATGTAAAATTTGTCACACTTAGTAGAGCTGGACTGTGATCAGGAGTTAAATCACAGCAACGTGGAACACCCACGTTTAAACAACAGCAGACGATGTACATGCTCGTTTTCTGCTGCAGGAAGTATATTAGGGACAGCTTCTGTGTTTTAACATTTGATTTTAGTGATTTTTCTTTTCTATTTTCAGCATTTTTTACTTGTGACTAATAAATTGTTAAGGTACAACATGGGTCAGATGCTTAGTAGGAGTCCTAGTGCCACACCTCAAGATGTAGCTTTTTTTTTAAGTTTTGGGCCTGCAATGGTCAATCTGGTGTATAAAAATGTATGCAGCTAAGCCAATTTGCCAAAGAGGAAGTCGTGAATCGTGGGACTTCAAGTTTTTGGTTAGCAATAATTTTTTGTGTTAATTTTTTTCCGCAGACTGCCTCTTCAAGCTATGTCCCATGAACCGATACTCTGCTCAGAAACAGTTCTGGAAAGCAGCTAAACCTGGGGGCAACACTACCACAGATGCAGTGCTGTTGAATAAACTACACGTAAGTAGAATACACCTCAAAGTAAATTGGCCTTGCCTCAAAGTGATGGGACTGATTAATATGCCAGCTCCTGTCAGCAATCCTGGGGTTATATCAACTTGAGGGCTTTCATTTTTACAGGATGCACTTCGCAATTTCTGTACAAAAATCAAAGTAGATTGTCCATTGCTGTGCTGAAGTAACATTGCCCTGAATGAAGGTGCTGACCTAAACAGGTGCTATCAGGTGGAACGATGGTCCCAATTTGAAGAGCAGGGGAGTTTTATCCTGGCTAATACTCATCCCTCAATCAGCATCACAAAAACAGTTGAACGGTCATAATAAGCAAACTACTGGTAACATTGGCATCTGAAAAAAAGAACAGAACTTACTGGAAAAGCCTGACAGCACCTGTAGAGAGAGAAAGCAGTGTTAACGTTTTGCATCTGTTTGGCTTTTCAGGACTGAAGAGACGGAGATTTTATTCAATATTAAACTGTAGCTGCGAGAGATTGCCACAAAGTAACCTTAAGAACAAAAAGACAGATGACCTGTTGTCGGGGGGCACACTGAAAGGAAAGGCTTTTGCAATGAGACAATACACATTTGGGATATTTTTTAAAAAATGGATTTTAAGATGGAGGAAAAAGGTCACAGAGTGAAGTTTTTGAACTCAGCATTGAATCCTGAGGGCTGGTACTTGCTTATGCCAGACTTCACTGGAACAGTGCAGCAGTAAGAAATCTCTCAACACCAGGTTGTGAGACTTCTTACTGTGTTTACCCCAGTCCAATGCCGGCATCTCCACAGCAGTGCAGCAGGTTAGGGATGGATGTGTGGGCATGTAAGCAAGGTGCTGAGTGGAAATACCAAGCAACAGGAAGGTTGGGGTCATGCTTGTGGACTGAGAGAAGATGTTCCTCAAGACAGTCACCCAGTCTATGTTTAGTCTCCCCAACATTGAGGAGTGTGCATTGGGAGCAGTGAATACAATAAAACAATTTGAAGGAAGTGCAAGTGAAACGCCACTTAACCTGAAAGGAGCATTTGGAGCCTTGGACAGTGAGGCGGGAGGAGGTAAAGGGGCAGGTGTTGCACCTTCTGCGAGTGCAAGGGAAGGTGCTGTGGGGAGGGGATGGGGAATTGGGCATGATGGAGGAGAGGACCAGAGTGTCACGGAGAATGCTGATGGGCATGAAGTGAGGGGAAGATGTGTTTCATAGCATCATGCTGGAGTTGGCGGAAATGGCAGAGGTGATCCTTTTTAATGTGGAGGTGGTGGGATGTAAAGTGCGGACAAAGGATACCCTTTCATAGATCTGGGAGGGAGGGGAAGGGGTGAGGGCAGAGGCCTGAGAGGGCATGTCTGGGTGTAAAAACCCTCCCTGCCCTTCACATCCAGGCGACCTGTCTTTTTGTTCTGAAGGTTGCAATATCTTGTTGTAATGTCACAGTTACAGTTTAATATCTTGCACATTTGCCCTCTCAAGTTCTAATGAAAAGTCAAATGGACTCAACATTAACTCTGTGTTCTCTCTCTACTCTGGTTTTTCCAACGTCTGCTGTTCTTGTTTGTAGTTTAATGGTCATAATGGGAGCTTGCTGTGCACATATTGGCAGCCATGTCTCCTTTGTTACAGTTCTTGCAAAGTAATTAATTGGCTTTCGAGATTGTGTGAAGTCATGTGCCATATAAATACAAATGCCTTCTCTTAAATAATCCCTGCAGTGCCGAAGGAGGCCATCCGACCCACTGAACCGGAATCAAAAGAATCCCACCCAGGCCATATCCCCACAATCCCATGTATTTATCCTACTAAGCTCCCTGACACCAAAGGGCAATTTAGCATGGCCAGTCCACCTAACCTGCATATCTTTAAACTGTGGGAGGAAGCCACAGCACCTGGAGGAAACTCATGCAGACATTGGGAGAATGTGCAAACTCCACACAGTTAGTCACCCAAGGCTGGAATTGAACTAGGGTCCTTGGCGCTGAGGCAGCAGGGCTAACCACTATGCCACTGTGCCCCTCTTGGCATCCTTTCCATCCCTCCTTCAATACAGGCTTTTCACGACCCCAAAAAATTTCCATTTGGGAATTACTTAGTTTTCCCAACCACTAACAAGACTTAAGTGAGAGAAGTCATTGGTTTCACAATTACTTTGATTCTTAAAATGCCTTGTTTTTCCTATTTCAATACCTGAACTAAATACTGTCATTGTTTGATTTTATAAGCACCTGTCAGCCCTTGTTTTAAAAATACAGCAGTTTCATTGGATAGAGCATACTATAAAAAGTGTTTTTGCAGTGCTGAAAGCTGACAAGTGGATTCAAATGCTGCTGAGCATCACTGCTGGTGATGAATTACAAGCTGGTTTTGAATTGTACATTGTTTAATGGATGTGTTGCAACGATCTATAGCTCGAAAATTTGCTTTTATATTAGTTCATGGGATGTAGGCTTTGCTGGCTAGGTCAACACTTGTTGTCCATCCCTAATTGCCGTTAAGAAGTTGGCGGTGAGGTGCCTTCTTTAACCACAATAGTCCATGTGGTGTAGGTGCACCTACAGTGCTGTTCAGGAGGGAGTTCCAAGATTTTGACCCTGCGATAATGAAGGATATAATTCCAGGTCAGAATGGTGATTGACTTTGAGGGGAAGCTGGATGTTGTGATTTTTCCCATGGATCTGCTGTCCAGAACTTTCTAGATGATAGAGGTCATGAGTTTGGAAGATTCTGTTCAAGAAGTGTTGCTGCAGTGCATCTCATAGTGCATACCGCTGCCACTGTGTGTTGATGATGGAGGGATTGAATGTTTAAGGTGGTGGATGGGATGCCAATTGAGTGGGTTACTTTGTCCTGGATGGTGTTGAGCTTCTTGAGTGTTGTTGGAGCTGCGTTCATCCTGGCAAATAGAGAGTATTCCATCTCATTCCTGACTTGTGCCATGCAGGATCTAGGGAGTCCTCACCACAGAATTCCCTATCTCTGACCTGCTGTTGTAGCCACAGTATTTCTATGGTTGGTCCAGTTAGTTTCTAGTCAATGGTAACTGCCAGGATGTTGAGAGTGAGGAATTCAGTGATGGTAATGCCATTGAATGTTCAAGGGGAGATGGTTAGATTCTCTCTTGTTGGACGTGGTCATTGGCTGGCATTTTGTGGTGTGAATGTTAGTTAATCAACCATTGGCTTGATGGAGTTATCAGCTCTGGCTGGGCATATTTCGAGGGCTGTTTACTATACTGACATCTGCCCATCATCCCTCCCCCATCTTCCCACCATTGGTTATCCATGGTATCCATCTTTCATTGGGAAGCCAAAGGAATGTACTGTTTAAATGAGATTGTATTTGTGATGGTGTTCATTGCTTATTTATTCTCCAACTAAAGAGTCTGGTAAAATTGCAACTGATCTATATTTTCAAACTTGACAAATCCATACATTTCAAACCAATTATTCCTTCAAACGTAGGTGAAATCAAGTATTTCATCTTGCTCTCAGTTTAATAAACGTCACTTAGCACAAATAACAAACTGGGAACTTATATTTTGGAACATGCTGTAGATTATGAAGTCCATTCTGTAGTGCACATACGCATGTCAAAGGGAGAAATAGAACTGTTGAATAATTTCCTTCCCAAGGAATCTCTAAACCTGTCATGCCACTCTGGTAATGTTGCACTGTGTAATTAGGCCACTTGGGTTCTTTGACACTCAAGTTATGACACTCATGCAGGAGTTTAAATAACATTACCACTATACCACTGTGTGATGGAAATCTGATTGATCACTTCTATTTTATAGTGATCAATAATTAATTGGAATAGGGATATCTGTGATACCCTTGCTGTATATGAACCAAACAACTCTTGGGAAACAAACCTATGAAGAGTGACAAAGACGGAGGCAATTTTATTTGCGTTTGGATGTTTTTAGACTCTCTATCCATAAAAATCACTTTGGGCAGTGTATATCAATTTTGATGTTGCAGTTTTCAAATCTATGTTTCACAGGTAAACACGTATCCCACATGTAAGTATTGTTAGCTGGACAGAATCACCGCCAATGACTAAATCAGTTCAAGTTGGTGATATTTCTGGAGGGTCGTTCATGTAATATTCTCGTCGTCTGATGTTGAATCACATGATCTCGACAAACCTCATTCCATTTGGCTTCTGATCTTGGGTCCCCTGCAGCTGCAAAGATCCAAAACCCTGGAGGTACCCATGAACAGCAGTGCAGCAATAGAGGGCAGGGAAGAGGGAACAACACTTGGATTTCCCTATTAGCCACCTGTAGTGGGTTAACTCATTAATCATTAACAGCTGTAATTGCTTAACCCACCTGTAACTAGTCATAACGCAAAACCACACTGACAATTAGAGTCATAAAGTTTCACAGTACAGAAAGAGGCTCTTTGGCTAGCCATAAAGTACCTATCCCATTTTCTGTAGTCTGTAGCCTTATGACCTTGCAAGTGCTCATCTAAATGCTGCTTTAATGTTGAGCGTTCCAGTCTCTACCACCCTTTCAAGTGGTGAGTTCCAGATTCCCGCCGCCTTCTGGGTGAAAAGATTTTTTCTTCAAATTCTTCAAATCTCCTGCCCCTGACTTTAAATCTATACCCACTGATGACCCCATAACCAAGGGGAAAAGCTTCTTCCTATCTACCCTACTTATGTCCCTCATAATTTTATACACCTTGGATAGGTCCCCCCTCAGCCTTCTCTGTTCTAAGGAAAACAACCCCAGCCTATCCAGCCCCTCTTGGTAGCTCAAATGCTCCAGCCCAAAGCAAAATCCTGGTGAATCCCCGCTTCGCACTCTTGAGCAATCGTGTCTTTCCTATAGTGTGCTGGCCAGAATGGTACGCAGTACTCCAGCTATGGTCTAATAGAGCTGTGCTCATATCATAACCTCCCTGCTCTTGTATTCTGTGCCTTGGCTAATGAAGGCAAATATCCCAGATGCCTTCTTAATTAACTTACCTGTATGTCCTACAGGGATCTATGGACATATACCCCAAGATCCTTCTGGATTCTGATCTTGGGAAAGGGAACCTGCCATGGTCTGGCCTGCATGTGATCCGATTTGATTAACTGCCAGCTAAGGTAGATCACATTAAACCATTATGGCTGTAGGAATTTAAGCTAGAAGCAGGAGTAGGCTGTTTGTCCCTTCAAACCTGTTCTACCATTCATTTTGATCATGGCTTACCATCAAATTCAGTATCCTGATCCTGCCCTCCTCACTCCCAGATACAGCACTTCCTAGTGATATCCAAATCTAAGGGTGATTTGACAAAATATTTACTTGACTTTAAACTATGTATTTGATAGGAGGTTATGTAGTTGAGTCAGTACAGTCCCTGCTGCTGAACCAGAAGCTGTAGGTTCAAGATCAACTCTAAGACTTGTTGGCCACGGAATGAGCATTCATGACACGTTCAGCCGGTTAATAATCAGCCTGCTAATCCTTCCAGCATTTCTTCACTTTTCCCCAAAGGAAAGAAAGTGTGGGAAGATTCAAGAACACAATGTTTGAAACCACCGCCGCGCCGTGCCGCGCCCCCCCCCCCCCCAAATCCTCGAATTTCTCTGGAGTTGATTCTTCTTTTCCAGCTTGCAATCTACTTCATTCATTTGAAACATTCCCTTAATTTCTCCAGCTCTGCAGGTGGGCAAGATAATTCCCGTTGTCCAATGTACAATTATTTGCAATGTTCTGAATAATTTGTAGCAGAGGTTTTTTTGCTCTATAATTAAGAAGTGCTTTCCTTGTTAACTAAATTGTGTTCTGAATTAGGTGGGCATGGCACTTAATGAATTGTCAGCTGAGTACATGGTGCATGTTTGATTTGATTTATTATTGTCGTGTATACAGTGAAAAGTATTGTTTCTTGTGCACCATGCAGACAAAGCATACAGTATCTGGGGAAGAAAAGGAGACAGTGCAGAATGTAGTGTAACAGTTAAAGCTAGGGTGTAGAGGAAGATCAACTTAATACAAGATAAGTCCATTCAAATGTCTGATGGCAGCGGGAAAGAAGCTGTTCTTGAGTCAGTTGGTACATGACCTCAGACTTGTATCTTTTTCCCAATGAAAGGTGGAAGAGAGAATGTCTGGGTTGCGTGGGGTTCCTTGATTATGCTGGCTGCTTTTCCAAGGCAGCAGGAAGTGTAGACAGTGTCAAAGGATCAGAGACTGGTTTTGAGTGATGGATTGGGGTTTGTTAACAACCCTTTTTAGTTTCTTGCGTCTTGGACAGAGCAGGAGCCATACCAAGCTCTGATACAACCAGAAAGAATGCTTTCTCTGGTGCATCTGTAGAAGTTGGTGAGAGTTGCAGCAGACATGCCAAATTTCCTTCATCTCCTGAGAAAGTGTGTGTGTCTTTGCTGATTTAATGTTTTTTCAAAGAATTCCTCGACTTTGAATGTCTGCCTGTTTCGGGTTAATGAGGACATCTATTTCCTTCAGACAAATAAGAGGGAGTGAGAAATGGAGATCTCTAACAAGTGTAATCAGGTGAGATAATTTGGAGATGCTGGAGCAGGAACAGGCCCTGCAATCCTGGAGCCTGTCTGTAACTTAATTTGATTGACAGCTGTTCTTTACCTCAACTTTATGTACACCCACCTTTTCACCCAAATACCTTGATCTCTTTACCCCATAAAAAGTTATCGTATGCTGTCTGGAAAATTTCATTTGACCTGACATCCACAGTCTTTTTGTTTGTGTGACTTCCAGATTTAGAACATAAGAACATAAGAAATAGGAGCAGGAGTAGGCCATCCAGCCCTTCGAGCCTGCCCCGCCATTCAATAAGATCATGGCTGATCTGTCGCTGCTCAGTTCCACTTTCCTGCCCTCTCCCCATAACCCTTAATCCCCTCTCCTATCAAAAACCCATCAACCCGCGTCTTAAAAATATTTAGCGAGGCAGCCTCCGCCATTTCAACGGGCAGAGAATTCCAGAGATTCACTACCCTTTGAGTGAAGAAGTTCCTCCTCAATTCCACTATGCTTAGTGAAGAAATGCTTTCTGATCCACTCCTAACTAGCCTAACTTTAGGACGTTGCCTTGAGAATTCAAATACTGATTTTAAAAATGTTAATTGGTTTGAATAAGGTGGATTTAAGGAAGAGCTGATCTCATTAGCTGATGATACAAGGATTAAGGGACACAGATTTAAGGCTCTGGTAAGAGATGCAGGGGAAATGTGAGAGTGAACATGTTTGTGCAGCAAATGGTAATAACCTCAAACTTGCTGCTGACCAGGTGAGTGGAAAAGGAGATGAGCAGAGATTGGATTGTCACATGGAAAATCAACTCTGGAGATGGAACAGGGAATGGGATAGACTGGACAGCTCTACTTAGAGCTGACGTTGACTCGATGAGTCCTCCCTCTGTATCGCAACGTCTCTGACTCCAGTGTACTACAAAGATGGTAGTTTTTCTATTTTATAGAATGTCTTGTATCTCAAACAGGTCAATTACATCATCCACAAACCGTCTAAGCTCCTGGCAATCCACATTTGGAGACTGGATATGTTGGTGCTTTAGAATGCTCCAAGAAAGTCATCAGTCGAATTTTGTTTATAGGCAGAGATTTTTATTGAAGATCCTGATGAGTCAGATGATTTTATTGCTGCTTGTGACCCGCTAACATGACAACTCCTCCTCTGAAAGCAAGGTATTAGCCATAACTGGTGAAGCTGAAGGCCGTAATGGAAGTTGGTTACTGTAGGGCTTTACAGGTTTCCAGTTGTTGCAGACTTGCTTTGTGTGTAATTTAACTGGAGTGTTTGTATTGTATTTCAATAAACTTTAAGATCCAGCCCAAGAATGCCTTGAAACTCTCTCCATTCGGTCTCATAAGCTTGGAGGGTTTCTCACTGCTGCCAGAAAATAAATATTCAAGAACAGATTGACTCTTCCAAGAACAAGTTATGACTAATTATCTTGGTTGGCTAGGATATTGACAATATACATAAAATATGTTGCTTTTAAAGTTTAAAACTATGTAGTTTCCTCTTGTTAATCCCTGATATCTGTTCTGTTCTTCCAAAGAATAAGGTGTGGCACCACCTGAGCGACTCTAACCATGTCAAACTTAGATGTCAAGAATAACACAAGCTCATTGCCCTTGTTCCCATCTTTCACGGGTTTCTGTTGTGTTTCCTGTCAAATCTTGGAATTACATGTTTTTTAAGCAGTTGATGGATAAACTCTCTCCCAAACAAAAAGGAGCATTTTGGCAACTTGCTCTAAACCAGCTGGGAAGCTTCTTTCAAATCCACCAACATAACTAGGAATTGATTCTATCTCCACAACACACAGCAGTAACATCTGGGTAAACGTGTGCAAACTCATTACTAAAGAATGTTTCCCCTTTAATATCGGAATTCAGGGAGTATTCCTACCAGTCTGTCACCAGTGAAGGGTTTTCTCTTGCTAGACTATAAGGCGTTATTAAGATTACTGTTAAAGGGGAGCAACAAGTTTTGAAGCACAAGTTTGCTGTTGAGGTTTACAGAAGTTCAGAAATTGCCACCTTAAACCCAACAATTTTGGGAGTGGAGTACAGGCTTTTCTCCAATTCTGGTTGTAATGTGAAAAATAATACTTTCTATTCAAGAGTGGGGTATTGCCTGACTTAATGGCAAATCTTTTGTTACCTATTGCTATTCGTGCAAGTTTACAATGTGCAGATTGGTTGCTGCATAACTTAACAGCTTCAAAAACACTTCAGTGGCTGTACAGGGCTTCAGGACATCTTGATGGGTAAGGTGTTTTGTAAATGCAAGCTACCCCTTTCAAAGAGGTGACTTAAGTAGTAGAAGGGGAATGTCAATTGATATTTCTTCGAACTTCCAGAAGCAGGACTGTTCACCAAGGTTGAAGTTTATGGAATTGATGGTGAATTGATTACTGACCTAGTAATTGCTGGTTGAAAGGTAGGAGAGGAGGGTAGGGATGATAAACAGGTACTTAAATTGGCAGGATGCGATGAATGGTGCCCTGCAAGGATCTGTGTTGTGGGCTGAATGATTTACTGGATTTGTAATGGCTTAGATGATGGAAGAGAAAGCCTTGTGCCTAAGTTTACCAGCGACACAAAAATGGGTAACATTGAAAGCAGCCTAGCAGGAAAAGTAAAATTAAAAATCATTATTGAGATTAAGAGAATCGTCTAAACTGTAGAAAATTGATTGATTGGGGGGGTTTCAGGGGTTCAAACTCTCTCCCCATTTTTCATCCCCCTCAGTTGTGTTATGGCATGTTGGATGGTAAGTACGGAGCTGTTCAAATCCCAAAGGGAAACTTGAAATAGCTGCTAAAACAGTTTTGCAATTTGTGTATTAAGAGGAGGTTTTCTGAAATCCGGGAGTAACTTCTCAGATCAATTTTTTATATGATATAATTTTATATTAAAATAAAGAAAAATTTCAGAAGCAGGCATATGCTTGGATGTTAATTTTTACCACTTGCTCAAAATGCTTCATGAGGAACTTGTAAAGATTAAGATTCATGGTGAGTGATGGCACGTTGCAAGATTTGATCTAAAAAATAGTGGACTAAACTGATACTTCAACACCTGAACACATTTCAGGAATTGATGGGCAGCTTTAGACATCACGACGCGTAAGGACTATTGAAACATAAGAAATATACAACATAGTCTTAACATGATAATACGATTAAGACATTATTGTTGTGACAAGAATGTGACAAAAAAGAGAAAATATTGCAAATGTTTAGCAGGTCGGATAGCATCTGTGAAGAGAGAAAAAGAGTTAATGTTTCAGATTTGTGAACTTCCATCAGAACTGGGAAAAGGCAGAAATCATAAAATCCCAACAGTGCAGAAGGATGCCACGCAGCCAATCAGGCCTGCACAGACGATAATCCCACCTAGGCTCTCTTCCTGTAATCCCTAATCCCCCTGACACTAAGGGGAAATTTAGTATGGCCAATCAACCTAACCTGCGTATCTTTGACTGTGTGAGGGAACCGGAGCATTCGGAGGAAATCCATACAAACTTGGGGAGAACATGCAAACTCCACGCACATAGCCTCCAGGGCTGGAATTGAACCTGGGTCCCTGGCGCTGAGAGGTAGCACTGCTAACCGCTGTGCTATCCTCATATAGTAGATTTGGAGTAAGTAAAAGGGATGAAGAATGAGGAGCAGAATGGAAAAAAAAAATCTGTGATGGGGTAGAGGGCACAACAGGTAAATGACACGAGGGTTGATGGTGCAAGGCTAAAGGGTATGTCATGGAACAAGTCAAGGAACAGAAAGATATGATGAGAGGAGATGTGAATGACAGGTTTCTGATTAGCTGTTCTCCAAAAGGAAAGGAAATGAGAGAAACAAAGAAACATGAACAAACCAATGTTTATGCTGAATTTGAGAAGATTTAGCTAAGAGTTTGAGGCAAATAATGAAAAATTATTTCTCTTGCCAGTGAATTGGATATGACCTAGGATTACTGACAGGGAGATTTAGAGGTTCTTTTTATACAACTAGCTACTGGAATCTTGTGTGAAATCGATTGGCATAAGCGGCTATTGAAGCAGAATCAGTCTCTGTATATTTGAAGAGGGAGCTGCATCAAGAGAAAATATTGCCGGCTATAGACGACGAGTGGGTAAGTTACAGATTAACTACTAGCAGAGCTGGCACGGCAACGTTGGGCCTATGTTTGAATTTCAGCCTCTTGTTTGTTGAAAGATGTAGAAATCTTTCAGAAAGAGCCCCTCGTCCACTGTTGGATAAACACTGGTCTTACTGCCATTATTTCATGGCTCAGCCAAGGTGGAAATGGAGGATGTGGAACTGCAGCTGCAAATGTACCAGCAGTATCTTGTATATGCAACAGTAAGATCTTGGGAATTTGGATTGTATCTTGATGGACGGTGACCTCTGCTGGAGATGATTTGTGCTGCATGATTTGTGTTGATGGGGTTGAATTGATGGTTGGTTGGACATTCTCTGCACACTCAGGATGTTTAGTGGGTGTTAGTGCATTGGTTACTGTGCTTCAGACTCGCTCTAGTGACTTGGGGAGGGCACAGAGAGATTGGGAATTTTTGGTTTTCATGGCTAATTGCAACAGCTGGATCCCAATGAATTTTCATCTCAGATAATCTGCTGGGATCTCCATTTTGAGACTCAATTCTGGAGTTGCAACCGGAGAACAAATCAGTAGTGTGTGAAGAGCAGTGTGTTTAGGGCTTGCATGGCCAGTCATGGTACAAATTACTATTGATTAACAAATTGCATCCCTTACCCAGTCAATGTTTGCCAGTTGATTTCAATAAGTGAGTATATGCTCCCAAGTTTCTGCTGATGTTATAGCCCTGGCTGCTGGACTGAATGCAGAACTATGCAGTGAGAGAAAGAAAAACTTCCCTTTTAAAAGTTTGCTTTTACTAGGTGGGAAGGAGAATATTTGTCATTACTACAAGAAACAGGATTGTGAGCATGTCTCTTTTTAGGTGTACTTGCAACACCACTCTGAGCATTCCCTTCCTGAAATTGGAAGCCCATTATTTGACTCATAAGCATGTGGTATTTTATATCTGTGGGAGGCCAAGGTGCTAAGATGTACACCTACAATCCCAGTCTGGTGAATAATTCACCTGAGATCCATTATTATAAATCCATGGCTGATGTACAATATAGGGTATTGTTGTTACTGGAGAAATTGCCCAGAGTTCGAATCCAGACGAGCACAAGTTCAAATTTCACAATGCCAGTTTTGTGAATTTGAATTTGGTTGTTTAAAAAAACATAAATTAAAAGGAATTTGGAAATAAAAGCTGCTATCAGTAAAATGTAACTGCAAAGCTGTCCATTTGTTGTCAGACTTCGCCTGGTTCATCAATATTCCTACAAGGAGGAAACTGGCCATTCTATTTGTGACTCCAGCCTCGCATCAAGTAGACTCTTAACTGCCCGCTGACGTGACTGAGTAAGACACTGCATTGTAAAAGAAACTGCTTTCAGATGTACAGGAAGTCAACCACTGCCACCTTCTCAATGTACTGGCGATGTTGAATAACTATAAAATGGTTATTGCCCATATGAAGTTCTGGGAAGAAATGGTAAGGTTCAGTAAGAAGCATTCAGAATCAGAACGGCACTTGGTGTTAAAACATGGATTCATTCATTCTCCTGCTCGACTCCCTCAGCTGGTAGAAGTGTATGGTAAGTCTTAAGTGGACAAATTGCACAGTGTAATTTTCAATATGCTACATGGAAGGAGGCTATTCAGCCCATTGATTCTCCTCTTGAGCAGTTCAGCTATTCCGAGCACTGGAGCCTGGCAAAAAGTTCTCTTCAGGTGGTTATTCGATTTTCTTTTGGAAAGCCAGGGTTGAATTTGCCTCTACCACTTACTTGGGCAGTTCTTTCCAGATTGCAACTTCCTGCTGGACAACAGGTTTCCTTGTGTTGCGGTTGGTTCTTTTGCCATCAGTCACCTCAAGCTGGGATGCCTTAGTCCTCGACTCTCCCTTCAATGGGAACAGTTTCTGTCTCTTTTGTCTAGACTCATGATTTTGAGCACCTCTAACAAATGTCCTCTGTACCTTTTTAAATTGAGTGGGGCCAGCTTTGCTAATCTAGCCACAGAACTGCTATCCCTCACCCTTCCACCTATTTCTTTAAAGCCTTCCTGATGTCTGGTGCCCAGAGTTGGATGCAGTTGTTGGGTTGAGGCCAATCCAGTTCTTTATAGTGGTTCACCATAAATTCCCTGCTTGTGTACTCTGTACTTCTGTTTATAAAACCCAGGATCTTGTGTCTACTTTCTCACTTGAACAGTCAGCTTCAAGCACTGGTACACATGATCCCAGGTGTCTTTAGATTGTTTTTCCCTTAAATTTTACCTCCTCATTCTTCTCACCAAAATGTAATCTATTTCTCTGCATTAAATTTCAACTGTCATATGACTGCCCGTTCCACCAGCCTGCCGATCACTATCTTCCTCGTGGGTCACAATACTTCCAAGACTTGACATTGTAAATTTTGAACTTGTACCCTACTAATCCAATTCTAGATCCATATTATACATGAAGAAAAACAGTGGTCCTAGTGCTGACCCCTGGAGAATCCTCTTAGGTTATTTTTGGACCAAAAGAAAAGTATTTTTCACTATTACTCTGTTTCCGGTCATTCAACTAAATGTGTATCCGTGCTACCACTCTCTCTTATATTCTATGGGCTTCAACTTTGCTGGAAAGCCTTTTTTATAAAGGGCAGCAATGTCCACACCCCTTGAATAAATTTGTATAAAGGCTGTTAAATTAAACTGCATTGAAGGTTCAAGTAGATCATGTTAAGACTTTTATACAACTCACTGGAGGAGGCTCCACAAATATCGCCATCCTTAATGACGGGGGAGCCCTGCACATCAGTGCAAAGATGAGGCCAAAGCATTTGCAGTCATCTTCAGCCAGGAGTGCAAAAAGAATTATCCAATGTCATCGTTGTCGTCCTCCTGTTCCCAGCATTAAAGCTGCCAGCCTTCAGCCAATTTGATTCACTCCATGTGATATCAAGAAATGACTTTACTGCAACAGCTGTGGACCCTGACAACTTTGTACACTTGTACGAAGGCTTGTTCCAAAACTAGCCATGCCCCTAACCAAGCTGTTCCAGTCCAGCTACAAAACAGGCATCTACCTGTAGTGTGGAAATTGATGGAATACGTCATTGACAGTGTTGTCAGGTGGCAGTTAATTAGCAATAACCTGCTCACTGATGGTCAGTTTTGGTTTCACCAGGGCAATTTGACTCCTGAACTCATTTACAGCTTTGGTACAAATGTTGACAAAGGAGTTAAAATTTCATGGAGATGAGTGATTGCTTTTGATATCAAGGCAGGATTTGACCAAGTGTGGCATCAAGGACCCCTATCTAAACTGGGATCAATAAGGATTAGGAGCAAACTCTGCACTGTTGGAAGATGGTGGTTGTTTTTTGAGGTCAGTTGTCTCAGTCCCAAGACATCACTGCAGGAGTCCCTTGGTGTTGTATCCTAGGCCCAACCATGTTCAGCTGCTTCATCAATGACCTTTCCTCCATCAGATGATCAAAAAAAGGATGCACACTGATGCACGATGTTCTGCACTATTTGTGACTTCCATATATAGCAAGACCTAGGAAAATAGAGATTTGCGTTGATAAATGGCAATTACATTCATGTCACACGTGCCAGGCAATGACTATTTCCAACAAGAAAGAATCCAGCATCTCATCTTGACATTCAGTGGTATGACCACTGTTTTATCCTCCGTCATCTATATCCGGGGGGTTATCACTGACCAGAGACTGAACTGGATCAACCATATAAACACCGTGGCTACAAAATGGAGTCAGAGGCTGGGAATTCTGCAAGCTTTCCTACATGCCACACACCATCCTGACTTCCAACTGTATTACAGTTCTTTAACTGTCACTGGGTCAAAATCCTGAACTCCCTCCCTAACAGCACTGTGGGTGTACCTGCAAGACATGAACTGCATCAGTTCAGAAAGGTGGCTCAGCATGGCTTCTTGAGGGCAGTTGGCAGTAGACAAAGGCTGGCCATGCATGTTCTGTGCAAGAATATAAAATAAAATGTGCAATGGGAATTCCCTGTAGCATGGTCATCATGAGCCAGAGGACACAATAGATTATTATTTACAGGAAGTGTGTGCAACATGCAAACTTTTGAATATATTAATAGATGCTGCGTGTCATCCTGTTCTGCATTTGCTGCCAACTGTGTTGGCCTAGATTTCGGTTACATCTGGTGCAGCTTTACACTGCATTTGTGCTTTTAGTGAGGTGAAGCTTGACGGCAGTTTATCATTAATAGCATTGAAGTGGCTACAGAAAGAGAACACTGTCAGCTACATGTTGGCGGTTACAACAGGAATAAATGTGAAGGGATTTTAGACTACAACATGGTTCCTGCCATCGTTTTCCACTGCTACTCGATACAGAGCCAACCTCCGCAGCTGATAAGGGTGAATTGTGGATAGAATGATAGACCCCAGGGGAAGAACACAGCTGCAAGGTGGAAAACTAGTAGCCAATGAACAAGATTAGTGGTAGCTCTCGCATTTCTGAATCCAAAGATTGTTTAAGTTCAGATTCTGAGATTTGGTTCAGTTTGATATTTCAGTGCAATATTAGGCACTGAGGTGCTGCCTTTCAGACGAGGCAACTTTGATTAACAAGTCCCTCCTGTAGCCTTTGTGTGGATTTGAAAGTTTGCATGTCACTATTGAAAGAATCAAAGAATCCTACAATGCAGAAGGAGGACATTTGGCCCATCGAGTCTGCACCGACCACAATCCCACACAGGCCCTATCCTCATAACCACATGCATTTACCCTAGCTAGTCCCTTTGACGCTAAAGAGCAATTTAGGCCAATGCACCTAACATACACGTCTTTGGACTGTGGGAGGAAACCCACACAGACATAGAAAATGTACAAACTCCACACAGACAGTAACCTAAGTGGGAATCCAACCTGGACTGGCACCGTGAGGCAGCAGAACTAACCACTGTGCCACCATGCAAGAGGAGTTCTGTTGGTGTCCTGGCCAATATATATTCGTCAACCAACATCACTAAAACCACGATTACCTGGTCATTATCTCACTGCTGTTTAGATCACGCTGTCTGCTAATTGGCTGTTCCCAAAAATGCACTGGTGACTACATGATATGTGTGCTTGATTGAATGTAACTTGCTTCAAGTGTCCTGACCAATGAAAGGCTCCATAGAAATGTCAAGCTTTTCTTTCTCTCCTCTTGGCGAATCAGTTCAGACAGTGGAAGCTACCAGGTCACCCATCTTAACTGAGGTATGTTGAATCCCTGGAGAGCAAACTTCAAATTGCATTGATGTTTCTCAGAACCAATTAGTTTGAAAAGAAAATAAAACTGAATGTACAGAGGTTAAAAGAAATTATGCACAGAAATCTGGAAATGAAACCAATAGTGCTCTGACTTTTTTTTCAAGTTTTAATCGTTTTGGCACACATTACACAAACCTGAAGTTGTATAAAAGCTTTAACAAAGGGTCATCTGGACTTGAAACATCAGCTCTTTTCTCTCCTTTCAGATGCTGCCAAACCTGCTGAGATTTTCCAGCATTTTCTCTTTTGGAACCTGAAGTTGTATTTTGATGCCACATCTATGGGATGTTTGTGCTGGATTTTAATGGAAATCCTTGCACAAAAGCCTTCCCACAAATGTTGGCACCTGTCTTGTGCATCAGCTGTGGCTCAGTGGGCCACACTTGCACCTCTGAGTCAGAAGGTTAGGGTTTGTGTCCCTGCACAGGACTTGCTCACAAAAATTAAACTGGCACTCAGTTCAGTTCTGAGGCAGGGCCGCACTGCCATCCTGAGGCAGAGCTGCACTGTTGGGGGTGCTGTTTTTCAGCTGAGACTTTAAAACAAGGCCCTATCTTCCCCCTCAGGCTTGATGTTTAAAACAAACCTATGACACTATTTTGAAGAAGAGCGGCAAAGGTATCCTGGTGTCCTGACCTGTATATTTATCTCAGTCAACATCACAAAAACATCTGGTCATTATTACATGGCTGTCACTGAGCTTGCTGTGTGCATGTTATTGTAATTTAGGAAACTCAGCAAACAATGATGATTGAAAGTACATCATAGGCTGCAAAGTGCTTTCTGACACCTGCTAGTTGTAATAGGTACTATATCAATGCAATCCTTTTTTACTTGGGGAGGTCAAGAGCCTCCAATGTGTCATCGGTGGCTTGTTTATGTTCAACTTATTATCCTGTTGACTGAGTTAGAATCTGGATATGACATTGGCTGAAATTTTCTCTCATTGCCCAGTGAGCACCACCCCGACAAAAAATATGCCACAGGAGGGTGGAAAATTCTGCTTGTAGTTTTTATTTATGTGGGAAATGACTGCTGGAGATTAATTTTGGGGTATTTTATCCCAGTGAATGTATAACACATGGTTTGAACTCTTCTATTTCCCAAAGTGAATGATTGCTTCACGTTGAAACTAAGGTTTCAAGTTTGCCTGTCTAAATCTGGTTTTGACCATCTGGAGAAAATGCAGTGCACTATAATTGTGTTTCAAAAGAAATAGGGAAATAAGGGATGAGCTTCCATTTGTATTGAGCCTTTTGTGACCGCTGGACATTGCTGAGTGCTTTACAGCCAATGAAGTGCTTTTGAAGTGTAATTGCTGTTGTAATGTGAGAAATGGAGCTGCAAGCTCCCTCCAGACACCAGAGTGATGACAACCTGCTCTGGAAACGATGGGTGAAGAATAAGTATTGGCCCAGGTCAGAGGAGAGACAGCCCTGTGGTTCAGGCGAGATGAACCCAAGACACTTCTGCCTGAAGCTGTTGTGATGCAGTGGGTTAATGTAATGGGCCAGTCATTACCCAATATGTAGAAGTGAAATGGTCTTTTGTGCTGAATTGAAGGTGTCAAGTGGTGAATGATGTTTCCAAACTATCTCCACAGCACGCCTCAGACCTGGAGAAGAAGCAGAATGAATCTGAAAACCGGAAGCTACTCGGAACGATTATCCAATACGGCAATGTTATTCAGGCAAGTGTGCTACAGAACACTCCTCATGTCTGGTATGGTTGCATTATTTTGTGGGTGATTCTTTTAAAATTTAAGTCATTGTCCAAATTGTTACTGCTACACTGAAGTCATAGGTTAAAATGAGCAACATTTTGGGGATCAGAAACAAAACAACAGAAATGCACAGAAGGCCACTCAGTATTTCAAAGGGGGAAAGGTAGACTGCATCTGAAATGTTAATCCTTCCATAACAATCTGAAGTATCAGATAGGAATTGGTGAAGCTTAGCTGTTGACTGAAATGTGTGTTTGATCAGGATGAGGTCTGTGTTTACACGGCAATTATAGTGATGGAAGGACATAATTTCATTTTGCATCAATACTTGTGTAAATGTCTGCGTATCTGTGAATCTGTCTGTGTTCAGACGCCCCCTTATTTAGAGTTCCCTGAGATGAATGCAAATGCTTGACTTGGTGTTGTGAACGTCCATGTATGAGTCTAGGTAGGGTAAAGAAGCTGTTCTTGGTGACTATCTTTCTGTCATCTTCTAGTCAGTAGCTACTATTTTTCTGTTATCTATCAGTCAATCATTTTTGTACACTTGAGCAGGATTTTTCTCATTTGCTCTTGTGCTCTTTCTTTCCCTCTCTCTTTCTTTCTCTCTCGCTCCCTCTTTCCCAGTCTCTCTCTCTCTCTCTCTCTCTCTCACACACTCTCTCGCTCCCACTCTTGCTCTCTGTCTCTCTTTCTCTCTCTCTTTTGTTCTCTTTCTCGTTCTCTCTTTCTTGTTCTTGCGCTCTCTCTTGCTTGTTCTCTCTCCCTCTCGCGCTCTCGCTCTCGCTCTCTCTCTCTTTCTCCCCCCCCCCCCCTGCTGTTTTCTCTCTCTCTGTTTTTACTCATCCTTTCTCTCTTTTTTGTTTGTTTTTCTCTCTCTCTCATTCTCTCTCTCTTCTCTTCCAGTCTGTCTCTGGATATGTGTGATGAAGTCCATAGTGGATGCATGAAGTTTTGTGATTTTGAGGACAGAATGAATGGCCCATTGATCTTCTCCTTTATGACATTTTCATATGGTCATACAATGGACTGATACAGCAGACTAATGAGAATGTGTTTGGACCTGGTCTTGACAATGGAGAGAGTGATGTGGGACACGTTTTGCATTATAAGTAGAAAATAAATTTAAGTTAAAGGTATGCTATTAAAATTCCAAGTACTTAAACCTGGAGCGAGTGTTTCAGAAGTAGCTGAGATATGGTAGGTGACAATCCAAAAGCATTCCCTTGTAATTAAATGCTTTAAATAGAAAATATGAAATGAAACCTTTAAAATGTGTAGCATTATGGCACCTATCTTAAAATAGCTCCACGTTTGGTTTTAATTAGTTGCGGTATATGACACTTAGTTTGTCAGCACCAGCCGCCCTGTGTGGGTGTGATAATTAGCAAGCGCCCTGAGCAAGCTGACCTCTTGAAAAAAAGTCGATTCTTTCCATGTTTAGCTCTGCCATTGTGGTTAGTCTGTTCTTGTATAGTTCAGATTTATTTCAGAAAAAAAGAGATTCTGTAGTCTTTTGTTTTTATTTTTTTGGGTTGTACACTTGAAAGGAAGGGGGTCTTGTGTCAAGTGCCGATGTTGCGATTTTCTCTTTGCCCCTGAACCATCTCTCATCAGTACAAGAGCAAGAAGAGGCTATTTAGCCCCTTTGATCAGATCGTGAGTGATTTGTATCTCTGATCCATTCATCTGCTTTGTTGATTGATGTTGCTTTGATACCTTTTGTAATGAAAATCTGTCCATCTGAGTATTGAAAGCTCCGAGCTCAGCCTAATGCTGAGTCCCAGGTAGCTGGCCCCCAGGGCTGCTGACCAGTCTCCAGTCTATGCAAAGAAAATTGCGACCATGTGCAGTCATTTGACTTTGCTTCCTGTGGCATCTTGAGCTGGAATTCTAAGACATCAAAGGCATGTGCTACTTCTGAAGCTCATCTCAGTGCTGCTGTTGTCAGAACTGTGACAGTGGAGCCATTGTCATGTGCAATTGGTTTAAAAAATGTTGGAGAAGCCAGACTTCCTCTTCCTTTCCAAAGTACACATTGATTCGAAGCTGCATTCTACATTAATGTGTGTGTGTGTGTGTGTGTGTGTGTATGCACATATGTATAGATGGATGCATGCAAACATTACCCCTGTGTGCACTAACATCATCTCATGACTCTGCAGTTGTTGCACCTGAAAAGCAACAAGTACCTGACTGTAAACAAGAGACTACCAGCCCTGTTGGAGAAAAATGCCATGAGGGTTACGCTGGATGCTGCTGGCAATGAAGGCTCCTGGTTTTACATCCAACCATTCTACAAGCTAAGGTCCATTGGTGACAGTGTAAGTGAAGTAAGATTTGTGTTACTAAGGGTGGAATGAAGCATGGCCTTGAGTTAAGCTGTTAAGGGATAAGTTGCTTTCAACAAAACAGCTTATATTTAATATAGTGACCTTGGGAGATATTAGGTTAGTAGGCTAAAACTTTGGTCAAGGGAGTAGGTTTTAAGGAACCTCTTCAACGAGGAAGGTAAGGTAGAGAGGGTGAGAGGTATCAGGAGCAATGTGTTCGAAAAGTTAAATCTAGAAGCAATGAAGGCATAAATGACAGTTTCTGTAAGCTGGGTGATAAAGGTGGAAGTAGGTGATCTTAATGGTCAACTCTGGCACCAAAGCTGTGATCAGATTGGATTTATCTCTGTCTCCTCAGAGAGGGATGGAGATGGTCGCTCAGAAATAGAGTTTGGAATGGCTGAGAACAGTGATGTTGATCTTCCCAATCTTTTATTGGATCAAGCAGTGCTGGCTACTGTATAAGCAGTCTTAGTTTCAATGAAAGAGTCAGGAAAGATGGCAGTGAGGTCTGACTGAGCAGCATATCGATGAGAAATAGGAAGGAATGTTCTACTGTCCAGTCATGACGTGGATACAGTTTTTAATACATTCTCAGGGTGTGGGTGTCATTGGAAAGGCCAGTATTCATTGTCCATCTGTAGTTGCCCATGAGCAAGTATTGGTGAATGATTAGACACTGGTCCTCATTCAGAGTGAGAGCAGAGACTCATGCTGAAACAAAACACTGAAAAAGCAGTTCAGAGGTTTTAGACTCGTAAAATGCCTTTCATTAACCGTTCGCAGTTTTATCTTCTCAGTCTTTCAAAGGTCAGTTTCTTGGAGATATACATCAGTGTTTTAGGTATCAGTTTCTTTTGATTTTAAAAAAAAAATCAGTGCCAAGTATTTAATGTTCAGGGTCTCACTGATTTACAGGTCAGTGGATTGATTGTCGTAGCAGGCAGCAGAGTCCCACTGTATGCACATCCTGTTCTACGTGGGAAATCCAGGGCACTTCACATGTGCAGCAACTGCTGCCAGTTGTTCAAACTCAAGCTTCTGATTTCAGAGCCAGAGTGTCTGGAGTCACTGCAGGGAGCTTAAGTTTCTTTGAATGTCCGTTCAAGGAGGCGGTCACTTACTGCTACAGAAGGTTTGAGGGATGAGATGGGTATCTCTAGACAGGGTAGGAGGAGGACATAGGTAATGCAGGAATTCCCATACCAGTGACACTTGCTGACCAGTTTTCAGCTTGGTATATGAGTGTGATGACTCCAATGAGGAATGCAGTAGTAAACTTGCACTACTAGAGATGTGACTGCACATATGAGAGAGAGTTAAGCTGCAGTTATGGGAGTTCAATAGCTAGCAACTGGAGCTAGGAGAATTTTTTTTTTTTGAAAAACACCTACCCTAAAAGACTTAATCTGAGGACAACCCCAGCTTAATCTAAGTATGGTAATAGTGCAAGTAAATGTGTGGCGAGCAAAGTGGATCAGGGGGAGGGTTTCATATTCTTGAACTGCAGTCAATTCTGGGGGGAAAAGGCAGCTGTCCAAAATGCACAGATCGCACTGGGCTAGTAACAGTGCTCTCATTGAGAGATTAACCATATTAGAGTTAGAACCAATTGGACAGAGAGGGGAAACAAAATAGCAGAGGAACAGAAATTAGAGCGGAGGACAGAGATAAGCAGCAGTTAAAAACAGTATTCCAAAAATGGCATGAGCCAAACTGAGGAAAACAATAAAAGTGACGAAGGAGTATGGAAATCTGTGCATTAATGAGGATGGTGAGTTGCAGGTGCAAAGTTAGCATAAGAGATCATGGCATTACTACATTAAATTATGGGGAGATGATGATGTAGTGGTATTGTCACTGGACTAGTAATCCAGAGGTCCAGGCTGACGCTCCGAAGTTACAGGTTCAAATCCCTCCGAATGTGGGATTTAAATTCAATTAATAAATTTCTGGAGTTGAAAGCTAGCCTAATGATAACCATAAACCTATCATCATTTGACATTCACTAATGCCTTTCAAAGATGGAAATCTGCCATCCTTACCTGATGTGGCCTACCTGTGACTCCAGATCAACAGCAATGTGCTCTCAACGGCAAATCAAGGGTGTGTAACAAATGCTGATTTTGTCAGAGATGCCCACGTGCCATTTGAGAAATAAAATGAGAGACGTGGTCAAAGAAGACAAGGAATGGATTATTAAAACTTAGTTTCCAAGCATTCAGGAATGAGAGAGAAGGAAAAACACAAAGGATCTTGGCAGTATTAATTAAAGATGATGTTAGGGTTCAGTGTTTTAAGGACTGAAGTCTAATCTTAGACTTGAATTGGAAAACAGAGGAAGAAGCTGTTACGTTGCTGAGAACTTTTTTTTTGAGAGCTCTGAACAGTGGGAAGGAAATGCATGAGTACATTTGTCAGCAACTTTCAAAGGTGTGGAAACAAAAATAGAGTTCTATTAAGAGATTTTCATTATCCTAATACAGATTAAGGAAACAACATTATGCTAGTGGTAGAGAAGAAGAGGAACAATTTCTGATGTGCATACTGGGAAACTTACTTGTTCAACGTGTCTCTAGCCCAACATGAAAGGAAGCCATGTTGGATCCAGTTCTGGGAAATTAAGTAGGAAAAATGGAGTGTGCTACAGTGAGTGATGGTCTAGCTAAAAATGACTATAGCATTCATTCACTTTAGAGTAATGAAAGAAAGAGATCAGAAAATATAGAAGATAAAAATGTTCCACTTGGAAAGAGTGAATTTCAATGATTTCTGAAGGGTCATGGTACAGGCAGGTTAGGAAAGGAATTGCAGAGTCATGGGATATTCAGAGCAAACAATAGAGAGCATTTCGAGCAAACAAATTTCTTGAACGTAGAAGAGCCAAAGCTAATAAGTCTAAGATGATAGAAATAGAAGTTCACACACAGTCGGAAAATGAAACTTATTACAAACATTGAGTGTGATTCAGTTGAGATCAAGGAAAATTATGGAAAATACTGGAGAGAATTGGAAAAGTTATTAGAAGATGCAAGGAGCAGTTAGGAGAAAAGATTTGTGGCGACATAAGTTAAATTCTAAAATCTGTTTTTTGAAAAAATAAAGGGAAAATGTTTATAAAGCACCTGAAGGGAAATCTTAATGTTGAGGCTCAGGACATGGTGAGAGTATTGAATCCATGTTCTGCATTTGAAGCAGGCAGTGTGAAGGTTACGCTAAAAGACAAGATGGGAATTGTGGCCAACATCGCAATAGATACAGAAAATGTAATAAAAAGGCTAGTGTTAGTGAAAGTTTTTATATCACTTGGTCCAGATGGAATGCTGATGAAAGCAAAGGTAGGAATAGCAGAGGCGTTGGCCAAATCTTTTGTTCTTGTTTGGATATTGATGCTGGAGGGTTGCAAATCCCATATTATTCAAGGGAGTGGTAAGGGTTAAAACAGGAAACTAGTTAGCTTAATGTTGTGGTGGGCAGTTTCTGAAAACTATTTTCAGGGACAAAATAGACACTCATTTGAAAGGGCATGTGTTAATGAAGGAGAGCCAGCATGGATAAGGGCAAATCATGTTTGGCTGACTTGATTGAGTCGACTTTCAGCAGTCATTTTGACAGAGTGCCACACAGGAGGTTTAGAAGCTGATGGTGTTATGGATGCAAAGGCTGGTGGCGAACAGACATTTTTCAGATCGGGAGCTGGTTTGTTGTGGAGTTGCCCAAGAGTCACTCTTGTATCCAATACCCTTTGCAGGTTTGATAAAGTGCTTGGACTTGTATGTAGAGAACAGCATTACAAAGTTTACAGCTGACACAAAGCTTCGAAAAGTATCGGATCGTGATGAGGAATGTCATCAGTTTCAGGATGATTTCCGTTAAAATGATGAAATGGGAAGAGGCAAGGCAGATGGAGTTCAATGAATGGAAAAATGTGAAGGAAGGAACTTTAGGAAGCCTCATGGGAAGACAGTTCACCACAATTGGCACATTTATGAGAAGTGTAGATGAGCAGAGAAACCTCATATCCTTTAAAGATGGCAAGGCAAGTTGACAAGGTAGTTTTTAAAAAAAAGTCATCTGGAGGTACTTAGGTTTACAAATAGAGGAGTATGAAATAAAAGCAAAAAGGTTGTTCTGAAACTTTATAAATCACCAATTTGGCTTTAGCTGGAGCATTGTGAACAATTCTGGGCACCACACTTTACTGAGTTTTCTTTTCCACTGCGTTATATCTGAAAGCATGCTGGAAGTTGTTAGTAGAACTTAGGAGTTGGAGCTGAAGATGAGAAATGTTCAGGGTCATGCACAAAATGCATGGGTGTCTTTTAAAGAGTCAGCCGAAAATCATAGCAAATAGCAGCCTTTTATGCTGCAGTTTATGTGGAATCTATGAATCGTGAGATCTTGCTTATCACTCCCAACTAGAATGAAGTTACTAATGGCTCTCTGGGCAGTCTAGTGATAAATGTAGTCTGCCACACTTAACCTTAATGCTTTTTAGAAAAGGAGTTCTGACTCCTGATTGATTCAGCAGCTCTTGTTGGAAGAGTTTGTGCCCTTTGGGGAGAAGACAGTTACGCTTAGTTGTCAGGTTCCCAGAGTCCCAATCGCTTGTCAATGCACTAAAGCCTCAGCATGAATATTGACCACTTGGTTAGAGTGACAGAGGGCAGCAAGCTCTTTGAGAATGGCATTCAAACTGTAAATTTTTACTGTCTACTGGGGAGGAGAGAAGAAAATTGGCAAACTGAAGTATAAACCAGACTTGGGATTCAGCAGCAATGTGTATAATCAGTTATCTCTTTTGATATGGTGACCCAGTTGTGTGTCTGAAGTGCTTGATTTAAGCTTTCTGTTACTTAATAATCTAAGTTCTCTGGCGCAATGCGATAAATATGTCTTCAGTCCCTTAAATGGTCTTTTATTCTTCAGGTTGTGATTGGAGACAAGGTGGTGTTGAACCCGGTCAATGCTGGACAGCCGCTTCATGCCAGCAACTGTGAATTGGTCGACAATCCTGGGTGTAAAGAGGTCAGAAAATAACTTTCTTTTTAAGTAGTGGCTTATCATGTGACAAAATGCATGGCTTTTCAATGCTGTTATGTATGCAAATAGAAACATAGAATATCTACAGCACAATACAGGCCCTTCGGCCCACAAAGTTGCGCTGAACATGTCCCTACTTTAGAGATTACTAGGCTTACCATAACCCTCTATCTTACTAAGTTCCATGTACTTACCTAAAAGTCTCTTAAAAGACCCTATCAAATCGGCTTCCGCCACCATTGCTGGCAGCCCATTCCACACACCCAACACTCTGCATGAAAATCTTATCCCTGACATCTCTTTTCCTACCCCGCAGCACCTTAAACCTTTGTCCTCCTGTGGCAACTGTTTCAGTCCTGGGAAAAAGCCTTTGACTATCCACTCAATCAATACCTCTCAACATCTTATACACCTCTATCAGGTCACCCCTCATCCTTCGTCTCTCCAAGGAGAAAAGGCCGAGCTCCCTCAACCTATCCTCATAAGGCATGCTCCCCAATCCAGGCAAATCCTTGGAAATCTCCTCTGTACCCTTTCTATGGCTTCCATATCCTTCCTGTAATGAGGTGACCAGAACTGAGCACAGTACTCCTTGTGGCATCTGTCCAGGGTTCTATACAGCTGCAACATTACCTCTTGACTCCTAAACTCAATTCCTTGATTTTGATGAAGGCCAGTACACCACAAGCCGCTTCAACCTGCACAGCTGCTTTGAGCATCCTATGAACTTAGACCCCAAGATCCCTCTGATCTTCCACACTGCCAAGAATGCTACCATTAATATTATATTCTGCCATCCTACTGCCACAATGAACCACTTCACACTTTTCTGGGTTGAACTCCATCTGCCACTGCTCTGCCCAGTCTTGCGTCCTATCAATGTCTCGCTGCAACTTTTGACATCCCTCCACACTATCCACAACACCTCCAGCCTTTGTGTCATCAGCAAACTTAGCAACCTATCCCTCCACTTCCTTATCCAAGTCATTTATAAAAATCACAAAGAGCAAGGGTCCCAGAACAGATCCCTGGGGCACTCCACTGGTGACAGACCTCCATGCAGAATATGACCCATCTATAACTAGTCTTTGCCTTCTGTGGGCAAGCCAATTCTGGATCCACAAAGCAATGTCCCTTTTGGATCCCATGCCCCTTCACTTTCTCAATAAGCCTTGCATGGGGTACCTTATCAAATGCCTTGCTGAAGTTCATATCTACTGCTCTTCCTTCATCAATGTGTTTAGACACGTCCTCAAAAAATTCAATCAGGCTTGTAAGGCATGATCTGCCTTTGCTGATTATTCTTAATCATATTATACCTCTCCAAGTGTTCATAAATCCTGCCTTTCAGGATCTTCTCAATCAACTTAACAACCACTGAGGTTAGACTCACTGGTCGATAATATCCAGGGCTATCTCTACTCCCTTTCTTGAACGAAGGTACAACATCTGTAATCCTCCAGAACCCCTCCTGTTTCCATTGATGCAGAGATCATCGCCAGAGGCTCAGCAATCTCCTCCCTCGCCTCCCACAGTAGCCTGGGGTACATTCTGTCTGGTCCCGGCGACTTATCTAACTTGATGCTTTTCAAAAGCTCCAACGCGTCCTCTTAATATCTACATGCTCAGGCTTTTCAGTCCACTGCAAGTCTGCACTACAACCACCAAGATCTTTTTCCATAGTGAATACTGACGTAAGGTATTCATTAAGTACCTTTTGCTATTTCTTCTGGTTCCATACAAACCTTCCCACCATCACACTTGATCGGTCCTATTCTTTCATGTCTTATCCTCTTGCTCTTCACACAGTTGTAGAATGCCTTGGGGTTTTCCTTAATCCTGCCTGCCAAGGCCTCCTCATGACCCCTTCTGGCTCTCCTAATTTCCTCCTCAAGATCCTTCCTATTAGCTGTATACTCTTCTAGATCTCTAACATTACCTAGCTCTGAACCTTTTGTGTAAGCTTTTCTTGACTAGATTTATTACAGCCTTTACGATTGCCATATTAACCCAGTAAAACTATATATATTCTTGAAGCATCATTTTAATTATTTTTGATTTTAATCCTTCAGTTTGCTTGACCATGCATGCAGTACTTAAAGTAAGAACTTTTTTTATTATCTAAACTATTGGAGAAAATTCTGAAGGAGAGAATTAATCTACACTTGGAGAGACAAGGATTGCTCAGAGATAGTCAGCCTGGCTTTATCACAGGGAGGTCATGCCTAATGAATTTGATTGGATTTTTTCAGTGGTGCTTGGGGTGTGTAGATGAGGGTAGTACAGTTGATGTAGTTTATATGGATTTCAGCAAAGCCTTTGACAAGATCCCAGATGGGAGACTGGTTAAGAAGGTAAATGCACATGGGATCCAGGGTAACTCGGCAAGTTGAATCCAAAATGAGCTTAATGTTAGGAGACAAAGGGCAGTGGTAGAAGGCTGTTTGTGTGACTGGAGGCTCGTGTTCAGTGGTATACCATAGGAATCACAGCTGGGTCCCTTACTTTTCATGATATATACAATATAGAAGAGAATGTGGTTGCGGGGAGGAGGGCTTGGATGATAAGTAAGTTTGCAGATGAGACAAAGATTGACAGATCAGTTAATAGTGAGGAAGAAGGTCTTAGTTTGCAGGAAGATATAGATGGGTTGGTCAGATGGAATTAAATTCTGAAAAGTGTGAGGTGATGCACTTAGGAAGGTGTAGCAAAACAAGAGAGCATGCTATGAATGACAGGACATATGGATGATACTGGAATAGTGTAAGTTAGATGGGCTTTAGATTGGTTCCACTGGTTGACGCAACATCGAGGGCTGAAGGGCCTATACTGCGCTGTAATGTTCTATGTTCTAGAATTTTGATCACTATCTCCAAAATGCTCTCCTGCTGAGAGATCTGACACCTGACCAGGTTCATTACCCAATACCAATCAAGTACAGCCTCTCCTCTTGTAGGCTTATCCACACACTGTCAAGAAACCCTCCTGAACACACCTAACAAACTCTTCCCCACCTAAACCTCTTACCCTAGGGAGATTCCAATCAATATTTGGGAAAATAAAATCTCCCATCATAACAACTGTTATTATTACACCTTTCCAGGATCTGCTTCCCAATCTGCTCCTCAACATCCCTGTTACTATTGGGCGGCCTATAGAAAACACCCAGTAAAGTTATTGGCCCCTTCCTGCTCCTAACCTCCACCCACAGAGACTCTGCAGACAATCCCTCCATGGCGTCCATCTTTTCTGCAGCCATGACACTATCTCTGATCAACAGTGCCACTCCCCCACCTCTTTTGTCTTCCTCCCTGTCCCTTCTGAAACCCGGCACTTGAAGTAACCAGTCCTGTCCCTGAGTCATCCAAGTCTCTGTAATGGCCACCATGTCACATTTCCAAGTAGTGATCCATGCTCTAAGCTCACCCACTTTGTTCACAACACTCCTTGCATTAAAATAGACATCTCAAACCTTCAGTCTGAGCACTCCCCTTCTCTATCACCTGCCTATCCTCCCTGTGGGAGGATGTGGGAGTAGCTTGTACCTATAAGGATGCAACAAGTAATCGGAAGGTAAATGGTGCAGGTTGAGGGAGGAATTTATTCCTGGGTGTTCTGGACTGTTATAAGTCTGCACTCATCACCAGAATGAGAGAATGATTTTATGTATGATTCAAAGAAAGGCAACTCTGATGTACCACACCCATCAGTACTGCACTGGAATGGTACACAAGTCCTGGAATGGGACTTGAACCTCTGACCCTTCGGACTCCAGCATTAAGAGGCGACTAATTGAGCCTGCAGGCATTACTCATGCAGTTTGGGATACTTTTGCATTAGATGTGTTGCTGACAGCAAATTCTGTCATCAACCACACGTGTGTAAATGAGCTGATCTATGATGTCTGTCCATGTCCAGGAAGTGTATCTGCATATTTCCAATCACTGCATGTGGATGGTTTGGGTGCAGTAAAATTAACTGAGTTGAATGGTTAATGGAGGTTGATGCCATGGTGTTCTGTACTTCCTATAGTTTTAACATAATTACATTTTTGTCTTGAGCTTCTCCAATTGATACCATATAACAATTGCAGTTTGCATTGAAAGTTATTCATGTGCTATTTGGGGAATCTTTCTTCCATTATTGAATGAAAGCACGTAGATGGCTGTTCATGTCCGCTGTTGTTCCCTTCTTCCGTTGTTATTACGTGGTAAACGCAAGTTCCTAGTGAAGGCGATTTTAAGACCCTGTGAAGCATTCTAATTTGAGAAATGTGTTTTAGTCTTAATAAAGTTGATGCTGACTTTTCACCAACTCTACTAAAAATAGATTATCACCAGTAATCTTCACGGAGGTTCTCCTGATTGCCAACAACACATTTGTGCCTTTTTTTTTGTGATTTTCAATGGTTATGACGGGTTCAGGAGAATATCACAAAAATTGCTTTTTTTTATTTTTTGACAGCCTACATTACTCACTGTGAAATATGAGTTTACCATCATTGCCAAATAACCTGACAGAAATTTAAAAGGCATCTCTTAGGGTTATTGGAAGAAATAATGATGTGCCATATATTCCTATAATTATTAAACAATGTTTAAAATTTCCAAAACCCCGCGAGTTCGCAATGCTTGGCCAAAATCACGTTTTCCACCAGTAAAGACTTGTATATTGGCCAAAAATGAGTTTTCTATGGTATTTGAAAATACTATTTTGCAGGTATACCCATCAAATATACTCCATTTTATTAGTGTTATCACACAACATATATTTCAATCTGATTCTTTACTCCAAACTTTTTAATATGCTCTTTGTTCCAGGTCAACTCTGTGAATTGCAACACTAGTTGGAAAATAGTTCTTTTTATGAAATGGAGCGATAACAAAGAAGATATTTTGAAAGGGGTGAGTTGATTTCCCAGTATGTGCAATGTGTTTGGAATTCATCAAAAACATTAATGTTGTAAATTTTGAAAAAGTTTGCAGATGGCCGGGATTAATTATTTCCTTTCTTGCCTGAAGGCAGGCTTGTCATGCTGGTTAGTTCCTCGGGCACTAGGTGCTGTTTAGAATGTTGTTCAAGCAGCTGTATTTTATGTTGCCCTGACAGCGCAATCTGACAAAGGTACTTTGGCATAGTGGAATTGCAGCCAGGTCTGACCCTCCCAACCATTCAGGCTCTCATTCAATTTGTAGTTTCCAAATGGGGGAACTGGAATGTCCTGAAGTTGGACACTGATGTTGATTACAATGCCTATTGGAACACTCTTCCCCAGAGAGTGTTAGTGGCAGGATCATTGAATTTTTTTTAACAGATAAATAAATTCTTGACTAACCGTGGAGTCAGAATTTATTGCAGGTGGACAGAAAGTGGAGTTGAGGCCACATTCAGGTCAGCCATGATCTCACTGAATGATGGAGGGGGCTCAAGGGGCTAATGGCTGAGTGCTCCCAAGTCATATGCAAATACTTTTGAAGTGTAATCACTGTTGTAATGTAAGAACACAGCCAATTTACATCCAGTAATGGACAGCAAAGAAAAGCCAAGCAGCATGCCTTTTTGACTAGCGCCTGGTGGTTCTGGCGTCCATCATTATGAACTGTTTTGAAAAGTTAGTCACAACACATGCCACAAATCAATTCTGGCCTTCCAAATTGCCTGGACCCACTACTGTTCACCTATGACTGTAACACGTTCACAGCAGACATCATCTCCCTGACCCTACACTCAACCCTGGAACACCTAGATAACAAAGGCACCTATATCTGATTCCTATTTATTGACTACGGCTCAGTCTTCAACACCATTATTCCTACGAAACTCACCTCCAAACTCCATGGCCCAGGGGCTCAGCTCCTTCCTCTGCAACTAGATCCTAGACTTCCTACAATCAGATAAGGATCGGCACAACACCACCTCCATGATCATCTTCAACACTAGTACCTCAAGACTCTGTCTTTTCAGCCCGTCACTATATTCCTTGTACACCTGTGACTGTGTGGCCAAATTCCCCTCCAATTTGGTTTTCAAGTTTGCTGATGACACCACCAAAGTTGGTCAGATATCAAACAATGATGAGACAGAGTACAGGAAAGAGAGAGAGAATCTGGTGAACTGGTGTGACGACAATAATCTCTCCCTCAATGCCAACAAAACAAGGAAAATAGTCATCGACTTCAGGAAGGGGAAGGATAGTGGAGGACATGTTCCTGTTGACATCAATGGGGATGAAGTAGCTTAAAATTTTTAGGTGTCTAGACCACCAACAACCTGTCCTGGTCCCTCAATGCGGATGCTGTAGTAAAGAAAGCCCACTACTTTCTCAGGAGAGTAAGGGAATTTGGCATGTCCGCTACGACTTCCACCAGTTTTTACGGATGCACTGTAGGAAGTGTCCTTTCTGCTAATATCACAACTTGATATGACTCCTGCTCTATCCAAGACCGCAATAAACTACAAAGGGCCATGAATGAAGTCCAATTCATCAGTCAAACCAGGCTCCCATCTATTGACACTGTCTACACTTCCTGCTGCCTTGGAAAAGCAGCCAGCATAATCAAGGACCCCATGCTCCCTGGACATACTCTCTTCCACCTTGTTCTGTCAGGGGCGGTGCGGGCTCGTTGGGCCGAAGGGCCTGTTTCCCGTGCTGGGTTGTTCTTTGTTCTTTGAAAAAGATACAAAAGTCTGAAGTCACATAGCAACCGACTCAAGGACAGCTTCTTCCCTGTTGTTACCAGACTTTTGAATGGACCAACCTCACATTAAGTTGTCCTTTCTCTACACCCTAGTTATGTCTGTAATACTACATTCTGCACTCTCTCCTTTCCTTCCCTATGAACGTTTTGCTTTGTCTATATAGAGTACAAGAAATAATACTTTTCACTGAATACCACTGTATGTGACAATAATAAATCAAATCATCAATGAGATTTTTATTAGTGACGTTATTGGGGGTTAATAAAGGGATGTTCCTGCTTTTTTTCCTTTTGAAATGTTGCCATGGAGTCTTTGTTTACCTGGGAGTGCAGGCAGGACTTTGGTTTAATATCTCATTCCATAAGGTGGAACTTTGTGCCGTGCAGCATTCTCTTAATATTTCACTGAAATAAGAACATAAGAAATAGGAGCAGGAGTAGGCCATCTAGCCCTTCGAGCCTGCCCCACCATTCAATAAGATCATGGCTGATCTGTCATGGTTCAGTTCCACATTCCCGCCCTCTCCCCATAACCCTTAATCCCGTCTCTTATCAAAAACCCATCAACCCGCGTCTTAAAAATATTTAGCGAGGCAGCCTCCACCACCTCAACGGGCAGAGAATTCCAGAGACTCACCACCCTTTGAGTGAAGAAGTTCCTCCTCAACTCCGTTCTAAACCGTCCCCCCCTTTATCTTGAGGCTGTGCCCCCTAGTCCTACTGTCCTTTCTGAGCGGGAAGAGCCTCTCCACCTCTATCCTATCCATCCCGTTCATCATCTTATACGTCTCAATGAGATCTCCCCTCATTCTTCTAAACTCTAACGAGTACAAGCCTAGTTCATTCAGCCTCTCCTCATAGCTCAAGCCCCTCAACTCCGGTATCAGCCTAGTAAACCTCCTCTGCACTCCCTCCAAGGCCAAAGTATCCTTGCGTAAGTACGGCGGCCAAAACTGCACACGGTACTCCAGCTGCGGCCTCACCAATGCCCTATACAGCTGCAGCAAGACCTCCCTACTTTTATATTCAATCCCCCTCGCTATGGGAGGGGCCAGCATCCCATTCGCCTTCCTGACCACCTGCTGCACCTGCAGGCTGGGTTTTTGCGACTCATGCACAAGGACTCCGAGGCTAGGTTTTATACTCAAGTTTCTTGAAGGGGATTTAAAATCCTCTGTGCCTCAGTGCTCCCATGGAGCCAGAGCTGAATCCCTAATATCGTTATCTCAAATCTTTATGACTCAGTATCATGGCGGTGAGTGTATTTACATGCTCTGCTGTGTGATGTGTCTCCTAAAAGATACAACCTCTGGTGAGGAATATCTCACTCCAGTTTTCCATGCAGCAAATAGGGAATTAATGGCAAGGAATTAATGGCAATTTTTTTTCCTGTCTTGTGCAGGGTGATGTGGTGAGACTGTTCCATGCAGAACAGGAGAAGTTTCTGACCTGTGATGAATATCGGAAAAAGCAGTATGTATTTCTCCGAACTACCGGCCGGCAGTCTGCTACGTCCGCCACCAGCTCCAAAGCATTGTGGGAAGTTGAGGTATGCCCTGTTATGCTAGAACCAGACCTGTAGTTTTAGAAAGCTGGTATTTGGGTTAGAAAACGTCCTCATGGGATTGAGAAGTGTACTGTTGGCCTTGTGCTGGTATTTGTTTCATTTGGATTTGGCTGAATTGGTGAGCCAGCCAAATGTGTTAACAAAATCCAACTCCTGTATCCCAGCAAAAAGAGCTCAAATAGCTGAAGGTTCCAGATTTTATGGTTCACAATTCCTGGCCTCTATAATTTCAGTGAAACACCAGTGTAGGAAATATCAATCCAACAAAAAATATATAAGAACTGTCATTTATGTAGCATGAATCTCATTCTTGATGTCCTGAAGTGTTTCACAGCCAGTGGCTTGTATTTGAAGTGTTGTAATGTAGAGATATGTAGTGTTTTGGCTTGTTGTACATTTGTTACAGCTGGATAGGACTTCCCCATAACGTTGTTTCCAGGGCTGTTGCTTACAATAAATGTACTAAACATCCTGTCAAACATCAGTTTGGAAGTTTCATTCACATGTACACAGGAATAGCCGCAGTTTTTGGAACTGCCTGACATCTAGTGTTTAGTTCAGTTGGATTTTCTTCAAGAATTTATCATGTTTTGGGTTTACAGCCATTAGGATGGAGTCCAGTTATGAAGGCATGGTGTCAATGTCTTATCGATTATATTCTCCTGGTTAAGGGAAACAGGTGATGGGTATTAATTGTCTTTGAGCACACATAAATAGGGGATTTCCTTTGGCATGCTGCTTTAGTTACATTGCCCCCAACACATACTGTGACTCCCCTTGTTAGTTAAATTTTTGTTTGTTAAAATATGGATAGCTGTGAAACTGAACAAGTCAATCAACTTTCTAAATATAGAAAAGCTTTGTATCTTGGTTTTGCTTTCACTAATTTATTTGGATCCCATTAACACATAGTTGAATACTATTGCAGGCTCGGGTAAAGCAACTGTTGTGATAGCCTGACAAATCTCATCTTGTGACTTTTCAATATATTTAAAGCTCAAGTGAGTTATGAAGTGCCATTTGACTGTTTTAAAATAGCTCTGTTAGTGGGCATAAATGTATTATTGAAAATAATGCACAGGAAAAGTGAGCCCCTCTCGCTCCAAATGAAATCAATCTGTAAATCCTTCTGTTAACGCCAGTGTCAAAGAGGGACTGTTGAATATTGTTACTACTTTTCAAGAACTGTAAAATGACAATGGAGAAGAAATGCAGAGATAATAAAGAACATCCTTATTATCAACCTTATTCGAGTCCATTACAAAATAGCTGCAGCATTAGTTAACACATGGTATCAGATTCCTGAACAATGGGAGGTGTGAATTTTAGAAAAATAATAAAATACCTCAATTTGCATTTGTATAGCTTCTTCGATAACTTCCAGTTCATTCCAACATGCTTGACTGCCAAGGAAGCACTTTGAAGAATGCAAGGCCAATTGCAACCTCATGAAACTGCAAACATGATCTTACTGTTTGTGTTTGCTCTGTAAGGGCATAAGTGAAGGCATACAAAGGGATGGTGGACAAAAATCAAGTCCTATATGTCTTCATTTTCTTGCAGGTGGTTCAACATGACCCATGTCGTGGGGGAGCAGGACACTGGAATAGTCTCTTCCGCTTCAAGCACTTGGCCACTGGAAACTACCTGGCTGCGGAGGTTGGCGAAGTGAGTGTTTTGTTTTTTATTTGTTTTTATTTTGCTGTTTTCTTTCTACCTTGTACCTTTCGACTGTACCTGATGCTAAATCATATGTTTTCTAGGCCATTCCAGATTACCAAGAAGATTGTCAAGAATCCCGATCATCGGTAGGTGATGTTCGCAATACTGGTGGCAAGAGTTTGGGGCATTCTAGTGTCGCAGTCTTTGAATGGTGTGTCTGGAGGTGACTAAAGTTAACAATTGAATTGTTCATCAGCCATGATCTTATTGAATGCTGGGGCAGGCTCGAAGGGCTAGATGGCCTACTCCTGCTCCTATTTCTTATGTTCTTATGTTCATGTCGTGAAAAGAGGTATTAGTTTTCAAGTTGATTGTAAAGTTTTTAAAGAATTTTTGTCATTGAATCTTTACAGTAGGAGGCCATTTGGCCATTGAGTCTGACTCTGAGAACATAAGAACATAAGAAATAGGAGCAGGAGTAGGCCATCTAGCCCTTTGAGCCTGCCCTGCCATTCAATAAGATCATGGCTGATCTGAAGTGGATCAGTTCCACTTTCCCGCTTTCTCCCCATTACCCTTAATTCCCTTAACATTCAGAAATCTATCTACCCGTGACTTAAATATATTCAACGAGGTAGCCTCCACCACTTAAATGTGCAGAGAATTCCAGAGATTCATCACCCTCTGAGAGAAGAAGTTCCTCCTCAACTCTGTTCTAAACTGCCCACCACCCCCCTTATTTTGAGGCTGTGCCCTCTAGTTCTGGTTTCCTTTCTAAGTGGAAAGAATCTCTCTACCTCTACCCTATCTATCCCCTTCATTATGTTGTAAGTCACCCTAAGATCCCCCCTCAGCCTTCTAAACTCCAACGAATACAGGCCCAATCTACTCAATCTCTCCTCATAAGCTGACCCCCTCATCTCCGGTATCAGCCTGCTGAACCTTCTCTGTACTCCCTCTAAGGCCAATATATCCTTTTGCAAATAAGGGGACCAAAACTGCACATAGTACTCCAGTTGCAGCCTCACCAGTGGCTTGTACAGTTGCAGCAAGACCTCCCTGCTTTTATATTCTATCCCCGTTGTGATAAAGGCCAATATTCCATTCGCCTTCTTGATCACCTGTAGACTGAGTTTTTGCAATTTGTGCACAAGGACCTCCAGGTCCCTCTACACAGTAGCATGCTGCAACTTTTCACCATTTAAATAATATTCCATCCTACTATTATTTCTTCCAAAGTAGATATCCTCACATTTGCTAACATTATACTCCATCTGCCAGATCCTCGCCCACTCACTCTGCCTATCCAAATCTCTCTGCAGACTTCCCGTGTCCTCTCATCTTTTCCACTCATCTTTGTGTCATCAGCAAACTCAGTTACCCTACACTCAGCCCCCTCCTCCAGATCTTCTGCCCAAATGGTAAACAGTTGGGGGCCCAGCACCGATCCCTGCGGCACTCCACTAGTCTCCAACTGCTAACCAGAAAAGCACCCATTGATTCCAACTGTCTGCTTCCTGTTAGATAGCCAATCCTCAATCGACGCTCACGCTTTACCCCCAGCTCCGTGTACCCTAACCTTCTGCAGCAACCTTTTGTACCTTCTGGAAATCTAAAAACACCGCATCCACCGAGTGTTTCACCCAGGCCCTCTCCCTGCCTGATTCCTGTCATCATGGCTAATCCATCTAACTGACACCTCTTGGGACACAAAGGGGCAATTTAGCATGACCCGTTTAAGTGACCTACACATCCTTGGATTCTGGGAGGTAATCAGAGGAAACCCACACAGACACGGAGAAAGTGCAAACTCCACACAAAAAGTGACCCATGGCTGGAATTGAACCTGGGTCCCTGAATAAACTAGGCTTGTACTCGTTAGAGTTTAGAAGAATGAGGGGAGATCTCATTGAGACGTATAAGATGATGAATGGGATGGATAGGATAGAGGTGGAGAGACTCTTCCCGCTCAGAAAGGACAGTAGGACTAGGGGGCACAGCCTCAAGATAAAGGGGGGGCGGTTTAGAACGGAGTTGAGGAAGAACTTCTTCACTCAAAGGGTGGTGAATCTCTGGAATTCTCTGCCCATTGAAGTGGTGGAGGCTACCTCGCTAAATATTTTTAAGAAGCGGGTTGATGGGTTTTTGCTAAGAGAGGGGATTAAGGGTTATGGGGAGAGGGCGGGAATGTGGAGCTGAGCCACGACAGATCAGCCATGATCTTATTGAATGGTGGGGCAGGCTCGAAGGGCCAGATGGCCTACTCCTGCTCCTATTTCTTATGTTCTTATGTCCCTGGCGCTGTGAGGCAGTAGTGATAACCAGTGATCATCACAAACAAGCAAAACATATCAAACTGTGATCAGAATGGCTTAGAATTATAAAATTATTTCCTGTTTTCTCTCAAGAAGTGTAGGCTGCATTGGAGCAGAACCTGGCTTTCCTCAACCAAATTCAAAATAAAAGTATCAGAATTGCTAGATTTGAAAGATTAAAGTCCCTTTCATTTTACCGTCCTGGTAGTCACCTGATGCAATGATGGAGCCACTAACTAAAATAGCCACTAATATCCATTAATTAGTCCGCAATAGACCCACACGAGGAATCCAACCCACCCCCTTTTCGACAATCACTGAGGTGGAATGTTAGGAACCATTAATCTAAAGTCAGGTGCTACACTTGGCATGTGATGTCTCAAATTACACGTGTGCTATAATCCCAAAATGCTGTTTTCTAAAAGAAATATAGTTTTCAGAAATGGAAGGCCAAGAACAGCTGTTAATAGGGGAAAAAAGCCTTTTTGGGGAATCAGCTGCTTTGGATGTTGTCTTAGAAAAAAGATAGATAATGCTTTGGAAAATTGAAAGAAACTGCATTTCCAAAGCAACTTTCACAATCTCAAAGTGCTTCTTCAGCCAAGGAAGTACTTTTTTTTTTAGTGAAATCATTGTTGTTCTGAATGAAGAGTAAAATGTAAACAGTATGATGGTGATTGCTATTTGTCAGCATGTACTTGTACTTACAGCTGCAGACAGTTGAGCATGGCTTCAGTGGTGAATTCTATACACAATAATGCAGGGCATGTTGCATTTGTTAAATGCTAACTATAAAAGATTTCATTTTGTACGAAATGAAAGTCTCCTATAGACACATAACTTACTGGCAATGCCCAGAAATGATTCAAATTCCATTTTCTAGCCTGGTAGACAGATAAACCATGCAAATTGGATTATTGCATTAATTTAGTACATTGCTATGCCCTTTAACTTCTGTATTATTTCTGCTGGAAGGAAGTCTGACTGAATGTGTAATGCTGCTTTCTGTAACAAACTGATTGTCAAGGAAAGGATTTGCATTTAGTATCACACGTCACTATCTGGCTTGGGATCAATTTAACATGAGCAAGGCACCAGAGAAGAGGTGATTGAATGATGACGTGCAATGGGTGAGGGGAAGAAGAGCACATAGAAGAGTATGGCCCAAGATATCAAGAAAATTTAAATTTCGTAGGTGGAGCATGGAAAGAGGAAAAGGAAGAGCATTCATAGCTATAGTGACAAGGTTGACTAAAGATATAGAAATTAAGGTGAAGCAGTGAAAGGAAGATTATGGTTACATGTCAGGTCCATTGTAATAGAGAACCAAGTTAAGTACCGAAAGATCAGAGAGAAGTGGAAAAAAGAGGGCAAAGAGAATGTGTGACAATTGTTTAGTGGGTAATATAAAAGGGAATTCGAACTGCTTAGCTAAATATATGAAGAGTAGAAAAGCAAAACTGATTGGAGACCTGAAAGAAAGTTAGAAGTGTAAAGATATGGCCATAGTTCTGAATGACTCTTTTGTATCTGTCTTTATTCAAGAAGCGCATGCTACTGATTTCACAGTGAAGTTTGCAATGGTAGAGAAAATGTTTGTGATAAAAGTAGTTAAAGAAATATGATGGGTTTGCAGTGCTGGAGGCAACAGACATTCCAGCTGCGGTGCATCCTTCGTTAGAGAGAAGTACGGGTGGAGTTTGCCATTAGGTCAGCCGTGACCTTATTAAATGATGGAGAGGCTTGAGGGGCTAAATGATCTACTCCTGTTCATTGTTCTTTTCCTTTGCATTATGTCCAATGCTGAGCACCACATTTCAGAAATGCTATCAAGAGAAGAATTTTACTGGAACAGAATCAGGGTGAGGGAGAGTGTGGAGGAGCTGGGATCTGAACAATTGGAGTTGTTCGCCTTATAACTGGGGACTTTGGTAGAGTTGTTCAAAATCATGAAGGCTTTAACAAAATACATTAGGGAAAAGGCTAGGTGGCTCATTTTTCTGAGTAGTGCAGTCACAATGGGCCAAATGACCTCTTTCTTGTGCCATGGCACAAGATTCTTGAATCTTGGCGATTCTAAAGCTGTTTCCAGTTGAAGAAAGTGACCAGAGTTGTGATGAGGATTTTTTATGCACCAAGTTGATGATGCATGTCAGGTAAGTTCTTTAAATGAAAATCAGGTCAATTACAATAGGCTCGGGGAGTGGGGAAGGTGAAGAGAAAAGTAAGATTAGTTAAAGAGAGAATAGAATGATCAATAAAAAAAGAGAACCCAGAAAGCTGTTGCCAGCATGTAAGTAAGTTAGTAGTAAGTGGTGAAGTGGATAAAGGATGACATACGCTTAGAGGAACAGGCCATGGCTAGAACGCGTAGAGTTCTTTGTATCAGTGTTTACTGAGGAAGAAGAACCTGATCAAATGTCGGTAGAAGCGGAGCTAGTGAAGACAATGGATAATGTGAAAATGAACAAGAATGTGGCACTGTAAAACCTGGTTATGCTTTGAGCATATATTTCACCTGGTCCCGATAGCTTGCATTCCAGGTAGAGATAGCAGAAGGGCTTGCCTTAATTTTCAGGCTTCCATGGATATGGGCAAGTTGCATGAGGATTGGATAGCGGCAAATGTAGCACACCTATTAAAGAAAGGACAGACTTATCTCCTACACACTACTTAGTTTAACAACAGTGGTGGGTAGAATTTAATACAGGGAAATGTCAAGTAAGGCATTTTGTCAGAAGGCTGGGGAGATGTAACATGGATTTAATTAAGAGTGGGCAAGTTTGGAGGACCCTATGGGTATATCTATCTTATTTTTAAGGTAGCAGGACATATCGAAAAAGTGGTTCGCAAAACGAATGGGATCTTGGCCTTTATGAATAAAGGTTTTGAGTACAAAAGCAGGAAAGTTATGCTGAACTTTTTCAAGCACTGGTTAGGCCCCAACCAGAGTATTGCATTCAGTTCTTGTCACCACACTTTAGGATAGATGTAAAGTTGTTTGAGAGGGTACAGAGCAGATTTGCCAGAATGCTTCTAGCAATGGGAAAGTTTAGAGTTGCAAGCTAAGGTTCAAAAGGCTGCAGTTGTTCTCCTTTGAGCAAAATTGATTGAGTGGAGATTTGATGAAGGTGTGCAAGATTATGACAAGCTTAGGAAAGTTGACAAAGAAAAGTTGTTCCCATTAGCTAATTGTACAAAGTCTAGGAGGGGGATGCAAATTTAAGATTTTGGGCGAGGGATGCAGGAGAAATATGAAAAGGAATTCTTTAATGCAGCCAATGCTAATAACTTGGAACTCGCTGCCCATGAAAGTGGTGTATGTGAAAACCATCAATGTTTCCAAAGGTAATTGGATGGACACTTGAGGGAAATAAACTTGCAGGGCTATGGGGACTAAGTGGAAATTCTCCACCGGGATCTGGCATGAACTTGATTGATTGAATGGCCACCTCCTGTATCATTAATATCTCTGTGTTTAAGTTATGATGATCTAGAATCAAATGAGTGTCTGCGTGAAAGGATGATAGAAGCAAATTCTGAATTTAAAAAAAATCAATAATTTCTATCAGAAAGCAGTAGATAAATAAATACTTGAAGAGGAATATAATGGGGCGCAGAGTTGGGCGGGGGGGGGGTGTTGGAATAACATGAAGAAAGAACAGGGAAATGGAACTAACTGGATAGCTCTTTCAAGAAGAATTAGCCAAGCAATGATGGATCGAGTAGCCTCATTCTACATTGTATGATTCTCTGATTAGTAGAAAAATGACCCGGTCATCAATAAATGACAGGAAGGAGATCCTATGAAAGGAAGTCTCTGGAACACTCCTTCCCCAGACAGCAATGGAGGCTGGATCAATGATAGTTTCTAAGATAGTGTTGGACAGATTCTTGATTGACAAGGATGTAGGAGGTAGAAAGGAAAGCGGAGTGGAGGCCACAATCAGATCAGCCGTGATCTTATTGAATGATGGAGCAGGCTTGAGAGGCTGAATGGCCTACCCCTGCTCCAAACTCATCTACTCAGAATTCAAACATCCCCTTCTCCCTTGCCACCCAACCACCCTCATTTTTCTTATCCTCAGCTCCAAGCCTGAAGGGAAAGAAGGGTCTAATATCACTACATAAAGCCAAGGGGTGGTGATGGCCTAGTGGTATTATTACTAGGCTATTAATCTAGAAACTCAGCTAATGTTCTAAAGACCTGGGTTCGGATCCTGCTGCGGCACATGGGGGAATTTGAATTCAATAAAAAAAATCTGGAATTAAGAATCTACTGATGACAATGAAATCATTATTGAAAAAACTATCTGGTTCACTAATGTCATATAGAGGACGAAATCTGCTATCCTTACCTGGTCTGGCCTACTTGTGACTCCAGAGCCACAGCAATGTGGTTGACTCTCAACTGCCTGCTAAGGGCAACTAGGGATGGGCAATAAATGCTGGTCAGCCAGCGGCATCCATGTGCCATGAATAAAAAAACGTCACTGAATAGCTGAAGTCGGTAGCAAATATCCTGTTTATTGATCATAGCTGATTTGTGGTATGTGAATGGGATGGGACTGCTGATGCTGCTTGGTGTTTGGGTGTGGAACACTGCGGTGAACGTTACCTTGTATTTTGATGTGGGTTTGAAGTTTGCTGACTGCTTCTTCATCTCTGCAGTTTTCATTTTATTTCCCTCGCATGAAGCTAGGCCACTGTCAAGTATTGGGAAGCTTTGCAGTTGAAAAAAGTCCTGTCCTTTTGTTAGTAAGAGGTGGGAATCAAATTCTGTCCAGTTTTTCTCTCCTTCCCTAGCCCCTGGCTCCTGTACCAGGGAGAGATGGATGCAGTTTTTATCTTGTTTGACATCAACAAAACCAGGTTTCTTTTGCAGTGAAATCTGCAGTTCCAGCAGCAGGGGGAGCATTTGCACTGTTATATTTCCCTCACTCCTCTTTCTTTCTCCCCTGCTGATGATTAAACTTTTTCACAATTGTTTGAGACTTGTGATTGGGTTGTGTGGCTGTAATGCTGTAACCTGCACTTCAGAATCCTGCCTCTTTAACATGGGGTTGACAATTCTATGCCTATATAAAACAACAGGGTGGAATGAAATCCAGAAATTGGACCATTCGCTGGATTTTAAGAAACTTGCACAAATGCAGCCAACACCACTTACAGTTATAAACAATCCCAGTTTGAGATATGCTTCCCAATCACTGAAGGGAAAGAGGTCGAGGGAGTGTTCACACATTTTCTTGCTGGGGTTTTAAGAACTGTTTCTTTTCTCCAATGTGAGCAGAGGCAGGCAGGCAACCTGAAGTACGTTTAAAATAGAGGTGTATTAATTCTTGCAAATCCACTTTCAGTCTAGAAACTAATAACCTACTCCTTCTATCCTATACTGTACCAATTCTCACTTGCCCAACGTCCCTGTCTGCACTTGCTTACTAAGCTTCAAACATGAAATCCTTCAATATTCATCCTTTCCTCCCACTCTAACCTCCTCTAGCTCTGTAATCCTGTCCCCTCTCTGTTCCTCTGATTCTGATGCCCTTGTTCATCCTCTCTCGGCTGTCATTGGTAACTGAGCCTCAAGTTGCCCTCAGATTCCTTGCTTAAACTTCTCAGCCTCTTCCCCTTATTTCTTTCCGTTTTAGTGTCCTTCTTGAATACAAGTTCTTTGACCCAAATGTTTTGCTTTCCTGTGAGCATCTCCTTTGACTCAGCACTCTTTTTTTTCCCTCTTGCGTCTGATGTTAGTACCTTGGGATGACAGATTTATGGTCACTGGCCCTCATAGCTCAAGATGAAAGCAATCTTTATCATACAAATTATTTGATCTGTCCTGGCAAGTTTCACTTCATGCATAATTAAGCAAGGTATTTGTGTACATGACCTTGCACTGTTTACCAAGCTGAACGTTGAGTCTGATTTGATTTTTTTTTTGTTGCCTTCCACTTACTTTTGTAAAGGCGAATGTGTTCTTAAAAGCCACTATGTTCTATTCTTCTGGTAGAAATTGCTTAGAATCCAAATAGTGGAACAAAAGATGAGACAGCCCCCCTATTCAATAGATCAGCCTCTGCCGCCTCCAGCATGATGATTTTTGCAATTCCTATTCATGCCTTCTTTAGATCATCTTCTGTTTCTTCACTGGTCCCATCATTTATCCTCTTTGCATTGTCCTCCCTTTTGTCATTTAATCTCTATTGCCTTCCACCCTAATACAGATCTTCCCTTTTGTTCTTTCCTCCCCTTTCCTTTTCTCTGGACTCACTTAAAGCTGATAATAGCTCTTCACATTTTATGGTTTTATTGAAAGGTCATTGAGCTGAAACATTTTCTCCCTGCTATGGCTGCTTAGCCAGTTAAGCAGTTCCAGCATTTTCTGCTTTTTGTTTTGTTGGCCAGTGTCTGCAGCATTTTGCTTTTGAATAAATTGTTATCATTGTGTTGGATGTTTGCAGGACATTTCCAGTTACTAAATATGATGAAATATCTAACAAAACATCTCCTGTTTGTCTGTTGTCATGTCAGATGCATATCTAATCGATCTCCTGCCAGCCCTTAACCAGGATATCACCAGGTCATCATATGACAGCACTTCTAAAAGTCCAAGTCAAAGTCCAGGATTAAATCAAGAACTTGTTAAACTGAAATAAATGGACATTTGGCACATGCAGAATGGTGGCATTGTTGACCTTGGCACTCCTGGTTTATGTGTAAGACTGATCTTCTAGATGGCTGAATGATTAAATGTTAACTTTGAGCAAAACACAAGGTGTCTTCAATAATGCTGGATTGGGGCCTTGCTTATTATTGGGAGACTGCATTGAAATTCCGATTGGTCCATCACAACTTCACCACTTTGAGCTTGCTTTGTAGTTGCTTCACGGAACTGTTTGCTATGACTGTTAGGTAACATTTTTGAGGATAAATGATGAGATTGAATGGGTAGAAATTTGGAGCAGTCATCCCAGCAGAGCTAGGATATTGACTGCTGGGAGTGCAGAGAGTTGCTGTAAAGGCTAATTTCCTGAGGAGCTTGGAAATTCCTCCCTGAATGCCTGAGGCAGGTTGAGCAGGCACAGGGCAGGGTGGGGGTTGTTGTATTTCTACACAGTAAATTTAGGTGTTGTCTCTTGGATTCCTCCAATTCTTAGAGAAGTTTAACCTTTATTCCTACACTCCATTTTTTCTCTCTCCTGCAGTATATAGGTCGGGATTGATTTACAACTTTGGATCATGGTTGGAAGTTAGAATCATAAACCAATTATAAACAGCAGTCCTATTGAAAAAGTCTGTATGCATCTTGTGTCTGTTCTAACTTGCATTTGAGCTATTGACTCTAATCCCTCTTCATACTTGACTTTCAGAGCCTTTCGTACTTTTGAAGTTTTGCCTTAATTCCTTAAGTGCTTGGTTGACTCAACTTTAAAAGTCAATTCTGATAATACATAACCCATAATCTAATAACTGAATTGAAATGATTTCTTCTGACTTTTCCCGCACTTTATGCTTCCAGTACTAACCCTAAATCTGTAATTTCTTTTCACTATTTATCCATTTAAAGTTTTGAATGCTTCCTTTTGGATTCTTTCAATCAATTTGCATAGTAGATACAATCCTATTTTTTCCAAGTCCCTCATTGTAGCCATATAACCTTTTGATCCCAGTAAAAGCTTTTTTAGTCCAATTATAAAGGGTTGTAGTAACAGAGGCATCTCAGGTTTCATATACACAAATGGCTGAAGGTGGCAGCTAGATCAAGAAGCCTGTTTTGTTTCAAATGCTTATGGGGTCCTTGGTTTACAGAGTACCAGAGCCAGAAAGTTAGCCAAGCATTTAGAAAACACAGGTTAGGAATTGAATGCAGTATTGTGTTCAATGCTGGGCACCACAACCGAGTAAGGGTGTCGAGGCCTTGGGGAGGGTTAAGTAAAGATTTATTAGAATTCTATAAGGGATGAAGGGCTTTTCTTACCTAGAAAGACTACAGAAGCTGGAATTGTTCTCCTTGGAGCTGTGAAGGTTGAGAGGAGACATGATGTACATGTTCAAAGCTATTGGAATTATTAATAGAGTAGAAAGGCATGAACTGTTTCCACTGGCAGAACGGTCAATAAGTAAATGTTATTGATTAAAAGTAATCAGCAAAAGATACCTGGGGGGCAGACAGTTTTGCAGGCAATTTATGCAGCAAACTGTTAAATTCTAGAATGCCCTTACGTGTTTTGGTATTCTAATACAGTGGTAATTTCAAAAGGAAATTGGATCTTAACCCTGCAGACATGCCCTTTTTAAGATACGTTAGCTCTTTAATAGAGACTGCATCAGGTCTGATGGACTGAATGGCCACCTGTGCTGTATAGAATTTTACAGAACTTACCACTGGGTTTGAAGGTGGGAGAGCACGTCAAGTGCAGCGTGTCGAATTCCGCTAGCTCCATGGCACTTTAAATTGCCCCTCATTTTCTAATGGATGACCATTAAGGCATCGAGTGGCCAATGTGTCCTTGGGTCATTTTGAGGCCTGAAACTGGCCAATTAAATGCCTTGCTGATAATTTACTTGCAGCAGGGGAAGCTAGTGCCAGGTGGGTAAGCTTGGAGCTTTTACTGAGCCATCTGATGTTGGTCAAGGATGGAGTGGGGGAGACTCTTTTGGGATGCCCAGTGTCCATCAGTGGCATGCCACAGGGGCTTTATCCCCTTTGTAATCCTTCCTCCTGCCCCCCGCTCGTTTCTTAAACCCTTGAGCAACATGATTCCTGTTTCCTTTGATTCAAGAGGTCTTTCTCATCCCTCGGTTATGGTAAATCTTTCAGCAAATAGTTTCTCTATAATTATGGATGGAAGCAATCTGTATCCATATGCAGCAAGACCAGGACAACAGTCAGGTTTGGACTGATAAATGGCAAGTAACGTATATGCGACACAAGTGCCAGGTAATGACCATCCTCAAACCAGAGAAAAGCCCTCCTTTTGTATTCAAGTGACATGATCATTATTGAATCCCCCATTATTAACATCCAGGGGCAAGGTGGGCTACCGCTGACCAGAAACTGAACTGAACCAGTCATATAAATATTAAGTTCAGGTCAGAGGTTGGGAATTCTGCGGTAACTAATTCATCCTGACTCTCCAAAGCATGTCCTCCACCCATAAGGCACAAGTCAGAAGTGCGATGGAATATTTTCCACTTGCCTAGTTAAGTGCAGCACCAGCAATACTCAAGAAACTCAACACCATCCAGGTACAAAGCAGCCCACTTGATTGGCATCTCATTCATTTCCTTAAAATTCATTCCCTCCACCACCGGTGCACAGTGGCAGCACTGTGTACCATTTACAAGATGCAATGCAGCAATTCGCCAAGGTATCCTTGACTGCATCTTCTGAACCTACCTAAGAAGGACAAGGATAGGAAATATATGGGAACACCGCCACCTGCAAGTTTCCCTGCAAGCCACTCACCACCCTGTCGTTGAAGTGGGTTGCCATTCCCCCATTGTCACTGGGTCAAAATCCTTGTACTCCTTTCCTAACTGTGGGTCAGGAAAAGGACACCACATGGACTAAGCAATTCAAGAAGGCCACTCACTATCAATTTCTCGAGGGCAATTAGAGATGGGTAATAAATGCTGGTCTAACCAACCCATGAAAGAAAAGTGCTAGTAACCCCAGGTGTTGTGTAGTCATGCTGTTCCTAGTTGGAGTAAGGGAACCTTAAGGAATTGATCACGTGACATCCTCATGATGCCATTTAGCCACTTGTGAGAGGAAGTGGGCAGTCTATCCTAACGGTCTGTAGAGTAAGCATCTTCCTGATCTTTGTGGTCTGCAAGCCTGTCCTTTTAAAAAGTATTGCTCCAGGAGTCATCAAATCAGGCACTGAATAGAAATAATAGTTGCCTTGGTGTACTGATATTCTATCCAATTTCTGTTCTGTCTTTCACGCTGTCAGTTCTGCTCAGAAATATAGCTATGCTTTGTGGGTTGGATTGCAAGTAATCCCATTAACTTCACCTCATCAGAATTTGCTAAGCTTGGATGAGACACAACTCCTTTTCTGATATAAAATTATTATCGAGTTGTAGAATTATACAGCACAGAATGAAGCTCTTTGCTCTATCACACACTCGCTGGCTCTTAGGAAAAAGAGCTAACCAGTTAGATCTGCTTCCCTGCCTGTCGCTCCATATTCTTCCTTTTTGTGGATTTATTCAGTTCCCTTTTTATATGCAATTGACTGTTTTTACTTCCCTTTTCCACAGTGAATTCTAGATGTGTGTTTTAAAAGGGAAAATCTTTGCTCATTTCATCTGGTTTTCATAAATAAGCTTTTGTTTGAGTATTTGATATTGCAAGCTCAGTTTTGCTGGATTATTACTATTTTTGTCCTGAAACCACTGACCCTTGCGCTCTCCAAAGCACATCACTGAAGAAGTTGACATATTGGCCAGAATTTTCTGGCTCCCATCAGTTGGATCTTCCATTCCTATCAACGGCAAATCCCCACCACTGGGGAACCCGGCAAACAACAGGAAACTCCGTTGACAGCCGCGGTGCCAAATGATCCTGTCTGTGGCCAATGGCAGGCCTTCTCCATCATAACAAAACGCAGCGGGGATGTGGAAAATCCGGGCCATTGAAAATTCTTGTGCAAGGGGTGTTTGAGATAGTGAGACAATACCGAAGGGGTGACAGAACAGCTCTGCAGCCTCTGTCAGATGACTGTATCTCTCAAGTGTGCTCTGTACACTTAGTGGAGGTTTTATTCTATGTAATTCTCGGAAATGATATCAAGGGCACTGTAGTGATCTGCATACCTCCTTAGTTACCATTTCTTGGAAGGTGTCTCTCTTCTGTTAGCTTGTTTCATCAAATAGACTGCTGCTCAAGGCACCCCAAAGTACCCTTTTTGGAAAGATTTCTTGCTTATTTTGGGAACTCGTAGAATCCTACAGTGAAAAGGAGGCCACCCAGTCCACTGAGTCTGTATGACCCCATTCCAACCCAGGCTGTATCGCCGTAATCCCTCGCTAGTCCCCCGTCACTAATTTAGTATGGCCAATCCACCTATCCTGCACATCCTTGCACTGTGGGAGGAAACCGGAGCACCTGGAGGAAACCCACGCAAACATGGGGAGAATGTGCAAACTCCACACAGACAGTGACCCAAGTTGGGAGTTGAACCTAGGTCCCTGGCGCTGTGGGACAACTATGCTAACCACTATGCTGCCTCATGTGATTTCCTTTGTTCCTATGCCTGTCATGGAGTAAATACCCAGGGTCCTTCTCCATCCTTCTTTCAGCGGATGGGGAGGCCATTTAGGCCATCTTGTCTATGCTGGCAATCAAGTCTTCTCAGCGGCCTCTCATTTCTTCGTTTGTGCATTATCAGGATTTTTGAAAATGTATGTAATATAATTGTTAACCCCCTGAGGCACACCAACTCCATTTGGAATTCATATCAGTCCCTTAAATATTGTGTGTTTGAAAGAATATTTTGTTGGAGTTGATGTCTTCTTCATATTTGTGGTGAATTTGGTCTGTGGAAAGAATACAGATGAAAATGGGATGTCAGTGGGCATTTTGGAGTCAAGAACGTTATGCTACTGAAGACTTCCCCCATAACGCTCAGATACTAATTTTTATTGGACTGATATATAAGTAATGTAATCTATTACCATTCTGAATGAATTGTGACTAATCAGGATGGGCTGAGTAACTGTATAAGAATTGATGATTTTCTTTGTTGGGTGGAGTTGCACATGCTCAGCCCCTCTGCCTTCTACCTGCTGGTGTCACGCAATAAACTGTTTATCGATTGGAAAAAAAGACTTCAAGGTTTTTTTGTTTGTGAGCCCCATGCCAGTTGAGAGTGAGTAACCTTTGCGATGCTAGGATTATTTTGAAGATAATGGGTGAGCGGAGATCATCAATTATTTTTATCTGTATCTTTAAATTCTATTTAGCACAATATTCTTATGCAAGTATCTGCCTGAAAGTATTCAAACCTTTGTGTGTTGTTTTCCTTAGATTGACTCTGATCAGGAAGCCTTGAGAAACCGAATGCGAACCATCCAGGAGAAGGTGATGTATACACTGGTGTCTGTGCCTGAAGGGAATCATATCTCCTCCATCTTTGAGCTGGATACAACCACCCTGCAAAGAGGCGACTCTCTTGTTCCAAGGTACGAGTGATTAATGAATTTGGGCAAATTCAAATGTAAATTCATACAAATTAAGCCTTTATGAAACTGCTGCTCAATATTCTGGACATATTCACCAAAGATCAAGTTTAAAATATGGCACTGGTGTTTAAATATATTTCTGAATTTCTCTCAAGTTCTGATATTTTGGAATTTTCTTTTGATCCCCTAAAATTCCCTGCCTTTCAAAACCGAAATGGACATTTTCACTCGATGGAGAATTTTGAGGTAATGATCAGACTCTTGTTGCGACTTACTTACTTGGTCTGGCAATTTTGATGCAAGTCAAAAGAAAGATACAGTTTTGCCTTTGATGCCAGAGGACTGCAGTGTTTCAGCATTACACGCATGTTCAAAAAGAATGGCGTAAAAAGATAAACCCAGCAACTACAGGCCAGTCAGCTTAACTTCAGAGGTGGGAAAACTTTTTAAAAAAAGTAATTTGAGCCACAATGTATAATCACTGGGACACTTGTGGGTTAATTAAGGAAGGCAGGAAGAAGTTTTGTTTTACTGGAGTTTTTTTGAAGTGTTGACAGCAAGGGTTTATCAGGGCGGTGCAGTTGATGCTATATACGTGGACTTCCAAAAGGCATTTGATGCAGGGTTGCACAACAGAATTGTGAGCAAGTTTTAGCTTATGGAATAAAAGGGAAAGTAGCACCATGGATACAAAGCTGGCTGAGTGATAGGAAACAAAGTTGCACAGAATGGATGCTTCTTGGGCAAGGGGCATGTTCTTCAGGGACAGCATTGGTACCCTTTCTTTACCTGATATATATCAGTGATCTGGACTCTGATGTACAAAGGCACAATATTTAAATCGGCAGATAATACAAAACTTGCAAGCGTTATGAGCTCTGAGAAAGACATTGTAAAATATCAAAAGGTTATAAGTTGGAGGAATGGCTGGACAGGTGGCAGATGAAGTACAATGTAGAGAACTGTGAAGTGATTTTTTTATTCAAAAGAACATGGAGAGACTAAATCAAAGGGATGGAGGAGCAGAGGGATCTCAGTCTGTATTTGCATAATTCATTAAAACTGGTGGAACAGGTTGAGAGTGCAGTTAATAAAACATAAGGTATCCTTAGCTTTATTAACAGGGGCATAGAGTACAAGACCAAGGTAATTACGTTGAACGTGTATAAGCCTCAGTTGGAGGACTGCATCCGGTTCTGGGTGCTGCACTTTCAGAAGAAAACACGGGAGTGTGCAAGGAGGATGTGTAAGAATGGTTCCAGGACTAAGGAACTTAAGTTCTGAAATAGTTTGGAGAAGTTGGAACTGTTTTCCTTGAAGAAAAGTAGGCTCTGAGGTGATATGACAGAGGTGTTCAACATTGAGAGTGGTCTGGACAAAGTAGATGGGGAAAAACTGTTCCCGCTTGTGAAAGGATCGAGATTGAGAGGGCACAGATTTAAAGAATTTGCAAAAGAAGCAAAAGTGACATCTGGCAAACTTGCTTCACACAACGAGTGTTTAAGGTTTAGAATGCGCAGGAGGCAGGTTAAGTTGAGGCATTTGAAAATGAATGTACAGGGTTGAAGGGAGAAGGCAGGAGAATGACACCAAATAAATTGCTCATCGTAGAGCTCACAGGCTCAATGAGTGTCCTTTTTCACTGTAAAGAATCTGTAATTGCAATCCTGGGGCTCTCCTTTGTGCTTCACAACCAGTTGACACATTTTTGAAGTTAAAACATTAGCGTGAAAGTGTGGCAACCAATTTGTGCTCAGCAAAGTCTCGAGAAATATGACCAGATAATCTCTCAGTAATGTTGATTTAAGGAATGAATATTGACCAGGGCACAAGGGAAAATGATCCCTATGCTTGAGAGGCCACATGGGGCATTAATTCGACATGTTACTCAGTGTCATCCCTATGGTGTCAGACGTACTGAAATCTCAGGAATGAGATTTGAATGCACTTTTTTTAAACTTTTGAATGGGCATTGTTGGCAAGGTAAACATTTATTTCCCATCCTTTGCCCTTGAAGATGATGAGTCGACCTCTTGAATATGGCTGAACAACTTGCTAAAATAAAACTAGAAAATGCTGCAAATACTTAGCTCCTCTGGCAGCATCTGTGGGGAGAGCAACATAGTTGACATGTCCAGTCATGACCGTTGAGTGAGTTCCTTGGACTTATCAGAGGGCATTGCTGTTGGTCTGGAGTTACACAAAGGCCTGAGCAGGTAAGGCTGGCAGATTTCTTTCCTTATGGGACATCGGTGAACCAAATGGATTGTTATGACAATCTAGACATTTCGTTGTTATGATAGCTAGCCTTTAACTGCAGATCTTATTAATTATTATTAGTAATTGAATTAAATTCCCTGATTGCTGCGATGAACAGATGATTCAGTACAATTCGTATAGACCTCTGGTTCACTAATACCACCATGATATTGGACTGACTAACTCAGAAATGAAACTGTCGCCAATGTTGATACTGGTGGGAACTGAGAGTCTTCTGGCACCATCTGTTTGGGCATCTATCATATTCCAAACGTGGGAAAGTTACAGTGCTTGGATTAGAGCTTCTGTTTATTTTTCCCTATTGGTGACAGGCATGAGTCAAGAACAAATCCAGCTACTGCTCAATAATTTCCTAACTGCTAACCTGATTTCATGTGCTGCTGATTATATAGGAATGAAGCGTTCTAATAAGTCAGCATATATCTGACTCAATACGTGACTGACACTAAGTGTGAAGGCTATTCTGAACTCATTTGCAGTTCAGTGGGTCAGTCATTTGGAGAGTTAAAATTTTATAAAGGTGGTCTTTGATCATGGTGTCCAAGGTCAAGTTTACCTCGGTACTCTTAACCCATTGTTGTCCAAAAGAAATCACTGTCCGGTGACTCATTGTGAGTAGGTGTGGTTGTGGTGACACAGCACTAATTTGAACCAGAGCATCTTGCATTCATTCTCTCTCTCTCTCTCTCTCTCTCTCTCTCTCAATAATGCAGCTGGATGAGCTTCATGTCCATATTTACTGCCTCACCATTGATTAAGCAACAGTGTTAAATCACACTTAATGATCAAAAGTATATGCACTCATTTGAATGAATGAATATAAAGTTCAAATAAGCATGCATTGAACAGTCAAATACAAATTTTGAGATTGCTTGACCAGTTACATCTGTAATCCTATTTTTATTTATTGGTCAGTAAGTAGACACGTCTGGAGTTTCATTTAACCATGTGTGACCAGCATATTGAACGGCATGGTGTCACAGTAGTTAGCACTACTGTCTCACAGTGCCAGGGACCCAGGTTTGATTCCTGGTCTGTGTTACTGTCTGTGTGGAGTCTGCATGTTCTCCCTGTGTCGTTGTGGGTTTCCTCCGAGTGTTCCGGTTTCCTTCCACGGTCCAAAAGATGTGCAGGTTTGTTGAATTGGCCATGCTAACTTCTCCCTCAGTGGACCTGAACAGGCACTGGAGTGTAGTGATGAGAGGATTTTCACAGTAATTTCATTGCAGTGTTACTGTAAGCCTATTTGTGACACTAATAAATTAACTTAAACTAACAAAATTAACTTTTGGGAATACTGATGATCAACTAGATTCTGTCCGTATTGAATTAAGTATTTTGCCCTGTGCAGGAAGGTGGGGAAAAGTTAGTCACCTCTTCTACCCCCTCCTCCAATATAGTCTCTTTGCACATCTTGCCCAACAGGACATTCTTTGTGTATCAACCTGGACAGCAAATTCCAGCAGATTATTTTGTCTTGCTGGGTTTCGCAGTTAAGCTCAGCTCTCACCCAGAAACCATGAGCGTACAATTTCCAATGCGATCACTAAAAGTTAACAGTCATTTGTAAAAAAAGGAATATAATTGAAAATAGGGAAAGTTATGGCAAAATCTAAATTGTGGTTAGACCACAACTGGTAGACCACTTTGGATCACTATATTATTCAAAAGATACTGGGGCACTGAGAAGAATCATAAGGATGATACTAGAAATAACTGGATATAAGTGATGGACAGGCTGGGTCCCTTTTCTCCTGAAAAAAGATGGCTTGATGTGTGATCTAATAGATGTCTTTATAATCATGGAAGATCTCAATTAGAGCAGTTAAAGAAAGTGTGTTTCTCCTTGTGGGGAAGAGCATAGCTAGAGGCCATTGATATTAAATAGTTACCAAGAAATCCAATAGGGGATTCATAAGAAACTTCTTTACCCAAAGAATGGCAGCATGGTGGCACAGTGGTTACCATTGCTGCCTCACAGCACCAGGAACCCAGATTCAATTCCAGCCTCGAATCACTGACTGTGTGGAATTTGCACATTCTCCCCATGTCTGCGTGGGTTTCCTCTGGGTGCACCAGTTTCCTCCCACAGACCGAAGATGAGAGGATTAGGTTGATTGGTCATGCTAAATTAACCTTAGTGTCAGGGGGATTAACAGAGTAAATATGTGGGTTTACAGGAATAGGGACTGGGTGGGATTGTGGTCGGTGCAGACTTGATGGGCTGAATGGCCTCCTCCGGCACTGTAGGGATTCTTTGATTGGATGAATGGTGAGAATGTGGAGCTCTACATCAGAGTGATCAAAGTGAACAGTATAGATGCAATTAAGTGGACAAGATGAGAAGTCATATGACACCAAGTGATAGTCAAGCTTTTGGAGTATTACTCCTTCATCAGGTGAATTGGAGCAAGGTGGGCAGGCACAGAATATACAGGTGGAGTGACGATAGCCCAACACTAACAGGTAATCAAGAGTGTCAAAGGATAAGTACAGACAGTGTAGCTGGCTGAATAAGTCTTTATAAGTCATCATGCATGCTAATAGACAAATGCAAGCAGTTAAGTACAATCAGTATGAGTAAAGTGTTATACAGCTTATTGACAAGTGAAGGGATGATCTAAGAACAGATAACTTAAAGCAGAGAGATAATCACAAATAAACGTTATTAAACACTATGCAGACTAGTTCAGGTAGAGAGATCATCACCTGAAATCAAGGTATGCACCTTTAAGTGGAAACTGTACATAAATGAAGAAGAAGAAGAAAATAGATGGCTATGATCGATTTTAGATGTGGAAAGGTACCAGGAGAAGGCTGGATTGGAACATAAACTCCAACAGGGACTAGTTGAGCTGAATGGTGTGGTATTCTATATAATCTTATGATCATTGATTATCATAGGCAGCTGAAATCCGGACTGAATTTCCTTTCTCTCAACTTCAGTCCTATGTGTGGTTAGTTAGCGGGTGTCTGATACATGAATTCAGCGTGAGCCCTTCAGGTTTGTAAGGCTGAATGTATGGCTATGATCCACTGAAGAGTCTATAATTCGACATTTCCATTACATTTCTTCTGAAACGTTCGCCATGTTCCGGGAAGGTAATGGTGTAGGCTTTTGTACTGAACCAGTAATTCAGTGACCCAGTACAAGATCTCAGGACCTGGATTCAAATCCCACCATGGCAGATGGTAACATTTGAATTCAATAAATGTCTAATGATGATCATGAAACTATCATCGATTCTTGTTTAAAAACCCATCTGGCTCACAAATGTCCTTTTAGGGAAGAAAATCTACCACTTTTACCTGTCTGGCCTACATGTGACCCCAGACCCACAGCAAAGTGGTTGATGCTTAAATGCTGTCTGAAGTGGAGGGCAGTTAGGGATGGACAATAAATGCTGGCCCAAACAGCGATGCCCACATCCTGTAAATTAATTTTTAAAAGTATATATATATATCTCTCATTCAGGATGCTGCATTCTCAGTTTAATATCACCTCTCATCTTTTGGATGACATTTGAAACAGATACCCATCTCCTCCCTTGGAAGTGTAAAAGATCCTTGGGCACTATCTGAACAGCAGTAAACCTTCGCTGCCCTGACCAGTATTTATCCCTTGATCCATATGACCAAACATAGACCAGCTGTTGTTTCTGGGTCGTCGCTGTGCACAGATCTGCTTCCAGGTTTCCTACATTACAATAGTGTTCACATTTCAGAAGTACACTTATGGTTTTGAAGCACTTTGGACATCCTGTGGTGATGACAGATTGTGTATAAATGTGTTTTCTCTCGTTTTTTTACGTAAATGTACAGCTTTGGACTAACTGCTAAAAGTTGTGTTGATCAGCTACCAACTATGTGACTTAGTGCAACCCACCTGTTTTGGCTTATTATTATCTCAAATCTCAAAAAACAAACCACCTTCCAGTGATAAATAAAGTGACACTAAATTGCCGTTGCTGAGACTGTTTGAACGAGAACGTCAAGCAAATGTGAAGTATCAGATAAACTTTGTCCCTGTGTTAGGAGTTAGCATATCCAGTGCGTGATGCATTGAAAATACATTTTTTGTTTGACTGCGCCAAGCTGATGAGTAATCATCTATTTTGGCAAAAGAACACACATCCTCACGAGCTGTACATTTCACAGTTCAGACCAGTGCTTTAGCTCAGTGGTAGTTCTTGAAGTGCCAAGCTTTGTAGTTTAGCCTAGATCATAGACCGACTGCAATTTTGTAACAAATATTTGGATGGGGTGCGTGAAATTTATTGGCTCTAGGTCATTGTATTATTTGTCAGCTTGCGTGCACTAAAAACACATTCAAGCATTGCTCCTTCATCAACTAATGCTGGTTGGTATGTGAGATAGCCACGAAAGAATAAGCATCAAGTCTCTCTCTTGGTGTACAGACAGTTCTTAAAAGTCCCCTATTCCAAATTTGATGGTCTAGGCCCCAATCCACATGTATTTCAATTTGACACTTGGGTTGATAGAAGACCAAGCTGGTGAGAAATAATAAGTCCACATATAATCATCACCCAGAACACTTATCTAGTCGACATTGTTGGATGTCCGTAGATGTGGCTATTGTAACACCATTTTAACTACATGCGCTAACTCAAATTAGCACTTTAACTACCATTTGCACTATACAGATACCAATATTTTTTGTTCACTTCCTTCACTAGCATTTGTTCCATTCCGTAACTAAAGGAAGATACACTAAAATCTGTTCTCCGACTCTGATTATCTCTTGCCAATAACTGCATGCAAAATATTGAAGTGTTTAACCAACAACAGCACCCATTGCTTTTCTAAAATCTCCCAGAGTGCAGTTGGTCAGACCTGAATTTCTACATTGCTCCATGTGGCTAGCCGTGAGTGCATTGGATAAGACTGTTGCACGTGATAAGAAATGGTATACCCACTGGTTTTGTGCCTAAACTCCTGTAAGCCACTTCATGAATACCAGCTTGTTCTTGCACAAAAAGATTTTACCCCTTCCCACATTAAACCAGCTGTTCATGAGTATTTTGCATTTTTTTCTCTCTATTTAAACTGCTGAAGAAGTCTTGCCACACTAGAAATTTTCAGACTCTGCTTGCTCTCCAGTTTGCAAAATTCTAGTTCCTTACATTGGACCACTTGGCCAACAAGTCACCTGATTTATCAGAACTTGGTTGCAGTTCTGGCTTCAAGAAACAAATGTTTCCCTTTGCAACTCTCTCATTCCTGACAGTGTATATGTATAGATAATGTTGCAATTAAGACCATATACATTCAATGGAAATTCAAGCAAGAATTTGATTTCTTCCATCACTGAAACCTACCCATTTCACAAACCATTGTATAACTCCTCGATAATGGAATACTTGTAAACTGTATACCTTGAGTGTTAATGACCACTCTTGTATATCAGTCACAGATGTGCTCATAATCAAACAATCTGGTCCCCTTTTCTGGAGACCTGAATGATGCATCCTTGCTCATAAGGACAGCAAAGGTCAACACATCCCCAACAGTCATAATGAGGTGCCCTCCCCAAATACCCAATCACAAACTAGCTCCATCAATAACAAAGCGATTTGAACATGTTCAGATTTACCACTACATTCGCTATCCCAGTGAATAATTTGTTCTTCGTACATGTGCATGATATCTACTGATCAAAATTGACAACATGTAAGCAGAATTCAAATATTAAGTTTCTTGTGAGTCAAAGCAAAACTGCATTTAATGTAGGGTAAAGTGCAGCGAGTTAATATGTCAATGGTTAATACATTTGCTGAAAGCCTGTTGGAAAATGGTCCTTTTTGTTATCTGCTGTTGTAAAGATCTGAAGTGGGCAGAGAATGGCCAGCATCTTTTCACTTTTCTGCAATCTGTTTTCTGTTAATGACATCAGATCCCCTCCTCCCAAATTCTTAAGCTACCAATGAAAGGCAAATTTACAGTTCTTGCCTAGTATCTAAAGTATTGAAACAATGTGGAAACAACAAGAAGCAGCTGACATGCTGATCTTCTATAATACATCCCTTCTGCAAAGCCTGCAGCTCACTATGATGGTTTTATATGATTCCTCCACCTCCTCCACCTCCACCACCTCCACCTTCACCTCCTCCTCCTCCTCCTCCTCCACTACTGATGATGGCAGCACTTCCTGTGACCGAAAGCTGTTGAATTCCCTCATTAAACCTCTCTACCTTTCCTTTTCCTTTTAAGGCAATCCTTAAATCTACTTTCTTTGACCAAGCTCCCTTACGTGGCTAGGGGTCAAACCTTGTTGGATCCTGTGGGGGGAAAAAAATGTGTTACCATGGTCTCGGTTCTACATAAATTGTTGCTTGTATATTCAAGTTGTTGAGAAATTATATTTGATTCCTAAACTAATGTGTGTGTTTCAGGAACTCTTATGTTCGCCTCCGGCACCTCTGCACAAACACGTGGGTTCATAGTACCAATATTCCAATAGATAAAGACGAAGAGAGGCCAGTTATGCTGAAGGTAATTCTGGATGAAAAAGCATGCATGGCATTTAATAGTTACAATGAACACTTGGGTACTGAGTGTTGCTACCTCCTTCCATTTCAGATTGGCACCTCTCCAACTAAAGAGGATAAAGAAGCATTTGCTATTGTGCCTGTTTCACCAGCTGAAGTGAGAGACTTGGACTTTGCCAATGATGCCAGCAAAGTGTTGGCCTCGATAGCTGGCAAGCTTGAGAAGGGCACTATTACTCAGAATGAAAGACGGTAGGTGACACCTTTTTAACAGGCAGCCAATAATTGACTACCCACGTTTTCCTGACAAGTTGAAACATGAATCCTCCCTCATTTGTCTTGGGTTTGTGGTTTTCTTAGATTCCATAGTGTTGTGTCCTTTTTAGATGACAGTTTGGAAGCATTACCTAAGCAACCTATTGGAAGAATACTGCAAATTGAGTAAGATTCCCTAGTTCTGGCCAACTCTTGCAATCAATGCAGGAATATTTGAGATGGTTAAGGAGTGAGCTGAAATCAAATTCATTTTGTAGGCTGGCCAGAATACTTGGGTTATCTGTTTTGCATAAAGGTTGGAATTAACTTTATGGTTAGTTTAAAAAAATTGGAAAAAGTCTGAGGTTTGGTGGGGATGGTTTATGGGGATTTGGAATAAAACACATTCTATGCTGTGAAATATAGATTTGAAACCGAAAAATCACAACATCTCACTTCCCGGAGCAGACTGTTGCTCCATCTAATCCAGCCTATTGGTGTTCTGGCAATAATTTCTTTTCTAAATGTTTGGCCGATTTTGACCTGAATCTAAGCTGTTTGCCCTTGCACTCTCACTTGACAAACTATTCCAAAGACCAACGAACAGTACAGCGCAGGAACAAGCCCTTCAGCTCACCAAGCTAGCACTGACACATGACGCCTTTCTAAACTGAAGACCTTTTCCTTTCACTCAGTCCATATCCCTCTATTCCCTGCCTATTCATGTATCTGTCAACATGCCTCTTAAAAGTTGCAATTCTGTCTGCTTCTACCACCTCCTCTGGCAACACATTCCAGGCACTTAGCACCCTCTATGTTTAAAAATATGCCTCTTACATCTCCTTTAAACGTGCCCCTTTTGTCTTAAATCAATGTCCCCTCTGAATTGACACTTTTGCCCTGGGAAAAAGGCTCACTTAATTCAAACAAAATGCCCTCCCTCTTAATGGATGGTTAAAATTGGAAGTTTCCAACACAGTCCTTCATGGACGTGTGTGGCAGCAGGGACGGAGGTTGTTCCCACTCAAAGTAACCCAGTTTGTGTGTATTCAAAACCTTGTAGATTTCAGTCAACAAAACCCTACTTTCTGTTTTCATATTTTTGCTATTTTATTTCCTTCTGGTGTAAATTGCTATTTCCATATTTGTAACAGAAGGTTTCAATGCAAACTTTCCAGGCTACACCTGAATCTTTTCACTTGATAAATCCTAACTCCTCATCAGGAACCTCAGAATTATTACAGCGCAGAAGGAAGCCATTTGGCCCATGTCTGCACCAGCTTGTCAAATGTGCATCATGGCTTAGTACCATTCCCCTGTCCTTTCCCCATACCCCTGCATGTTGTTCCTATTAAAATAATCACCTAATGCCTTCTTGAATCTCTGGATTGAACCTGCCTCCATCGTACTTCCAGGCAGTGCATTCCAGACCTCAGCCACTCGCTGTGTGAAAAAGCTTCTTCTCACATGACTTTTGATTTGTGAATCACTTTAAATCTGTGCCCTCTCATTCTTGATCCTTTTACGAGCGGGAACAGTTTCTCCTTATCTACGTTGCCCAGCCACATTATGATTTTGAATGTCTCTCTTGAAACTTTGCATGAAACTCTCTCATTTTGTTTCTAGATTGTTCTAAGATTTGCTGTTCAAAAATGTAGCAAATTAGAGTGCCAAGAAATATAGACAAAATGCATGAATTTAGAATGAGGAATGGTTCCAATTGGGTCCAATTTTTTTCCTCATCCCACCCATCAAACATGGGTGCATTAAAGAACCATCTAGCAAGGAACTACCGAGGGTGTATTCAACATTTCAGGCCTTCTTCCTCATTACACGTTTAGCCTACATCAAGGTCTGCAAACAGGTTAAGGACAGCAGGATTATGGAGGGATGTAGGTATGTTCCTGGACGGGTGATCCAGAGAGCGAGTTCAAATTTTACCACAATAGCAGCTTTTTAAAACAATTAGAAAAAATGATCAGGAGCTATTAGATTTTCCATTTTTTTTAGAAAAGCAACTGATTCAGAAACCTTGAAAGGAAAGCTGTTAGATTCGGGAGTGTAGTGTCAAATCATCATGGTTAACTCTTAACTATCGACTGAAGTTGGGCAACTAAATACAGGCAAAAAATGTTGGCCTTGCTCGTAATACCCATATTTCAAGAGCAGTTTATTTTCTTAATTGGCATTCTTGCCAAGCTTGAATGCTAGCCATTGGAATTTTAAAAACAAGTACAGGTCAGGAGATGAGTCCCAAATGATGTCAGAGAAACAAATACCATCATCTTTGGTAGTTTTGTATTTTTTGTTGTGAAGTATTGATACTGTTTTCTAAATCTGAGATTTGGGCTCTTTGTAACCTCCTTTCTTGATTGAATTTATTTTCAACAGTTTTGTTACAAAGCTTCTGGAAGACCTGGTATTCTTCGTTGCGGATGTTCCAAATTCAGGTCAGGATGTGCTTGAAGTGGTGATCAATAAGCCAAACCGAGAGCGACAGAAACTCATGAGAGAGCAAAATATTTTAAAACAGGTGAGATGTCAAAGTGGGGGGTGGGAGAGGAATGTGTCTATTATTTCTGTTCAAAAGTGAATCTTTATTTGAAAACTCTTTACTTTCATTAAATGGTTTTGTGTGAAGAAAACGCTTCAATATTAATTCATAAAATTTAAGAATGTGGCAACATTTGAAGTATTATGAAGTCACATACTAATCTGCATTGTGACATTCTCTTGAGACTCAGTTATTGTTGAGTAGTGATTAATATGTAGTTTCTCATCTGTTCAGCACTGATGAGAGAGAGAATTGCTGTTTTTGAGTATTGAGGCATAGCACTTATAAAGAACTTATACGCATGTTGCAGTCTTTACATTGGACTTTGTGCTCTGTTTGTCCTGCTGTTTCCTGATCAGCAGGTTGTCAGTAATCCTGGATAGATTTACGAAAACAGACCCACTTTTTCTACCAGGCCTTCTCTGCAGAACTGGCAACAGTCCTTTGGTGTTCCTGCCCACCATCTGAGGCTAGGAAGTCAGAACCTGGACCATCAGCGTAAAAGGGCACTATAAAAAGAATCATGCTGGAGAGTTGTTTAACTTTTTCTTTGTATTAAATTGCTGCTTCTCTTCCCACTCCTAATTTAAAGGCAGACTTTCATTTTGTTCCAGAACTTTCCCTGGAACAGATCACCAGAGGGTTAGAATTGAGGGGCACTTCAAGCATGGTGGACCAGGAGTCTGTCCTACTCTTGCCACCTGCCATTGGCTTGTTGGAAGGTTTTTGCAGGTTGATACTTGCCATTTGGCCACACTATGAATGCAACTTCCTTAGCCATCAAGTCCTGGAGTGGTACTCGAACCCAGATTTTCAGATTCAGAAGCAGGGACGCTACCCACTTTGCCACAGACTTCCTCATATTAAATTTGCTAATGTCTCAATTCCTTAGAATAATACTTCAACTTTACTTAAGTCACTGTATTCTTTTGAAGGTTGGAACTCAATGGTTAGAAAATCCACATTGTCACCTGGGAAGAACAAATTTACATTTCTAAACATTGAAGACAATTTAGACTCTGATTATTGTACATAAGGGTATTAAATATCAAAGCAAGGAGATGAAGTTAAACCTGAGTTATCAGTTGGGCCATATTTGTAAAATTGGGTGTGTTTCATAGTAAAGAGCAAAACCACCACTGAATGGGAACAATGAGGTTCCAGCGAATGGTAACAGAAGTGTTGGGTCTTGACACAAACTCAAAAGTCAAGAGGCTTTCACTGGATCATAGAAAATTAGTTATGAAGGGTTTTCAAAGGATGAATAAATATGAATTGTGAAAGATTGCTTCATCCATTTAAATGTCAACAAAGATTGACAAAGAAGTTGATAAGGAAGAGTAGGAGAAACTATGAAGCTGGGCTAGCGCTTAATATAAAAAAGATAGCAAGAGTTCTAATAAATATATAAAAAGGAAGAGGCTGGCTAGGGTGAATGTTGGTCCTTTAGAGGATGAGAAAGGGGACCTAGTGGTAGGGGATGGGGATATGGCTAAGGTATTGAATAACTTTTTTGTTTCTGTCTTCACGGAGGAGGACGTGAATAATTTGCCGGGTGTTAGCGATGGAAAGGTGGTAGGACTGGAGGGTCTTAATGACATTACTGTTACTAGAAAGGTGGTGCTCGACAGACTGGAGGGGCTGATTGTGGACAAGTCCCCAGGACCGGATGGAATGCATCCGAGGGTTCTGAAAGAAATGGCGGAGGTGATAGTGGATGCCTTGGTGGTTATTTTCCAAACATCGCTGGATTCCGGGGAAGTGCCGGATGATTGGAAAACGGCTAATGTTACGCCGTTGTTTAAGAAGGGTGCCAGGCAAAAGGTGGGGAATTATAGGCCGGTTAGTTTAACGTCTGTGGTAGGTAAAATGTTAGAATCCGTCATTAAGGAGGAAATTGCGAGGCATCTTGAAGGGAATTGCTTGATAGAGCAGACGCAGCACGGTTTCATTAAAGGGAAGTCGTGTCTGACAAATTTACTGGAGTTCTATGAGGATGTGTCTAGGGCGGTGGATAGAGGAGAGCCGGTGGATGTGGTCTTTCTAGATTTTCAGAAGGCGTTTGACAAAGTGCCTCACAAGAGGTTATTGCAGAAGGTCGAGGGACATGGAGTTGGGGGTAGGGTGTTAGCGTGGATAGAGGATTGGTTGTCAAATAGGAGGCAGAGAGTAGGGGTCAACGGGTGCTATTCGGATTGGCGGATGGTGACTAGTGGAGTGCCCCAGGGGTCGGTGCTGGGGCCTCAGCTTTTTACCATTTATATAGATGATCTGGAGGAGGGAACCGAGTGTAGAGTGTCGAAATTTGCTGATGACACCAAGACTGGGGGAACGGCAAATTGTGCGGAGGGTGTGGAGAGTCTGCAGAAGGATCTAGATAGGCTGGGCGAATGGGCCAGGAAATGGCAAATGGAATTTAATGTTGGCAAGTGTGAGGTGGTCCACTTTGGTAGGAAGAATGGTAGGAAGGACTATTACTTACGGGGCGAAAAACTGCAGCAGGCGACGGTGCAGAGGGACCTCGGGGTCCTTGTGCATGAGTCGCAAAAACCCAGCTTGCAGGTGCAGCAGGTGGTCATAGCGAAGGGGATTGAATATAAAAGTAGGGAGGTCTTGCTGCAGCTGTATAGGGCATTGGTGAGGCCGCAGCTGGAGTACTGTGTGCATTTTTGGGCGCCGCACCTGCGCAAAGATATTTTGGCCTTGGAGGGAGTGCAGAGGAGGTTTACTAGGCTGATACCGGAGTTGAGGGGGTTGAGCTATGAGGAGAGGCTGAATAAACTGGGCTTGGACTCGTTAGAGTTTAGAAGAATGAGGGGAGATCTCATTGAGACGTATAAGATGATGAATGGGATGGATAGGATAGAGGTGGAAAGACTCTTCCCGCTCAGAAAAGACAGTAGGACTAGGGGGCACAGCCTCAAGATAAAAGGGGGGTGGTTTAGAACGGAGTTGAGGAGGAACTTCTTCACTCAATGGGTGGTGAATCTCTGGAATTCTCTGCCCGTTGAAGTGGTGGAGGCTGCCTCGCTAAATATTTTTAAGACGCGGGTTGATGGGTTTTTGGTAGGAGAGGGGATTAAGGGTTATGGGGAGAGGGCGGGAAAGTGGAACTGAGCAGCGACAGATCAGCCATGATCTTATTGAATGGCAGGGCAGGCTCGAAGGGCTGGATGGCCTACTCCTGCTCCTATTTCTTATGTTCTTATGTTCTTATTGGAGAAAACTCTGACATGGAGCCATTGACTTGAGTATCATGAGAATGGAAGAATTTTTCTCTGCACAACATTCATAAAAACATGGTGTGCTTTCTCATGAGTGACATTGAGGCAGCGAGCAGAAGACAGTCGAAAGGGAATTGGGTAATTAGTTGAGGAGGAAGACAAGAAGAAATGGACAGAAGGATTGAAGTGGATCACGCCTGTTGCGTTAGCACAGCACAGAGATAGTGCCTCAATTTGCTTGTGTGCATCTGTATGTTCAGTCATTATGTACAGCGCAGAAATAGGCCGCACAATCCAACCAATTATACTCCACTCAAGCCAATCTGTCCATCGTTTATTGGTACAAGTTTATGCATGCATATTTCTGGTAACTCATCCTCAGAAATCTTCTCCCCTGCCTTCACTGTCTCCATATCCTTTCTATAATAAGGTGACCAGAACTGAAGCATTATAAAGTGTGGCCGAACCAAGATTCAATATTGATTTGGGATAGCTTCACTACATTTCAATTCTACCTCTTTAGAAATAAAGCCAAGTGTTTAGTTGGCTTTTCTAAGGCCTCATTAACCTGTGGCACAACTTTGAATGATTGGTGTATTTGTACTGAGATTTTGCTGTTTCTCTACCCCACCCAGATTTGTACCTTCCAAGTAGTAAGTGACCTCCCTATTCCTGTTACCAAATTACCTCCTGTTTATGTGCTGAACTCAATTTGCTAATTATTTGCCAATTCTGCACTAATTTGTTGCCATTCTTTTCAGTGTTGATTATCCACCCCTTCCAATCTTTGTTCCCATTGCCAGATTTGTAAATTTTATTTCTGATTTTGTACTTGTAGGGCGGTTCGGCGGCACAATGGTCAACACTACTGCCTCACAGTGCCAGGGACTCGGGTTCAACTCTGTTCTTGGGTCACTGACTGTGTGGAATTTGCATGTTATCCCTGTGTCTGCGTGGGTTTCCTCTGGGTGCTCCAGTTTCCTCCCACGATCCAAAGATGTGTGGGTTAGTTTGATTCACCATGCTAAATTGACCCTAGCGTCAAGGGGATTAGCAGGGATAGTATATGGGGTTACAGGAACAGCGCCGGAGTGGGATTGTGGTCGGTGCAGACGCAATGGACTGAACGGCGTCCTTCTGCACTGTATTGATTTTTATGGATTCTGAAGTCCAGTTTACTAATGTAATTTGTGAACGTCAGTGCACTAAACCTTGTGAAATACGACTTCCCACCTTCTGTCACTCTGAATTACTACCCTTTATCCCCACTCTGTTTTCTGTCTTGAAGTGGAGATGCAGGCATTGGACTGGGGTAAACACAGTAAGAAGTCTGTCAACACCAGGTTAGAGTCCAACAAGTTTATTTGATAGTAAACCCACAAGCTTTCGGAACGCTGTTCCTTCGTCAGGTGAATGGAAAGATCTGATCAGAAACAGGACTTATGAAGGCTGGCCTCTGATCTTCTGGCAAGCGTTCTGCAAGGCGGCCTTCACGACACACAACGGTGCAGTTGCTGAGCAGAGACTGAGAGCCAAGTTCCGCACACGTGAGGACGGCCTCAACAGGCATCTTGGGTTCATGTCACACTATCTGTAGCCCCCATGACTTGCCTGAACTTGCAACATTTCACTTACTGTCCTGTCTGGCGACAATACACATCTCTTTAATCTATGCTTAATGCTACTCCACTCACATTGTCTGAACCTTTTAAACTCGAATAGCAGATTAGCTGTAAAGACTCTCATTCTAATCAGTATTCTGTAAACTGTGTGTGCCTTTATATGCCCTGTTTCTGATCAGAACTTTCCACTCACCTGACGAAGGAACAGCGTTCTGAAAGCTTATGGGTTTACTATCAAATAAACTTCAACCTGGTGTTGTGACACTTCTTATTTTGCCTTGAAGCCAGTTAGCAATCCATCCTGCCACTTGTTCCCTGACACATTCATTAATCTTATTCACGAATCTATGATGGGACACATTATCAGAGCTCTTTTGAAAGTCCAATTTACAACCAATACAGAACAACGTTTTTTCACCTTTTTGGATTTTGTCTCTGTTTTTCCCACTTCTGAAAGTAGCTACATATCCAGGCTATCAGTGAATTGGAATACAATGTCTTCGAAGTGAATTTTACTAATTGTAATGCGACTCAAAACTGAGCAAATAGGTCACTGGGGCTTTTGATCTCATAATTCTGCCCACAGTATTACAGGTGATAAAAAACAGGAAGGAGCTTAAACTTTAGATCAGTTACCTGCAAGTAGTCAAGCTTTTGGATGAAATCGCATAAAGGTTGTTGCCAAAATCTCCTCTTGCCCGTGACACCAAATACAATTTTAAGACAAAAATCTCCAAACTCTATCAATAAGATAGCCGTTCACCGCATCTTGGTTACAATTCTGGTAGGGCAATATACTTAGATTTCCAGTGACTGACTGGAAGGATCACACAGCAAGATTTCAAATTTTCAGACTTTTAATAAACAAGCTAAAAGCAATTTGTCAAAACGCTAGTCATTAGGTAACATACTTTAAACTTTGGAAAAATTATTGTATTTAACTTTTAAATCACTGAAAATTCCCTTCCAGCATTACAAATGCATTAAGTACTCTCTGCACCCAAGTTGGATTACTATAGTATTTAACAACATGAAGCACTTTTGGAATCTTGAAGGTTAATTAAGTACTTTTGCAGTGTGATAGCATCAGAAATGTGGCAGAAATGTGAGTCCACAGACAGCAGTGACATAATGGTTAGATTCACTGGTTTCATGTGGTTGAGGGATAAATATTAATATATAAATAAATACTGGCCAGGGCCCTAAACTCACCACCTTGCTTTTCAGTAGTGCTATTGGATGTTTTACACACACACCTGAGAGAGCAGATTGGTTTGATGTCTTATCTGAAGGACAGATCACCAGCAAGGCAGCATCCTTCCAGAAGTGTCAGTCTAGATTTTGTGCTCTATCCCTGGAATAGGATTTGAACCCAAAACCTTCTGACTCGAAAGCAGAAGTGCTCATCCTGAGCTGAGGCAGTGAACCAGAAGTGACAAGTTGGCTGGAGGTGAACTTCTGAAGATGTGACTAGATTTGAGATGGGTAGCATTGAGTTAGAAGGTAAAAGATCATGCCTGATAAACCACTTCGATTTATTTGTGGAGTCTGCAGATTAATTGTGTAGTGGAATATCTTGCAACAGGAAAATGGTTCGGAAATGCAACTATAATTATGTATTGCAGATATTTAGTTGAAGTGAAATGAGAAGCAGTGTTGGATAAAGGGTAAGCAATAGAAATATGAGGGTTCAATAATGGACTTTACATGAATGATCTGGAAGATGGAAGCTGCATGTCTCAGATTTGTAGATGACTCAAAAATGAATGGTGGGGGAAAGCCATGGAAATGTTATGGTGCAGAAAGACCATTTAGCCCATCATGTCTGCACTGGCCAAAAAAGAGAAAAAATAAGCTAGCGATCTTCTTAATCCAATTTTCTGAGCTCGTCCATAGCCTTGCAGGTTACAGCACTTCAGATGCAGATTCAGGTACCTTTTTAAATGAGATGAGCATTTCAACTTCAGCCATCAAATTAGAACATAGAACATAGAACATTACAGCGCAGAACAGGCCCTTCGGCCCACGATGTTGCGCCGACCAGTTACAAAAACAATGACCCACTAGCCTATACCAATCCCTTTTCGTCCATAAACCTATCCAGAGATCTCTTAAACGCCCCCAAACTAGATGCATTTACAACTGCAGCAGGCAGGGCATTCCAATCCCTCACCACCCGCTGGGTAAAGAACCTACCCCTGACATCCGTCCTGTAGCTACCCCCCCTTAATTTAAAGCCATGCCCCCTCGTGCTAGCTTTCTCCATCCGAGGAAAAAGGCTATCACTATCCACCCTATCTAAACCTCTAATCATCTTATATGTTTCAATAAGATCCCCTCTTAGCCGCCTTCTTTCCAACGAAAACAACCCTAAATCCCTCAGTCTCTCCTCATAGGACCTCCCCACCATACCAGGCAACATCCTAGTAAACCTCCTCTGCACCCTCTCCAACGCCTCCACATCCTTCTTGTAATGCGGGGACCAGAACTGCACACAGTACTCCAAGTGCGGCCGCACTAGAGTAGTGTACAGTTGCAACATTACACTGCGACTCCTAAATTCAATCCCCCTACCAATGAACGCCAAGACACCGTACGCCTTCTTAACAACCTTATCTACTTGATTCCCAACTTTCAGGGATCTATGTACACACACACCTAGATCCCTCTGTTCATCCACACTATTCAAAGTCCTCCCGTTAGCCCTATACTCGACACATCTGTTGCTCCTACCAAAGTGAATTACCTCACACTTCTCCGCATTAAATTCCATCCGCCACCTCTCGGCCCAGCTCTGCAACCTATCTAAGTCTCCCTGCAGACTATGACACCCTTTCTCACAATCTACCACACCTCCAACTTTGGTGTCATCAGCAAATTTACTAATCCACCCAACTATACCCTCATCCAGATCATTAATAAAAATTACAAACAACAGTGGCCCCAAAACAGATCCCTGAGGCACACCACTCGTAACTGCACTCCATGATGAATATTTACCATCCACCACCACCCTCTGTCTCCTATCTGATAGCCAATTCCTGATCCAACTTCCTAGATTACCCACAATCCCATACATCTGCATTTTCTGCAGAAGCCTACCATGGTGAACCTTATCGAACGCCTTACTAAAATCCATGTATACCACGTCAACTGCCTTACCCCCATCCACCTCTTTGGTCACCTTCTCAAAAAACTCAATAAGGTTAGTAAGGCACGACCTACCCGCTACAAAACCATGCTGACTATTTCTAATCAATTCATTACACTCCAAATAACTATAAATCCTATCCCTAATAATTTTTTCTAAAACCTTGCCCACAACAGAAGTAAGACTCACCGGTCTATAATTCCCGGCAAAGTCTCTGTTCCCCTTCTTAAACAATGGGACAACATTCGCTATCCTCCAATCCTCCGGGACTACACCAGAGACCAATGACGACCTGTGAACTCCAGATGCTCACCACTCTGTGGAAATGTTTTTCCTCATGTCCCCTCCTTCTACCAATCACCTTAAATTCCCTGTTAATTGACCCCTCAGCTAAGGGAAACCGATCTTTCCTGTCTACCTTGTCTCAATTCCTCGGTTTTGAGCACTTAGCCACCTCTGTCCTAAGGAAAACAGCCCTACCCTATCCAATCTCATATATGCTAATGATGCACGTGCACTTTTGGGGACCCGCGCTGTCCCTCTTTGCAAGGTCCCCCATGACATCATGACCTGCCCCTTGGTGATGTGGTGGACCACCCACCAGTGAGGGCCTTGCTCTCGCCTGCCCAGCCCTGCCCTGAGGGTCAAGATAACTGCAGTGACCTAAGCTGGTGTTTTGGTGGTTAACTGCTTGCTGCAGCAGGTGATCTGGCCTGGCCTCTGCGCTCGCCCTTCCTCCTCTCAGTCCTGACCTCTGGTCAGCTTGCCCTGGTGCTCCCCAAAAACCACCCTTGCGCTTGCCTGTCTCATGCACTTTCCAACTGCTCACTTCTTGCTTGGATAGCCAGGCCTGGACAATTCTGCATGTTCCTGTATGGCTGTCTGACTGCTGCTGCTGCTGGCTTTAACTGGCCTGCCCTGCCCTGACTCCTGCTCTCACCCTTGTTCAGTGGCAATGCCCTCACTAGTTGGGTTCCTTACTCCAGCCCTGACCTCCAGTGGAGTTGTCTTGTTGCTCCTGGAGATCCATTGTCTGCGACTGCTCACCTCTCGCTCAGGTGGCTGGGCCTTGAGCCTTGATGACCATGTGTGCTCCTGGTTGGCTGCCTGGCTGCCTTGACTGCTGACCTTATTCAGCCTGCCCTTGTTTCTGCTTTTGCCTTGGTCAGTGGCCTTACCCTTCCTGGTCCAGTTATTGCCCTGTCCTGTCACTCTTGGCCCAGCCTTGCCACCCAATCGTGGCATTCCTCCCCTGCCCCCGCCCCAGTTGGCTTGGACCCCGTGCTGCAGCTCTGTGTTTCATTGCATGTCCACCTCAGCAAGGATGTAAATAGAAATTTCCAGAGGGATTTTTGCATGATTTATGTGATCACATCAACATCAATGAATGGAAGGTGAAATGTAACACTGTGAAATGAAACAATGTGGGTCAGTGATTAGAATACAATTAATACAGTTGCTCTGCAGGGAGAAATAGTAAATCTGCCTCTGGAATTATCCACGCAACGCATTGCGGTAACTGCTCAGATATGTAGGCAGAGTGGAATTCATGTCAGTTGGGATGGTGTTAAGGCTGTACAGTGCATTGATTAGATCAAATTTAGAATACCACAGGGCGATTCTCCAAAAAAAACTTGAGGTGTAGAATTTGAGTAAAACTGGAGTAAATCTTTTTTTTCAGCAGGAGTTTCAAAATGAATCTCCTACACTCCGTGCACTGCAGAGAGGTTGGGCTGCCAGCTCCCTGCAAGTGGGGAGCTGTTGTAAGCCCCACTGGAGTGAAACTCTCCCCCTCTGCTAAGAAAGAGGTGCGCAGGCCTGAAGATTTCAGTCCTGGGCCCACTAATGGGATTTATATTATCGCAGGGGCCATGGTGCCCAGTGGGAAGCCCGCTTAAGTCTCCAGGCCTGCTGCGCTACAAAAGCAGTGCAGCAAGATGGGAGAACCACCATCACCACCACCACCCCCGCCCCCGGCCCCCGGCCCAAACTCCCATGTGCAATTCAACAAAGGCAAATAGAAACATCGGTTAATGACCAATCTAATTGGATGTGTATGGGACAATATTGAAGTATTAGCTTGCTGAGTACTTTAAAAGAAAGCAACAAAGTAGGACGAGGGAGCAATGAATAACTCCGAATGGTGGCAGTTGTTATTTCAGTAGACACCTGGTATAATGTGCTGAGTAAACAATGTTTTCAGACATTCAGCCACAGTTGGGAGTGGGAGACCTTGATTGCAAGGGGAGCAACTTTTGTGGGACCAAATAGATCTTTTTTTTGGTTTTCGGCAGTTTTGCCACATGAATGAAGAGTTTTTAGCTTTGGCTTTTTAGGGAACCAATGCTATTCACACTTGCTGTATGCTGAGCAAATTACCTGATGTCAACTCCTTACTAATGCTACTTAGCAATCACCGAGGAAGAGGGATCTCTGGTTATGTTATGAATTCAACCTCTGTCCTTCACCACCTCTCCTCCCCACCCCCCCCAACACAACACACACCGGTGTCTCCCAGACAAAACTCCCCATCCCGCCCCATATCCCAGGATATGCAAAGACCAAACAAAAGGGGAAGTCAATATAAAATGGAGGGCATGCATGTTCCTTGCTGCTCTATCTGCTCAGCCACAAAAATGACAAAGATGGCCTTCCTTCCCACGCCTTGAGTCAGTACGCAGAATCTTCTTTCAGTGAACAGATCAGATTTGCAGCGATTCCTGCCAGGGTATGGTGGAAGTCCAAGTTTGTGTGTGTGAATGACGCCTGTGAGCTACAATCTCTCTCGGCCTTTTTAAATGTGCATGTCACTCCTCACGTGTGGTAAACCTGCTCTAAGGGGGATGGGGAGTAACTCCTGTAATGGTGGCAGAGATCAGAAACTCATTGCGCAGGGATTTGCGGCATCAAACCCACATTGATGCTGTACGTGAATTACATAAAGTTACAGCACAGAACCAGGCCATTTGACCCAACAAAGCTGTGCTGGTGTTTGTGTTACACCAGCATTCTTCCACTTTAATACGTGCTTATCAGCTTATCCTGCTCTTCCTTTCTTACTCATGTACTTAGCTCGCTACTTCTTTAATGTGAATATGATGTTCATCTCCATCACCTGACGAAGGGGCAAACCCTGAAAGCTAGTGGTGTTTACTACCAAATAAACTTGTCCAATGCTGGCATCTCCACAGCATGAGGGAGGTGCATGGTTATGGAAAATAATTTCTAACTCTGAGCAAAATAGTTGGTTTTACTGTTGCTTGAATACTGCTGCCATCTTGAAGCAGGCTCTTGTAGGTTTTGAACCTGTGAACTTGGGTAAAGCAAAGCAAATTTGCTTGATGGCATTGACTTGGTTACCTTCCTGACCCTGTAGATCTTTAAGCTGCTCCAGGCCCCGTTCACAGACAGTGGTGATGGGCCGATGTTGAGGCTGGAGGAACTCGGGGACCAGAGACATGCCCCATTCCGACATATCTGCAGATTGTGTTATCGCGTTCTGAGACACTCCCAGCAAGACTACAGAAAAAATCAGGTACAAAGTCTAAAATACTGAAACTTTTTGTCAGAAGGCCTCTAATGATGATCAGCCTGTTAAGAACCTCATAGTCTGAAGTAAACATCCCATCCACATGTTCCAAATGCAGAATGTGTTTTTGTTTTAGTCATCTTCAATAATAAGGACAGGGGTCAATTTTTGCCTCATTGCCAGACTATGTGGTTTAAAAGGAAGCTTTCTTTAAAGTTTAGAAGAGTGAGGAGTGACGTTACTTAAACATAAGATCTTGAGGGGGCTTGATAGGGTAGATGGTTAAATGTTTTCACTAATAGGAGAGTCTCAAACAAGGGGACATAGGTACAAGATAAAGGGCCGCTCAATTAAAACTGAGGTGCATGGAAATTTCTTCTCCCAGAGCGTGGTGAATTGGATTCTCTGCTCCAATGGGTGGTGGAGGTTGGAACATGAAGTATTTAAAATGGAAGTGGATAAGTATTTGATAGGTTGAGGAATAGAGGGTTTTGGGGAAATGGTACAGAAAAGGAGCTGTGACTGGCATAGATCAGCCATGATTGTACTGAATGGCAGGACAGGCTTGAAAGACCTGACGTCCCACTTCTGCTTCTATTTGTCGTCTTGTGTTTTAACTAAGGTACTGGGATACAAGAGGCTATTTACGAGTCCATCTGATGATGGAAAACGGGATTTTTTTTGTTCTTTGGGATGTGGGTGTCCCAGGCAAGCATTTATCAACCATCCATAATTGCTCTTGAACTGAGTGGCTTGCCAGGTTGTTTCTGAAAGCAGCTAAAAGTCAACCGCATGATCTAGAGACTTATGTAGGACAGACTGGGTAAAGTTGACAGATTTCCTTTCCTAAAGGGCATTAGTAAACCAGATGGGTTTTTAGTTCCAGGTTTATTAATTTGAACTCAAATTCCACCAGCTGCCTTGTTGCTGTTTGAAGCCTAGCCCCAGAACATTAGCCTGAGTCTCTGGATTACTAGTCCAGTGTCATTACCACGATGCCACCATATCTCGGAGAATGGGCAGACTGATCTGGAGAGTATGCAGTAGGAATATGGTTTAGAATTTTTTTATATAGAATCACACGAATTCTACAGAAAGAAAATCGCCATTTAGAAAACAAAATATCTGTTTCTAAGAGTCATCAAATCCCCATTTTTGTGTGCCAGTGAAAGGAAGGGGAGTACACTCTGGTTGAAGAGGTATCATTGGTGATGAATAGGACTTGATAGCTTTTTTCCCCCTCCATTCCAAGTAAAAATCTGGAGTGTTTTTTTAGGTGCTTTGTTCAAGCACTGTGTTTGCTTTTGAAGTAGCTCTGATTTGAATGCTCTCTTCCCCAGGAGTACATAGCGAAGCAGTTTGGCTTCATGCAGAAGCAAATTGGATACGATGTATTGGCTGAAGACACCATAACAGCATTGTTGCACAATAACCGTAAGCTCTTGGAGAAACACATCACCGCAGCTGAAATTGAAACCTTTGTTAGCCTGGTCAGAAAAAACCGGGAGCCGAGGTGAGATTGTCTTGAGCATGTGGTGTTGTGTTTTGGTCACTGGGTTTGCAACCAGTCCCATGACAGATTAACTTCAATGTTGTGTCCCCATGATGGCTTGACTTCCCCATGTTGTGGACTGTGTTTAGCAAGGTTTTGCCCTTGGAACATGGTTGAAAAGTCAAAACTGATTTGACTGAATAAAAATAGGGCAGGCTGTTTTTCAAACTTCAGTATTGTCAAATACATTTTGCACACCTTTATCCTTGGAGGGTTTTTCTTTAGAATGGTGGGAAATCAGGTGGCCCTGTCACCATCTTATAACTGTTACTCAACCACCCCCCCCACCACAACTTCCACTTCCCTTACCCCTGATAAACATTCACTTTATTTGTCTCCTTTGTCTCCCCCTGATCCCCCAATTCTCCTCCCCTTGATGCTCTATATCGAAAGAGAAAATGCTGGAAAATCTCAACAGGTCTGGCAAGGTAAGGAGAGAAAAGAGCTGGCGTTTTGAGTCATGATGGGGAGAAGATTGTTGACTTGAAACGTCAGCTCTTTTCTTTCCTTACACATGCTGCCATGGTGAAAAATTACATAGTGAAAAATTATAACATGCTACTGTGCAGAAGGACCTGGGGGTCCTTGTGCGTGAATCACAAACACTCAGTTTGCAGATGCAGCAATTGATCAAGAAGGCAAATGGAATGTTGGCCATTATTGCAAGAGGGATGAAGTATAAAAGCAGGGAGATCTTGCTGCAATTGTACAAGGCACCTAGAGTACTATGTGCAATTTTGGTCCCCATATTTGCGAAAGAATATATTAGCTTTGGAGGGAGTGCAGAGAAGGTTCACCAGGTTGATTCTGGAGATGAGGGGGTTAGCTTATGAGGAGAGATTGAGTAGACTGGACCTGTACTCATTGGAGTTTAGAAGGTTGAGGGGACATTTTATAGCGACATATAAGATAAGGTAGAAGCAGAGAGATTATTTCCACTTAGAATGGAAACTAGAACTAGGGGGCACAGCCTCAAAATAAGGGGGAGTCAATTTAGAACAGAGTTGAGGAGGAACAACTCCCAGAGGGTGGTGAATCTTTGGAATTCTCTGCCCAATGAAGCAGTGGAGGCTACCTTGTTAAATATGTTTAAGTCATGGATGGATAGATTTTTGACCGATAAGGGAATTAAGGGTTATGGGGAGCAGGCGGGTAAGTGGAACTGAACCACCATCAGATCAACCATGATCTTATTGAATGGGGGGGCAGGCTCAAGGGGCTAGATGGCCTACTCCTGCTCCTATTTCTTATGTTCTGTCAGACCTGCTGAGATTTTCCAGCATTTTCTCGCTTGGCTTCAGATTTCAGTACCCGCAGTAATTTGCTTTTACGCCTCTACATTTCCTTTCATCACCACTTCCAAGTGCCACTTCTCTTAACCTCACTACCTCTTTCCCCTTTCTATGAATTGCCTTCCCTCTCCCTACAACTCAGCTAGTGCAGTCCTTGACACCTGCTTACTTTGTGTGTCTCGGGTATCTGCTGTCATGTGTGGTTCAATATTATTTGATCCAGGGTTTTGTACCTAATTTGACATAGCTATTTTTCTGTCTTGAATGAGAATTCTTTTCTCCAATACTAATTGAAACTGAAATCTGATTTACAAAATGTTTCTCATTTGTAGATTTCTAGATTATCTCTCTGACCTGTGCGTGTCCAACAACACTGCAATTCCAGTTACCCAGGAACTCATCTGTAAGGCTGTGCTGAACCCAGCTAATGGAGACATTCTTATTGAGACAAAGTATGTCAATCACTGCAACAGGAAAATGAACTCACTGCTTCAGTCATCATAGTGCTTAAATTCAGCTTGGTTGCTTGTTTAGTTTTTCTTTTTCTTTTGGTGGGTGACAATGCACTATCTTGTTGTGTTTCATTCCCAAGGGTTTGGGCATCAAAGACAAACCCAACAGTTATTCCCTATCCCAATTGCGTTTGAGCGAATGGTGGTGAGCAGTGTTTCTTGAACTAACATTGTCCATGTGGTGAAGGTATTCTGTGTGCTGTGGGCAGGAAGCTTTAAGGGGCTGACCCAGCGACTGTGAAGGAAAGACATATATTTCTAAACCACGATTTTGTGTAACTTGAAAATGAAGTTGAGGGCAGCAGAAGGAATTGTGGACGGTGGGCGGAGTCTTTCACTCACAAGGCGGCACAGTAGCACAGTGGTTAGCACTGCTGCTTCACAGCTCCAGGGTCCTGGGTTTGATTCCTGGCTCAGGTCACTATGTGTGGAGTTTGCACATTCTCCTCGTGTTTGCGTGGTTTTCCTCCAGGTACTCCGGTTTCCTCCCACAGTCCAAAGATGTGTGGGTTAGGTTGATTGGCCATGCTAAGAAATTGCCCCTTTGTGTCCAGGGATGCATAGGTTAGAGGGATGAGTGGGTAATATATGTAGGAATATGGGGGTAGGGCCTGGGTGGGATTGTATTCAGTGCAGACTCAATGGGCTGAAGGGCCTCTTTCTGCACTGTAGGGTTCTATGATCACTCTTGATAAGCTGCCTCGGGGGTAAACCTGTTCGAGTTGAAAGACTAGCTTTAGACTGATTCTTCCATAATGTATGAATTTTGGATTTATAACCTCTGACCTGCTCTGTCCAGCGGCCAACTGTTTGTACAGTTGCTGCAGTCCAGTTTCTGGTCAGTGATGACTCAAGGATGTCGATGGTGGTGATTTGCTGTTGAATTATATTGGGAAGTAGTTTCGAGACACTTTGCAATGGACGTTGTTAAGCACCTGCATGGCACAAAGGTTTCTGGTCAATTTTTAGCCCAAAGCCGAAGTCTTTTATTATTCAAGAAATTTTGAAGGAATTTGAATGCTAAAGTTTATTTATTAGTGTCACAAGTTGTCTTACATTAACACTAAGACTATGCAGTCATCTGCAACATTTCAAATCAATTATATTTTGGGTTTCACAAAATCATTGGTGAACTACACAGTGGGCGTACAGTTTTTCAAGGCTTCTGCAGGTGCTTCTGGAGGCTGCCTCGCTAAATATTTTTAAGACGCGGGTTGATGGGTTTTTGATAAGCGAGGGGATTAAGGGTTATGGGGAGAGGGTGGGAATGTGGAACTGAGCCACGACAGATCAGCCATGATCTTATTGAATGGCGGGGCAGGCTCGAAGGGCTAGATGGCCTACTCCTGCTCCTATTTCTTATGTTCTTATGCTTCCTTCTGATTTAGGACATCAGTTGTGGTACAATTGGTAGCATACTTACCCCTGAGTCAGAAGGTTCAGGGTTCAAGTCCCACTCCATCATTTGAGCACCATAATCAACACCAGCACGCCAGTGTGTGTTGAAGATGCTGTCTTTCAGATCAGATGTTAAATTGAGGTCCTGTCTGCTTTCTCAAATGAATGGAAAATATTCTGTGGCATGATTCCACAGAAGTACATACGAGTTATCGCCAGCATCCTGGCTAATATTTATCCCTGAATCAACGGCACAGACACGGATTAGTTGGCTGTTATCACATGGCTGCTTGTAGGGGGTTTGTTCATACATCATAGTCGCTACACTACAGAAATACTATATTGGCTGTCAACATCCTTGAATTGAGTGGTAGTGCAAAATTGCATGAAAGCAAATCCCTTATTAATGCTATCCCACCTCAAAAAGTATGAATTTAATTTGCTCCATTGACTCTGCTTCTTTCCTGAACTATGCTGAACCATTGCAATCATGGACTTCAGTATATTGCCAAGCTATCTGAGTAAAGTTTCACTAAGTGTCTGCCTGGTCCCAAAAGACAGTTGAGCCCATCATAGAACCATAGAAAAGTTATGACACAGAAAGAGGCTATTGATCCCATCGTGTCTGTGTCTGTCAAGAAAGAGAGAGAAAAAAAGAAACTAGCCAGTCATTTTAATCCACTTTCCAGCATCTGACCCATGACCTTGCAGGTTACTGCACTTCAGATACAGACTCAGGTACCTTTCAAATGACTTGTGTTTCTGCCAAAATCACCAACTGAAGCAGGGAATTTCAGATGCCCACCACCTTCTGGATGATGATGTTTTTCCTCATGTCCCTGAAACTATCAATTACATTGAATCAAAACCCCCTGGTAATTGACCCCAGCTAAGGGAAACAAGTCTTTCCTATCTTGGCCTTATGTTTTTTATACCTCAATATCGATCACCCCAAAAGGCTCCTTTGTAATAAGGAAAACAATCCTCGTCTGTCAAATCTTTCCTTATAGCAGCAATTTTCAAATCCTGGCAGCATCTTTGCCCTGATGTCCATTGAAGTTTGCCTCTTCATTGTTCAAGTGTTAATTCTGTTGCTGCATCCCTGTGTTCAGATGATGCCAATTAATGGTTTTGCACATTAAAATTCCCAAGGACTAGAAGGATGCCCTTAACTCAAGGGCTGTTCATGCAGACACAGGAGAACGTGCAAACTCCACAAAGACAGTTACCGAAGCCGGAAATCGAGCCTTGGTCCCTGGCACTGTGAGACAGCAGTGCTAACCACTGTGCCACCTGTATAATTGCCAGTGTAATTATGATCAGAGAGGTGAAGACAGCCTCCTAGTCACAGCCACAGTACATTGTTGTTACTCTCCAAGGGGCAAGGAAAATTCCAGAAGAGCATGAACATTCTCACCAACTACATCAGGTGAAGCTCCAAATCTGACAACCTTCTGTTAATCATCAAAAGAAGCCACAAATTGCGGGTCTAATTGGAAACGTTGACATTGGCAATTTCTGGATTGGTATCTATTTCTTGCAGTAATCAGAGCAAACAAAAGCATAGCTCTTCTCTGAAAGGTTTCAGAGTAAGAAAAGAGTTAACAATGCCCAAAGTATGAAATAACTAGCAAACCTATGCAAGAGTAGCATTGGGATTGGACTTCCAGAACCTGGAGAATCCTCATGGAATGAAAACAGTTGGAAACTTGGCCAAGGGGAATAGTGACTAAACAAAGCAGTGGTATAGAACCAACAATAAAGAAGGAAGAAGAAAGTGGAGAGGAAACAGTGAAGGAAAGGAATTGGATGAAATTTTCAAGATGATGGAAATATCGATAAATGTACAGTAACATTGATCCATGTTTTGGGAAGTTATTTTTTGAATACCCATGTGAGTTATTGTGCAGAGGTGTATATTCATTCGCTGCATGGATGGGGATGGAATATTCTGAAATGCCTGCAATTAATTGATTAAAATGTTTAACATGTACTATTCATCAAACTGTCTTTGATTGTTCAATTTGGCTTATAACTGGTCTGCAGATTCTAATGTTTCCCCCACTACTTGGGCGACTGTTATTTTTGCAGGCTGGTCTTGTCCAGAGTGGAGTTTGAGGTAGAGAACGGTGGTGAAAGCCGTCTTGAAGTTGGCGAAGATGAAGAAGTGTGGCTCTTTTGGAATGACAGCTGCAAAGAGCTGCGCAGCAAAAGTATCCGAGAATTGGCTCAAGATGCTAAAGAGGGCCAAAAAGAAGACCAGGAAGTCCTCAGCTATTACAGGTATATCTTCCTAGATATACCCATGATACAGCAATATAGAATACAATATACACGATGCATGTAACTGAGAGGTTTTGCACGACCTGGATTCTCGCATCTCTCACTGAGATGATGTTAGCCATGGCTCAGTTCCAGCATGTCACAGGCTTGAGTACAAAATGCAGGCAGATGTTCCCATGCACTGAGGAAGTGGTACAACATATGAGATGCTACTTTCAGATGTGATGTTAAACCCCAGGCCCCTAGTACTTCCTCACTCAGGTGCAAAAGATCCACAGGCACTACTTGAGGAACACAAGGGAGTTAACCCCGGTGTCTTGGCCAATATTTATCACTCAGCCAATATCACTGAAAATAGATTATTTCAGCAATTTTCATAGTGTTTGTGAGAGGTTGTTGTGCACAAATTGCCTGTCAAGGTTCCTACATTACAACAGTACTTAATTGGTTATAAAGCACTTTGGAACGTTTTGAGGTTGTGAAAGACTAGCCTTTATATTTTAGAATCGAGGATGAAATGGATGGAAAACTACAACATTCAGTAGTTGTAGCACTTGGCTCTGCTTCTATTGAATTGCCTTGAATATATTGTACCTATCTACTGTCTTCGTAGTTCTTGGAAAAATATTTGAACTAAGTATTCCCTGCTGGAAGATTGAGGTTCTGCTGACATCTCTCTACTCCCTTCTCTTAACATTTCATTCTGCAGGTACCAGCTGAATTTGTTCGCTCGGATGTGCTTAGATCGTCAATATTTGGCCATCAATGCAGTCTCGGGGCAGCTGGACGTGGATCTGATCCTTCGTTGCATGTCAGATGAAAACTTGCCTTATGACCTACGAGCCTCTTTCTGTCGCCTGATGTTGCACATGCATGTGGATAGGGATCCACAAGAACAGGTGACTCCAGTGAAGTACGCTCGCCTCTGGTCCGAAATACCATCCCAAATAGCGATTGATGAGTGAGTACTCGGGCTGATTATTGCTTTTCCACTGCAGGGCCATAAAGTCTTGGGTATGAACAGTCTTGCAAAGGAATTAAAATGGGAGATGAAAGGTTTGTCAGGTTTCTCATTTAGGCAAATAAGCAGCTGGTCCATACAGATCCAGGCAGATAAGAACATAAGAAATAGGAGCAGGAGTAGGCCATCTAGCCCTTCGAGCCTGCCCCGCCCTTCAATAAGATCATGGCTGATCTGTCGTGGCTCAGTTCCACTTTACCACCTTCTCCCCATAACCCTTAATCCCCTTGCCTATCAAAAACCTATCAACCTGCGTCCTAAATATATTTAGCGAGGCAGCCTCTGCCACTTCAACGGGCAGAGAATTCCAGAGATTCACCACCCTTTGAGTGAAGAAGTTCCTCCTCAACTCCGTTCTAAACTGCACCCCCCCAACCCCCCCTTATCTTGAGGCTATGCCCTCAAGTCCTACTGTCCTTTCTGAGCGGGAAGAGCCTCTCCACCTCTATCCTATCCATCCCATTCATCATCTTATACGTCTCAATGAGATCTCCCCTCGTTCTTCTAAACTCTAACAAGTACAAGCCTAGTTTATTCAGCCTCTCCTCATAGCTCAACCCCCTCAACTCTGGTATCAGCTTAGTGAACCTCCTCTGCACTCCCTCCAAGGCCAAAATATCCTTGCGCAAGTGTGGCGACCAAAACTGCGCACAGTACTCCAGCTGTGGCCTCATCAGTGTCCTGTACAGTTGCAGCAAGACCTCCGTACTTTTATATTCAATTCCCCTCGCTGTGAAAACCAGCATCCCATTCGCCTTCCTGACCACCTGCTGCACCTGCAAGCTGGGTTTTTGCGACTCATGCACAAGGACCCCGAGGTCCCTCTGCACTGTAGCATGCTGCAGTTTTTCGCCATGTAAGTAGTAGTCCTTCCTACCATTATTCCTACCAAAGTGGACAACTTCACACTTGCTAACATTATATTCCATTTGCCAGTTCCTGGCCCATTCGCCCAGCCTATCTAGATCCCTCTGCAGACTTTCCACACCCTCCGCACAACTTGCCGTTCCACCGATCTTGGTGTCATCAGCAAATTTTGACACCATACACTCGGTTCCCTTCTCCAGATCATCTATATAAATGGTAAATAGCTGAGGCCCCAGCACCGATCCCTGGGGCACCCCACTAGTCACCAACCGCCAATCCGAATAGCACCCATTGACCCCCACTCTCTGCCTCCTATTTGACAGCCAATCCCCTATCCACGCTAAAACACGAGATTCCAACACGAGTTCCATGGGGATGAGGAAAGTTTGCCATTCTTTTCAGTAACCAGCAAGTCCTGCAGGAATGGAAGCACATGTGGTTATCCAGTAAGAATGGAGAGAGATGGTGGCAAAGGGGCAATATACTGGACTAGTAATCTAGAGGTCTAGGCGAAAGGCTCAAATCCCACCTTAGTAGCTGATGGAATTTAAATTCAATTAATCTGGAATATTAAAGCTAATCTCAGTAAAGATGACCACGAAACAATTGTCAATTGTCATAAACGTCCATCTGGTTCACTAATGTCCTTTAAGGAAATAAATCTGCCCCTTATTGTTTATTATTTAATAACTAATTGGATTATAATATGGGGGAAATGATGAGCAAATTTGCAGATGGCACCAAGATTGGTAGGGTGGTTAATAGTGAAGAAGGTTACAGGAAGACATAGATGGTTGGTCAGATGGGCAGAGCAGTGGCAGATTTAACCCTGATCAGTGCAACGAGATGCACTTTGGAAAAAGTAAATAGACGAGGATATTTAATGAATGGCAGAATCTAGGAAGCTCAGAGGAACAGATGAATCTTGGGGTACTCATTCACAGAAGATGGCAGAGGGCATGAATAGGGTGGTTACAAAGGCATATGGGACACTTTCTTTATGCCATGACTGATAAAAGTAAAAAAAAAAGAACAAGGACATAATGTTGGAGCTGTACACAACATTGGTTAGGACACAGCAGGAGTACTGTGTTCAATTCTGGTCACCTCACTATAGGAAGGGTATGATTGCAATAGAAAGGGTACAAAGGAGGTTCACCAGGATGTTGCCCCAGCAGGAGCATTTGAGCTATAAGGAGAAACTGAATAGGCTTGATTGTTTTCTTTGGAGCAGAGAAGGCTGAAAGGGGACTTGATTAAAGGGTATGGACAGGGTGAATAGGAAGCAGCTGTTTCCCTTGTTTGAGGGCAGGAGATTGATCGGGGTTTTGGGGAAAAAAAAGACTCACTGAGGGTAGTGGGAATCATCTGGAATGCATGGGAAGGTACTGGAGGCTGGAAACCTTACAACCTTTAAAAGATATTTGGATAAGTACTTGAAACATCCTAACATTCAGGGGTATGGCGCAAGTGCTGGAAAATAGAATTTGCATGACTTTAGTGGTAGTTATTGTCAGTAAAGACTTGATGTGCCGAAGGGTCTTTTCTATTCTGTATGACCCAATGACTGTGACTGTACCTGATCTGGCCTAAATGTAACTCCAGACCCATAACAATGTGGTCCACTTTTAATGGCTCTCTGAAATGTTCAGTTCAAAGGCAATTCGGGATGGACAACAATGATGGCCTTGCCGGGATGTCCAAATCTCATGAAAATATAAATAATAAAAGAATGTCTTTGCTCTTTGCTCAAGTGGCCTATCAGTGCTCATTGAGCTTATGTGTGACATATGGCCAGGAGGATGGAGCACCATAGGGAAACAGAAATCTCTGAAATCTGTGTCGCAGCAAGAAATCTGTGCCTGAACATAAGGGAGAAAGGTGATGGAAAGCAGGGAGCAATAGATTACCACTGAAGTCGTGTCAGTGCTGAGATGTCTAAAATCCTAGAAACATTCAGCTCCATTGTACTGGGTTGAGATTTTTAAATTCCAGTGTTGAAACAAGGGCCAGTATTTCACTTGAGAATCAGTAGAGCACGTATTAAAATAAAACATCAGTTGAGAGTGACCTTCAACACCCACTGGTGAGGTCTCAGTCCTGAAAGGAATTTGCAGGATTGACAGTTGTAAGATATGTTGCAATCTTGTGCTTTTTGCACTGTTGTAAGCTGCGGTCCGTTTTTATATTGTCGACAGTGACCTTTTGGCAATTGGAAAGCCATTGGATCATCATTTAAACAGACTGCAGTTGGCTGCTGCTGCATCATGGTTTAAAGTGGCACGACTGTGTTAACATGCCAAAATTGTATGTGAATATTAGATCACTATTTATAATATTTAGCTTTGTTGCCCTCCTAGCCTCCCACAAGGAAAACTTACTTTCTCACAAAAGCACTAAGTTTGACGAGTATATGTGACTAGACAACGGATGTGGTTCTTGCATTCATCCTTGGTATTCCAATGTATTGTCTTTTATTTGTTTAGTTATGATTCCAGTGGAACTTCCAGAGATGAAATAAAAGAGCGTTTTGCCCAGACTATGGCGTTTGTGGAGGAGTATTTGCGAGATGTTGTCTGCCAACGATTTCCCTTCTCTGACAAGGAGAAGAACAAACTGACGTTTGAGGTAAATCCAGACATAGTTTAAGGAGCTGATTGACATCATTATGAGGCGTAAAGACAAGCAAGTATTTCTGGAATATTGATTTCCACTGCCTAGCTGTGAAATGGTTCAAATTGTGTAATTCTTAGAAATGCACTTGTGACTATAGGTGTATTTTGCTTATGCTTATTACTCTTGGCACAAATCCTGTAAAGGAGCCAACTACTTAGAACTAGTTATGTAAATCAATAGTTTTTTGTAAGTTACGATGCCTTTCTTTCATCTCATTTGATTCCAAGCCTATTGCCTGGCTAACATGTCAGAATCTCTTTCAGTTCAATGTAGAAAATATTGAAATAATTTATTTTGGCACCTGCCAGTTTCTACATGTTTCTCCTGTGGAATCCATCCTCCAGTCAAATTGCCAACTCTGGCCCCATACTTTTTTTAAAGCATTGCCCATTTACACACTTACCTCTCCTTCATGCTGCTGAGTTCCTATTCCCCACCAGGATCATCAGGGGATCTTTGGACCTTAATCACATTAAGGCCTAGTAAATGGATATGTTAATGGGGTCATAATCCGGAGGCCTAGATGAATGATTTGCAGACTTGTATTCAAATCCCACCAAAGCAACTGGGAATTTAATTAGACAAATTGCTGTAAAATCTGGGATAAACAGTGGGCATCAGTAATGGTAACTAGGAAATAATTAGTTTGTCTTAAAAAAACCATCTGGTTTAGAGAAAGAAATTGCAATCATTACCATGCCTCACCTATGTGTAACTCAACTCTCAGCAATATGGTTGACTCTTAACCACTTTCTGAAATGGCTCAGAAAGCCGCTCAGTTGTGTTCACAATGATGGGCTCGCCATCATCTTCTTGAAGGCAATTAGAGATGGGGAATAAATACAGACATTTATCAGTGCCATCTATGTCTTAAAGTTGAATAAAATCCTTGGATTCTCATAATTTCCTAGCAACTTCAACACTTGCACCTTTCAAAATCTTTGACCCTCCCCTTTGACACTGTTTTGATAGTTTCATGCCATCCCTTCTCAGTGACTATCTTCTTCCCTGTGCCCTTGTACTTGTCCTTTATGCCTCTGATACTGGTGTGATCTGAATTCCTTGTCCCCTCTGCTGTAAAATTTGTGACTGCTCTTTCAATCACCATAAGGAACCGCTCCACATAAATCTCTCTAACCTTACCTGTTCCCTTCTGTAAACTTTATTGTTGTTCTTGTCTTTTCGGCAGCAACCATTGTTCCCATTTCTGATGCTTTCCTCCCATTGGATGTCTTTTCCTGTGCAGAAAAGAAGGAAACAAATGTTCCAAGTCACCTTTCTCTCATGAAGAATGCTACACAAATATAAATTGTTTTAAATTATGTGCCAGTAATTGTTCTCAGTTTGTCAGGTCTCTTAGTCTAGTGAGGCACATGGGAAAAATTCTGAAGATACTACCTCATGATGAGTTCTGACCACTTACATTCCTCACCTTTTGTACTTCAGAAGTGAAAACCAATAGCATGTGGCGCACTTTTGCCATCTGTAAGTTGGAGAAATTATAAAACCGTACACGTAAGAGGATGTTTAATTCCCTGTTATATCTCCATTTAAGATTCAACACACTTTTGCTAGTATGGATATTCTTGAGTATCACTGCCATTCAGATATTTGACGATAACAATTTGATTGTTTCCACCCAACAGGTTGTGAATTTGGCTCGAAACCTGATCTACTTTGGCTTCTACAGTTTTAGTGACCTACTAAGGTTAACCAAAATTCTGCTGGCCATTTTGGATTGTGTCCACATGGCAACGGTCTTCCCAATCAGCAAACTGGTTAAAGGGGATGACAACAGAGGTAAGCAAGAATTGCAGGATAAAGTGGTACAAAAAAAAAAGTGAAAATCACTTCCTCACTGACTGACGACCTTGTCATTGCAGGTAGCAATGTGATGAGGTCAATTCATGGAGTGGGAGAGTTAATGACTCAAGTGGTTTTGAGGGGAGGTGGCTTTCTGCCTTTGGCTCCCATCACACCACAGGATGGAACAACTAAACAACAGGCTGAGCCGGAGAAGGAGGATATTTTGGTCATGGACACAAAACTAAAAACAATTGAAATTCTCCAGGTAATGTATCAAAATGATTGTCGATGTTACTGTTGGCAGGTTCAGAAACACAGGTCTTGGCTTTGTTTTCAGGTTGCTCAGTGATTCATGAACCTCTAGTCAAATATTTTGCTGCTTGAGGTTCTGCTTTCTCCAACAAAACAACTCCCAAAAAATCTTGACTTGTGATATTCCGAACTGGAGCTGTAACGTTTGATCCTGGGCCACTCACTTTGCAGCGTCCATAATGGCTTCCAGGGATCAATCAAGCACCATGAATGGGTTTGTCCTCTGATTTACCTTGCTCCTTTGAGGGGAAGCAACTCCTTGTCATTCCTGGAAACCGTGCTACTGTTGCTGCAGGGATTCGTTGTACAGAGACTTATAAACTCCAATCCTGAGTCTAACATCAGTAGACGAAATTCATTTTTTCATGACATTAACAACGTAAATTAATGTCTGTTTGGGTTCAGCTTAAAACTTTCCAAGCTGATCAAAGCGTAAATACTCGAACTGGAGATGAGTAGATTTTTCATTTGACGCTATTGAAGGCAAAGTAAATTGCACTGTGCCCATTGCTATCTGGGTCAAAACAATTCTTCATGGGTAAAAAGTGTATGACCAGTCATTTGTGAACGTTATAGTGTCACAAATTGCTGCTGACATTGGTTTTCATATGTTTAATGATCATGTTTTTAAAGTGTTTGGACCAGATCGTGCTGGAAAAATAATGGAGTGTTTCCAATTCATGTTGTTACCAATTTGCAAATTCTGGGGAAATATAAAATATACTGTGATATGTGAATCTCCAGAACTTGCTCAGTAATTCATGTCATTGTTTTCTTGTTTGTGCCAATGATCGCATCACATTATTTTTAAGAATTCTTTGGATTTGCACATTAATTGCCCATTAAGCTTGTCAAAGTTAAGTCTTGTAATTAATAGTTTAAGTACCTTTTTAATGGTGTGATCATTGTTTATACAATTACCCTCTCAAGCCTGGACTGAGAACCATTGAAAGTATAGTCTTGGTTTTGCTTTACTGTTACAGAATTAAAAATAAGTTTACTTTTCAATTTTAATATTTTACCTGTTTCTTGTCCTTTATACCTGCTCCCAGACCTCCCCCCCCGCGCTCTCTCTCTCTCATCTTTCTTTCTGTCTCTTTATTTCTCTTTGTGAACCTGAGTTTAGTTTAATTCCTTTGGTTTCTCATTCATTGAATCTCATTGGTAAAGGAAGTAGATTGTTGGTCCCATTGTGCACTGAGGACCCAGATGTCCTGTTATTCTCATACAGCAAGTTATGATGCAAAAAATCATCCAGACAAAAAGTGAGGAAGAAATTCAAGCTAACTGTGCTGCCACAAGATGTCTCACTCCAGCAAAGTCTTGCACATTGTGATGTTGCAAATCTGGCAGCCTGAATTGTTCAAATTGCTTATTCTTGATCATGTAGTCATGGGCCTTTCTAAAACTGTGATGATTTGTTTTCCAGTTTTTGCAGCAAGTGCCTGAATTTAATATTTCAAGATGTGCAGCAAAACTAATTTGCTACTGTCAGAATCAGAAAGCTCCTAATAGCCTACATTAATAGATCAGATTCTACCTCCCAATCAGCATCTCAGTTTTGAATCTGTGCCTAGTTTTCTATTTTGAAGGGAGCATATTAAGTGCCTTCCTTATAACATATAAGTTATAATGGCACAACAGGCTGCACTGACACTTGAGACCTTGTGCCTTACTTAGCACTCGCAGCTTGAAGGCTTCTCAACTGGGCTGCTTTAGCCATCAGAAATTATAATATTAGCCTGTTCTTATGCTGGAATTAATATGCACGCAATATACCTGTCATCAATTTTAACAAACTACTCTCAAACAAATGACTAGTCATGATAGAATACACCGCTGATGATCATTTATCATTCAAAGAAGGATTTCACAGACTTGGAAGAGGTCTGAAGATTCCATTCAGAATAGACTCTATTTTCTGTCATGAAAAGTCTGTCTGCAGAATGTCTCCAGTGTTTTTTCAAGTGTGTTAAAATTAAAAAGCACAAGCTGACCGTGTGTGTGTGTTTTCAGTCACCCTATCTGCCGTGACTCATTGGTAGTATTCTCCCCTCAGAATTGGAAGGTTGTGGGTTCAACTTCCATCCTAGAGCCTTGAGCAATAACCAGATAAACATAGCAGTACAGTACTGAGGGTGTGCTGCACTGTTGCAGGTGTTGTCTTTTTATAGATTGCTAAATCGAGGCCCCATCATCTTCTCACGTGGGTACCAAGAAGCCTATGGTCCTATTTTGAAGAGCAGGGAATTTCTTCCTGACATCTTGGAGAATGTTTATTCTCAAACAACATCATAAAAACAAATGAACTGTGAATTATTTTATTGGTTTGAGACCTTGCTGTGTGCAGGTATATTGCTGCAGTCTAAATTTCAAAAGTATTTAATCAACCATAAAGTGCCTTGGGACATCATGAAGGGAGCCATATAAATGCAATCTTTCCATAAGATGTAATTTTCTCAGGTTAAATAAGAGCAAAGGTTGCACACCCTTGTGAGGTGTGAGAGTATACCTTTCATCTGATTGGCCCTACACTGCTGCTGAAATAATTACTTTATCCCTTTTTCGTTTCCAGTTCATTTTGAATGTGCGTTTGGATTATCGAATCTCTTGCCTTCTGTCCATTTTCAAGCGAGAGTTTGATGAAAGTAATGCACATCATCAATCAACCGATGCCCCACCCAGCATTGGATCAACTTCTCAGGATGGTGCAAGTAACGTTCCAGGTTTGTCAACTGACTGAGATTAATAAAAATATCTCGCATCTTGGTCCTGCCGTAGACCATAAAATGCTGAATTTCTCACTATTTTGAAACTTATGCTGGACACAACAGATCACAAGGCCTCAGTGTACAAATTCCTACAAACTGACTAAATATAACTGGTTATACTATATGGTATGTTGCTGTCTTCTTTGGTTTGACAATGAGCATTGGGTTTATTCTAATTCCCACAGCATTAACGTTTTCGTTGTTTTAGTTTGTGTGTGTGTGTGTGTGTGTGTGTGTGTGTGTGTGTGTGTGTGTGTGTGTGTCATGGGCAAAACCAGCATTTCATCCCTATCCTTAGATATCCTTGAGAAGTTGGCGGTGGACTATTGTTTTGAACTGCTGCAGTCCATGTGCTGAAGCTTCTCCCACTGGGAATCCCAGGATTTTGACAATCAGATAGTGGCAAGATGTGTACATGTTGGATTGGCATGTGACTTGTAGGGGAGCTCTGAAATGATTTACCCATGCACCTGCTACCTTTGTCCTTCTAGCTGGTAGAGGTTGTTGGTTTGAGAGGTACTTTTGAAGAAGTCCTGGCAAATTGCTGTATCTTGTACATATGCATGCTGCCGCGGTGGTGTGTTGGTGGTAAAGGATGTTTAGGCTCTTTGACGATGTGGTTTATCTTGGTTGACTTAAAGTTTTATAGGATGCTGTCCAATGGAAAGAGCCAGATCTATAATAGAAGTGGCCTTTGAACCTGGATTCTGTTTGATTCTGGAGGTAATGCTGTTGGTATATCACTGGTTTGGAAGAATCTATTGACTTGTTGCATTGATTGGAAGTGGATGATTAGACTCTTGAGTAAAGTGATGTTCAGGAGTGTATTTTATCCTGGATGATCTCAAAAGTATTTTGTCTTATAAAACGGCACCCATTCAGGCAAGTTGTGAGTATGCTATCACATTGGTGATGCTGGAGAGCCTTTGATAAGCCACTCATTGCAGAGCACCCAAGTATGCTGGCATTGTACTAGATTAATCAGCATCACGCGGTTTTATGTGCAAAGGTAATTAAATTAATGGGCGTCATAGTTAGTCGCTCAAATGTATAGGCTTCAAAACTTATAAAATAAGTCACATTTTTATTTATTTGTGAGATGTATGTCATTGGTAAAGTCAGCATTTATAGTCTATCTTTATTTAACCTTGAAAAGGTGATGGTGAGCTGTTTTCTAGAACCACTGCAGTTCCTGTGTGGTGAATACATCCACAATGTTTTTCAGAAGGTGTTTCAGGATTTTGACTGAACAAGCATTAGGAAATGGGGAATATTTTTAATGTTGTGTTACTTGCAGGTGGTGGTGTTCCCGTGTACGTGCCACCCTTGTCTTTCTAGTTGGTGGATATTGTGGGTTTGCAAACTGCTGTTGGCATATTGTTTGGTTGCTGCATTGCATCTTTTAGGTGGTGAACACTGCTGCTGTTGTGGAGAGAGCGAATGTTTAAGGTTGTGGATGGCGTGCTGATGAAGCAGAGCTGCTTATCGATCTTCGTGACTGTTGTTGGAGCTGCACTCATCCAGTCAAATCAAGAGTATTTCATTACATTTCTGGTTTGTGCCTTGTACGTGGTGAACAGGCTTTGGGGAGTCAAGATGCGAGTTACTCACCATTGGATTCCTAGCCTTTGACCTGTTCTTGTAGCTGTGATATTTATATGCCTAGTCCAATTTAATTTTTGGTCAGTGGTAACCTGCAACATGTTGATGCTGTGCAATGAATGTCAGGGAAAGAACGTTAAATTCTGTCCTGTCAGTGATGGTCACTGTCGGGATCTTCTGTGCCATGAATGTTATTTGCCACTTGTTAGGCCAAGCCTGAATATTGCTTGGGTCTTGCTATATTTGAACATGATCTGCTTCTGTATCTGAAGAGTCGCAAATGGCACTGAGCATTGCGCAATCATTAGCGGACATGCTTCTGATCTTGTGATGGGAAAGGTAGTTTATTGATGAATAGCTGAAGATTGTTAGGCCTAGGAGATTACTCTTGAGAAACTCCTGCGGCAATGTCCCAACAACAACCGTCTTCCTTTGTGCCAGATATGACTCCAACCAGTGGCGAGCTTTCCGCCTGATTCCCACCACTTTACTAGGATCCTGGATTCCGCACACGGCCAAATGCTGCCTTGATATCAACGATAGTCACTATCACCTCCCTCACTGTCTTGAGTTCAGTATTTTTGGAGCGAGACTGTAATGGTGGCTAGAAGTGGATGGCCCTGGAGGAACCAAAACTGAGCATCGGCAAGCACATTATTGATGACTAAGTGCTGCTTGATAGTACTGTCATGACACTTCCACCACTTTGATCCAAAGTCGTCTAATGATGTGGGTAGTTGGCCAGATTTGATTTGTCCTACTTTTTGTGGATATACTTGTGTAAGTAATTCTCCACACTGTCACGTAGATGCCAGTGTTGTAGCTGTACTGGAACAGCTGGGCTAGGGCATGGCTGGTTCTGGAATTGACAAATATAGAACCAGTATTAATGATGATGAAGCTGTTGGCTTCTCAAGAAAAATCCCAACCAGTTCACTAATGTCCTTCAGGAAAGGAAACCTACCAAGCCTACTTTACTGGCCAATATGCTACTTCCATCTCACACCAATGTGATTGACTCTTAACAGCCTTCTGAAGATGATTAGCAAGCCATTCCTCTATCAAACCTCTACAAAGAACAATATGTTGAAAACTGCAACTCCCTAGCTAATAAAGTTGTGGAAATAGCTTCACCGCACAGGTTTGCAGTGGTTCCAGAAAGTGGCTCACGTCTACCTTCTTATGAGATGCTGGTTTTGTCTTTCCGACTGGGGATATTATTTAAAATATTGTAAATATTCTAAAATGCTCAAAACGTTGAGCCCAGGGATGGGCAGAAACCTACTGGGGACTAGGTAGCAAATAAATAATTGAGTTTCAGATGTAATCACAGTACGTGGGTTGATGTTTATGGTATAAAATTCTATATATTCAGCAGTTACAGTAACTTCTGAACAACTTGGATTTATTCTGTTTTACAGGAACATTAGATTTCGAGCACATTGAAGAACAGGCGGAAGGAATCTTTGGTGGAAGGCAAGTATTAACACCTGATGTTTTGTTAGAAGTGCATCTGATAGAAATATAAATGTAGTGTTTAGTGTTATCTTCCATCGCTCATTCCAAAAAAAGAGTTAAATCATTGGCAGCAAAGTTCAGAGCAGTCAGAAGAATGAGCGGTAAAGATGGACTTGAACTCTGCCGCCTTCCATTCGTAATTCGAGCTATGCTGAGTTGGGATTCCAGCATCTCCTTCTAGAGATGTTTGTGAAGATTCCTGTGCAGAAGAGTGCCTCAACATCTGGGGAATCCAGCTTGAAGGAATGTTGCCAGCCCACAGTCTAACCCATTATTAACAGAGGCACTCGAGTCAGCAGACACAGATTAGGGATAATTTATTGAGAGACAACAGTGGACTAAGACATAGAGAGCAGCCATATGTCCTGTTAATAAGATTCTGCAGCCTTGAGTGCTATTGCCAGATGTGCAGGAGTCATCGCTGCTACCATTGCTTGAAATAATATCTGTGAACATTGGGTGGAAGAGCAGTGGGAGGCGATGGTCTTAAGGGTATTATGGCTAACGAAAAGAGAAAATGCTGGAAAATTTCAGCAGGTCTGGTAGCATCTGTAAGGAGAGAAAAGAGATGATGTTTTGAGTCCAGATGACCCTTTGTCAAAGCACGGTGCCACCACAATAGTCATCGATGTACCGCTAAAGGAGTGTGGGAGGGGACCCAGGTAGGCTTGGAACAAGAAATCTTCCCCATACCCCATAAAAAGACAAGCATAGCTAGGACCATGTGGGTACGCATTGTTACTCCTTTGATTTGGAGAAAGTGAGATAATTAAAGGAGAAATTGTTGAGAGAGGCAGAGGAGAATGGTGATGGATGGGAATTATTCAGGCCTGTTTTCAAGAAAGAAGCGAAGGTCTCTCAGGCCACCCTGGTGTGGGATGGAGGTGTAGTGAGATTGCACATCAGTGGTAAATAGGATGTGGTTAGGGCCTGTGAACTGGAAGTGTCAAAATGACTCAAGGCATCAGAGAAATCCCAGATGTAGGTGAGGAGGGAATGGACCAGAGGAGTGAGATGGAGTCAAGGTAAGAGAAAATAAGTTCAGTGGGACGTGAGTGTGCTGATGCAATGAGCCTACCAGGACATCCTTTTTGTGGACTTTGGGAAGCAGGTGGAAGCAGGCTGCCCAGGTTGGGAGACTGATTTTGGAAGCTGTGGGGGGAAGGCATCCAAAGGAAATGATGTCAGTGATGGTGTTGGAGATAATGGCTTGATGCTCAGTGTCCAGGGGGAGGTAGGAGAAAGTATCTGAGAATTGGCGCTCAGCCTTTGTAAGGTAGAGGTCAGTGCACCAGACGGCACAAGTACCACCTTTGTCAGTAGGTTTGGTGTGAATGTCAGGGTTGAACCTGAGGGAATGAAGAGCGGAAAGTTCGGAAGGAGAGAGGTTGGAATGGGTGAGGGAGGCAGAAAAATTAAGATGGCTAATGTCCCGTCAGCACTTCCCAATGAAAAACTGAGGGCAGGTAATTATTCCAGCAGGGATGTCCAATTGGAAATAGAATGTTGAAGGAACAGGGGGAGGAATCTTGCCCAAAGAAGTGCGCAGAGACGAAGGCGATGAAAAAAGAGTTCAATATCATGTCGAGTCTGAAATTCATTGAGGTGGGATCACTAGATCACTCATATTATTGCTAGACTATTAATCCAGAAGGTCAGTGAATATTCTGAAGACATGGGTTCAACTCCTGCCATGGCAAATGGTGGGATTTGAATTCAATAAAAGAAAAATTTGGATTTAAGACTCTACTGATGGCGATAAAATCATTGTCTATTGTTGGAGAAATCCATCTGGTTCATGAATGTCCTTTAGAGAAGGAAATCTGCTGTCCTTACCTGGTCTGGCCTACTGGCGACTCCAGAACCAGAGCAATGTTGTTAACTCTTAACTGCCCTTAGGCAACTTGGGATGGATAATAAATGCTGGCCAGCCAGTGATGCCCATGTCTGACGAATGAATACAAAAAAAGTATGAGTACACCCTGTGTTGTGCATTCTATTCCACTCCAGGGATTTTAGCACACAATTCTAGGCTGGCACTCCAGTGCTAGGGGGAGTGATGTTGGAGATCTTTAAAACAAGACACACTTTGGCTGTTGGGTTCTGCAACGCTGTGTAAAAAAGAAACAAATCTATGGCTAATAGTTATTCCTTGACTTGTTTCACTGAAACAGAGTTATCCACAAATGATCACGTTGCTGTTTGTAGAAATTTGTTGTGCTGTCTTTCTATCTTACAATAGTGACTTTGTTTCCAAAGTGCTGGTGTGGGATATTGAGGTTGGGAAAGGCACTACAGTAATTCAAGTTCTTTCACTGGAAATCACTGTCACTTATGTCTTCGACTTTTCTTGAAATGTAGTGATGAAAACACTCCGTTAGATCTGGATGATCATGGAGGCCGAACATTTCTCCGAGTTTTGCTTCACCTCACAATGCACGATTATCCGCCTTTGGTATCTGGGGCACTCCATCTCCTGTTTAGACATTTTAGTCAGAGGCAAGAGGTTCTTCAAGCATTTAAACAGGTATCTAAAGATAACTTTTACAATTGCTGATGTAAACGCTTTCCATTTTGCGGGTCACTTCTGCTACCCCCCCCCCCCCGCTTAGAACATAGAAGTCGACAATTTGAAGGAAATGCTGTGCTTTCTATGTTGTGCTAAGATCACTGTTGCATTGTTTGGTTTGTTGATGTGTTTAACTACATTGTTACAGTTGAGAGAAACAGGTGATGGATATTAATCTCTGAGTACGTATAAATAGGGGCCCCTTTTGGAGCCGCAATCCCACAATACAAGCCGGCTTGTGGGAATTCCTTCCCTGCTTCTCCATTCAGCCCGAAAAAGTTTCCTGAATGGCCTGCTGTTGCACACCTTCCATTTCCTTGCTGTCCTCCACCATCAGGACACATCGTGGCATTCTCTTCTACCATCTGGTAGAGGGGGAGATCCTCAGTGGAAGAGTCTCGACATGGGAATTCTCCCTTTTTTCCATCAGGGAGTTGGCGTTGAGTGTGTTGCCTGCAACAGTCCCATGCAATTTTAGATTAGGGTGGTTCACAGGCTGCTGGACTACACGTGTTCACTGGGGCCAAGCGGAGTCTGAATTCCACATGTACGTAGCTTGTCCGAGGTTGCAGTCCTTTTCTAGTTAGTTGAAGGGGCTGCTCCTTGACCTTTGGTTACACCTCAGCCCCATGGTCCTGATCCTCAGTCACTCAAAATTGAGGGGCACAAGGGAAGAGGTGACTATGTCTGTGCCTTGTGGCATTGGAAAGGGAATACGTGTTGTTTGCCCATAGCACTTCAGTTCTTCCATGACCAGTGGTCACTGAGGGCTGGGATGCTTCATCCTTATCTCTGTTTCCCCCCCACCTCCATGTTAAATTTTCTTTGATGCTTTGATTTTAGTTACAATGTCTCACCAGAGGCCATCACCTCCTTTCATTTTTGTTTAATTTATTGATTTTTGTTTTATAATTGTTTATAAATGGAGAACAGGTAGGACACTGGGTTGGATGGAAGGAGAACTGAGATACTGCACAGGTCAATAAACTCTCTTGATAAAGAAAAGCTTAGTTTGGTTTGACCAGCTGCCATGAATTTTGTTAATATCCTATAGTCATTGTATAAAATAGTGATCAGTGGACTATGTTGCTCAAAAATGTTTATGTTCGCATTCCCAGATAACTCAGCCTTTTTCTGTGACGTGAATGCTTTGATGTCGGGTACCTGTGGAAATTCTAAAATACAATATTAGCATTTTTTAAAAATAAGCCTACCTTGTTCGCAAATGTGAGGTTATCCACTTTGGCAGAAATAATAGTAGGAAGGATTATTATTTAAAAGGCGAAAAGCTGCAGCATGCTCTGATGCAGAGGGACCTGGGGGTCCTTGTGCACGAGTCACAAAAACCCAGTCTGCAGGTGCAACAGGTGATCAAGAAGGCGAATGGAATGTTGGCCTTTATAGCGAGGGGGATAGAATATAAAAGCAAGGAGGTCTTGCTGCAACTGTACAGGGTACTGGTGAGGCCGCAGTTGGAGTACTGTTTGCAGTTTTGGTCGCCGCACTTGCAGAAGGATATATTGGCCTTGGAGGGAGTGCAGAGAAGGTTCACTAGGCTGATACTGGAGATGAGGGGGTTAGCCTATGAAGAGAGACTGAATAGACTGGGTCTGTACTCGTTGGAGTTTAGAAGGATGAGGGGGGGATCTTATAGACACCTGTAAGATAATGAAGGGGATAGATAGGGTAGAGGTAGAGAGATTCTTCCCGCTGAGAAAGGATAGCAGAACTAGAGGGCATAACCTCAAGATAAAGGGAGCGCAGTTTAGATCGGAGTTGAGGAGGAACTTCTTCACTCAAAGGGTGGTGAATCTCTGGAATTCTCTGCCCGTTGAAGTGGTGGAGGCTACCTTGCTGAATATATTTAAGTCACGGGTAGATAGGTTTCTGATAGACAGGGGAATTAAGGGTTATGGGGAGAGAGCGGGAAAGTGGAACTGATCCACTTCAGAACAGCCATGATCTTATTGAATGGTAGGCCATCTAGCTCGAAGGGCTAGATGGCCTACTCCTGCTCCTATTTCTTATGTTTGCACACACTGAGGACTTTAGATCATGATAAATTTGAGAAATTATGATAAATTTGATCTCCCCTTCCTGTGGAGGATCAGTTTGTATGTAAGCTGTATGATGCGTTCACTATGATTTGCAATTTGGGATTCAGAATAGTCAATATTACTAACAGATGGAAATGATGAACATAACTAAATCAACTAAATATCATGATGAGCGTCACAACTTCATTTTACCAATTCATTATAGTGAAACATTTCTAATTCCATGTGTTCACGGTCCAGTGTCTTCGATTAACAAACAAGCATTACCTTTGAAAGATCCATTATCAATGGACCTTATTTTTCCATGTCCAAGGCCTTCCAGTCATCCACTTACTTAGAACAATAAATGCTGAAGTAGATTGTTGTAAAAGTTCCACGTTTCTCTCCATGAGCAATTTGTTTATTTACCAGACTTGCTATGAACATTGCTCTTTGCATTAGCCAAGTTACATGTGCAAATGGAGAGACTACCCATTATTCTTGGTTGTTTTAAACTATGCTTCATGTTTAAACAAATGCAGGCAAACCCTGGCCTGTTGACTTCTTGGCCTTTATTGAGTGACGCAGGGGAGATTGGTAACCTTTGTAAATGATGAGTATTTAAAAATGAAGAGAAAATAAGTTTGTCTAGTATTTGTGTTGGATTGTCTGATTTGCTGCAGGAACTTTAGAGATAATTACCTTGTGTTTCTAATCCACTTTTGTGTGAATAAAGTTTTGCAAACAGATCAACTTTTTGATTACCATGGTGCAGATAGGGGGCATTCAGCCCATCGATCTGTGATGGCCAGCAAAAAGGGATGAAATTCCACTTTCCAACACCTGGCCTGTAGTTTACAGATTACAGCATTTCAGATGCCAATCCAGGTACTTCTTTAAATTAGTTGAGCATTTTCAGCTTTAGCAATCAATTGAAATTTTTTGAGTGTCTTCCCAAGGTTTTCTGAGATTGTCAATTTGGTTTTGAATAGAGCCATGCATAGATGGGCTTGTGCATGGTGCCACTTAGGGTGGGAGGCCTATCACAGACCTTACAGTTCTTGACAGAACATTGACTGATTATAATGATCAGGTGAGCCTGTATAATTAAAGACCATTTGCTTCTGAGACCTTTCCTCCATCTTCATAGTCATCAGCTGATCTGATCCATCAGAGACTTTCTTAATAGTCAGCCTCATTGAATGGTGGCCCTTGCTCACCACGTCATAGAATGCTAGGTTAGTGGGCGTCTCGACTGATGTCGAGGCCTCACCCCACTCTAAGCATCCTGCTACTCTAGTCTGAGACTGGCAGGAGATGAACCTGCTGAAGTTTTGGGGAACGTGCAGGGGGTAGGATGCATGCACACCCTGCTGTCGTCCAGGAGAACAGTGAGGCTACAACACCTTGCAAGACTTGCTGGGACACTAAACACTGGTGAAGCAAATTGATAAGAATATGTTGGCGCAGACTGCAATCAGAGGACAGGCTGATGAAAGCTTGGAAGGACACTGGAGAGTGAATTTGGGCAATATCGATTATTCATGGGCAGAAAGTAATTGCAAAGAAAGATAGCGAGATAAATAGCCCTTGTCAGCTTTAGGGCTGGCTTTGATTAACTGAGGGGGTGAGTTTTTGATGGTATTGTCATTGTTCACTGTTTTTGGGATGTTTTGTGCATGGGAATTACATAGCTGGGCAGGGTGGAAAGATTGAGGGCGGTAAAAATGTTCTGGTCATGGAACTCCCAACTATCATGAGTGGGGAGGAGCGGTTGGGGGAGGTGGGGGGGGTGAAATTTTTCTACCTGTCATTTTTGTCTGACGGCAGAGTAAGGAGATGAACTTGTAAGAGACTGTCTGCCAATGTGGGAGCTGTGCTTGGATATCGTTCAGACTGCGAGTGAAAGTCATCTCGTTCTGTGCGTGGTTTTAGGGTGAAATGAGCTCAGGCAATTGGAACCTAGTTACTGTGGATGCAAGATCACAGTGCGTCAAGTCCCTGATTTAGATTCCCTCTGAAGCCACAGAATGTGCTGGCTGGAAACTGGAAGATTCACAATACACTGAGAAACTTTTATGACACAGAATATAAAACCCAGCCCTACCACATACAGTGAAACTGTAATGTTGCTCTTTATAAGTGCAGTTGCAGTATAAGTGGTGCTCTTGTGGCTCAGTGGGGAACGCCCTTGCTTCTGAGCTCGAAACTCTGGGTTCAAGTCCCGCTGCCGGACTCGTTGGCTATGGAATGTTTGTGACGTGGCCAAAGCAAGTTAATAATCATCCTGCTAATCTTTCCAACTCACTCATGGCAGACTGAAAGAGCAAGAGAGATTCTTGGTCAGCCAAGCTTGATGCAGAGTTATACCCGTCAAAGTACAAATAGCTGTTTCCCTCAGAGAGAAAAAGGCCTACACCCCCTTAAGGACAATGGCTAATGATAGACGGGCAGCGTGAAGAAATTCTTCAATCACAATGACAGCTGATGAATATGTGTGTGGTGTAGCTGACTTTGGGAGTGCTTGATGCTGATAACACTGAAAATAAAGAATTTGTCAATTTTGACAAACAGACTCTTGTCTTTTAAATTACTGAAATCCGTTTCATTTTTTCAAGAATATCAAATTGCTCTGGCTGCAAAGTGGCAGATGTCACCAGGGAAGTCACTTTGAAGCTGTACTTGTAACAGAGCTTCAAGCTTGCTCTGAATATTCCCTTGTGGAAAGCAATGTTGCTTAAACCAGTAAGTGATCTGAATGTCTTGCATTTAGACATTGTGTACTCGCTGCCTGATTTCCAGTTCGGCCCCTGGGAGGACCCCCATGTAATTTGAACCAACTTTGCTGGGGCGGGATGACTTGCAGCATGGCATGTTCTTTCAACATTTTACTGCAATTTATTTATTAATTTTGCTTCATGACTTGCTGGAAGTGTGAATTGATAATGGTGTAGTGAAGACCCAGAGCTTAGTAAATAGCGGCAGCAGCATTTCATCTCCCCAACCAATGAGATTTAAGGTTTGAGAAAGAAACCAAAGAATGAGGAAGATCATGAATTCAAGTCCAATCAGATTCAGAAAGAAAAGTAGAGTTAGAAAGATTGGTTTATGTTTTTAAAATCTCTTAACAATTTGCTAACTGCAGGAATGGGATTAAATGCTCTAAATTGTAAATGCTGTAAATTTCTGGTTGCAGAGATTGATTGATTAGCATCGTAGTAACAATTATCATAGCGATGCTGCCTCAACACCGGGGATCTGGGTTCGATTCCTGGCTTGGGTCACTGTCTGTGTGCAGATTGCACATTCTCCCTGTGTCTCCGTGGGGTTTCTTCTGGGTGCTCTAGTTTCCTCCTGCTATCCAAAGATGTACTAATTAGGTTGGCCATGCTTAGTGTCCGAGGATGTGTGGATAAGGGGGTATTAATCACACAAATGTGTAGACTTATAGGATAGAGCCTGGATGGGATGCTCTATCAGAGTGTCATTGCAGACTTGATAGGCCAAATGGCCTCCTTCAGTACTGTTGGGATTCCATGATTTTAAAAGGTATCTGTGCTCTTAATCACAAGACCTAACTTCCTGTGATGATTTTATTGGGAAGTTAAGGTATATGTCTGGCAAGTTCGTAAAAACAATGGGAGGTTAATGGTGACCTTGGGATTTCTAGCTCTTTCCTCCTTTCAGGGATTTTCTCATCGGCTGGTTAACCTATCTGACTATCCTTATTACAAGAACCTATTCTCAGTTGACAACTTGTGTTTGGGCTTCTTGGAATTGAAACATCATCAATTCAATAGAAGTAAACCTGCATTGTAATTGTCAGGTTAACTTTCCTCTTCATAGAGTAGCGATCAGGTTTTAGAAGGCTAATTTGCCCTCCAATTCATGCTGACTCTCGGTAAAGCAATCTGGTCAGCCTGATTCCTTCACTCTCTCCCTGTAACTCTGCAAGTTTATTTTCTTCAAATATTTGTCATCTCTGCTTCCACTACCCTTGTCACACTATTTGTCTAAATCCTAATTTGCATTTTTAAGCTTTACTACTGTGTGAATTTAACCCCCAGAGAATCACTTCTACCATAATAGTAATATTTTTAATCTGATTTGGCCAAACCTCTCTGTGACTGAAATGTCACCCAGTCTCGATCCTACCAACTAATTTAAGTGTATTCAAATAAATTATCCATTAATTCATTCTTGTCACAAAAATGAAATGTTACTTTGGTGGGCACAGTGACTTTTACCCCCAAGATGAACTAAGACAGAAATCGTGACAGCCCCCTTCATCCTGTCATTAAGGAAACCGTGAGCTGGACTTTACAGCCTCACTCATCACAAAAATGTGAAATCATTTTACGTTTTTGGGATGAACGACGCTGTAAAATGCGGCCTGAGGTCAGCGGACCCTCCCACGCTGCTCCCCTTACCCATTCAGATTCCCGTGGTGGGTGGCACAGTAAAATTTCGACCTGTGATCTTTTTCCCAGCATGTATAACTTGTGACTCACTGGTATTTTTACATTTAGTTTATTTTTTTCCACTCCCCAAGCAATGATGCAGGTTGTGTCAGTTCCTGCCACCACCAGAAGTTGTGCCATTTGGTCGAAATGATTCAAACCAGAAAATGGCTGGGTGCTTGAAGAAAATAAACTTTGTCAGGCAACCCACAGTAGAATCCCAAATAGCTCTATCCTTCTCTTTCCCCTTACCATTTCTGTCAGATGCTGTAAAATATTCTTTTACAGGAAGGACTTCCTCATGTTGGCCTTGGAGGGCTATCGGAACCACTCACTTTCAACCTCTTTCCAGATTTCACAATCTTGAGTGAAAGAGCTGCAGTATAATTACTTAATGAAATATTTGGACTACAGGGTCTGTAAATGAACAAGGCACTGCAAAACTAATGCCTGTTTCATGAGAGCTTTTTGAATTTAATTGCTGGATCGCTTGTAATGTTCCTCAGGTCCAGCTGCTTGTTACAAGCCAGGACGTGGAAAACTACAAACAAATCAAAGCTGACCTAGACCAGCTGAGGTTGCTGGTGGAGAAGTCGGAGCTGTGGGTTTACAAGGGACATGCCCATGATGAGTCAATGGAAGGTGGGGAGAATTCAACTGGCAGCAGTGAGTTGAAGAAGAAGAAAGAGGTATGATGTCTTCCCCTAGATAGGTGATGCAACAAAACCTGCATAATTTGTCAAACCCCAGGCACACAATTGGCAGACCACAATTTAAAGGATGGCACAGTGGATAGCACTGCTGCCTCATAGCGCCAGGGACCTGGGTTCAATTCCGGACTTGGGTGACTGTGGAGTTTGTATGTTCTCCCCTGTGCATGGGTTTCCTCTGTGCTCTAGTTTCCTTCCATGGGCCAAAGATGTGTAGGTTAGGTGGATTGGCCATGGCAAATGCATAGAGCTACAGGGGTAGTGTGGAGGGGAAGGCCTGGGTGGGCTGCTTTTTCAGAGAGTTGCTGCAGACTTATTGGGCCAAATGGTGCCCCTCTCTGCACTGTACGGATTCAGTGGTTATAAATTGAAGCACTAATGGATTCATTGTATTTAGGGACTTTTTTTTTTCCCTCAGTCCATTGGAGAAGCTGGAAAATGAGACTCGTACATGTGCAGTGGAGAATTTATACACAGGGTGAGGTTAGGAGAGGATAGTGAACTCAGAGGGCGCTGCTACATCTTGAACTGTTCAAGTCTCCTAATAGGACCATCCTTTCTATACCATTAATAACATTGAGATGTTAAGAGTACAAGGAAGTACTTGGAGGAAAAAATAAATTGGAGTTCAAGAAGATCACTCAGTTCTAACCACTCACTTCAGATTTAACCTTAGTTTAAACCATCATCCTGGGTGTTAAACTTCAATTGCTAAGATGATGAAAATGACTGTCAGACCTCAATTCATATACTGAACAGTGATGTGTTTGAACTGGTGGGATAAGGCAGTATAATTCCGTTAGAGGCTGAATAAGGTCGGTTGACGTTTGTTTGTGTTTAAAACCTCTTGTTAACATATTTCATATAAATATATGGGCGGCATGGTGACACAGTGGTTAGCACTGCTGCCTCACTGACCCAGGTTCAATCCCTGGCTTAGGTCACTGTATGTGTGGAGTTTGCACATTCTCCTCGTGTCTGCGTGAGTTTCCTTCAGGTGCTTCAGTTTCCCCTCACAAAAATGTGGGGGTTTGGTGGATTTACCACACTAAATTGCCCCTTAGAATTGGGGGGGGTGGGGGGGTCTAGCTAAGGTAAATGCATGGGGTTATGGAGATAGGGCCTTGGTGGGATTGTAGTTGGTGCGGACTCGATGGGCCAACTGGCCGCCTCCTGCTCTGTAGGATTCTATGATATCATGGTTTTTAAGAACTGTGATGCTATTATTTAAGGGAAGAAATATTGTATTGTGCAAATAAATAAATATCTACGTGTTTTCCCACACAGGGTGATTTTGCGAAAGGTCAGATTGCCAGTTCTGATGTGGTGCCCACAATTGAAAGCACCAGCAGCAAGAACTATCGTGTCATAAAGGAGGTGAGGCCACTGCCTTCTAGTGCATGCACAGTGATTTTATTTGATTTATTATTATCACATCTGTTGGGATAGAGTGAAAAGTACTGTTTCTTGCACACTATACGTGCAAAGCACAGAGCGCATAGGGGAGAAGGAAAAGAGAGGGTGCAGAATATAGAGTTACATTGTCTGGGTTGCACAGTTATTTGTTCGAAGAGCGTCACCTGCATTTTGCCTTTTGCAGGTCTTGATCCGGCTCAGCAAGCTGTGTGTGCAAGAAAGCTCGTCCGTGAGGAAAAGCCGCAAGCAGCAGCAGAGGTTACTGAGGAATATGGGGGCCCACACAGTGGTCCTCGACCTTCTGCAGATTCCTTATGAAAAGGTACTGCCCGGTCCAAAGTGCCATGCTAGGATCATGCTGCAGGATATGAGAAAGTTCTTGGAGGAAAGAATAAATTCAAGTTAAAGAAGGATCGTTTGCTTCCATTTATTAATTTCAAATTTAATTTCACTTCTAACCACTATTCTGGGCAATAAACTTTTAATTGCTTAAAATCTTTAAAGTGACCATCATAAGTTGTCTCCATGTTGGATCCCTGACCCTGTGCATCATTGTGGACATACACTCTGGTGATTGCAATCCTTCATTGAGTGGCTTAATTGTGAAGCAATATGGCCACCTTTTGGCTCCTTTTAAGCAGAGTACAGTAATAAAGTTCCCCTGTGGAGCAGCAGGAGTAGTGTTGTGCCAAATTAATAACTGTCCCTGTACTGGATGTGATATATCCTAGGAATCAGCTTTTAAATGACTGTCGCGTGGCTTTTCATTACAAAATAAATGCATGTTCCGGGGTAAATCTTGACTTTGCGTGATTGGTAGTGAGTCAGCAGTCCATTTTATATCTCTCCTATTGACTTGTTTTCAAATTGGCCAAAGTGCCAGAAGTGACATTGGGAAACATTATTTAACACAGCGAGTTGTTGTGGTCTGCAGATGTGGTGGAAGCTGATTCAATCACAACTGCCAAAAGAAAGTTGGAGAAATATTGCAAAGGTTTAAAAAAAAGATGCAGGGCTATGGGAAAAGAGCAGGGAAACAGTGCGATTGACTCTTAACTGCCCTCAGAAATGGTTCAGAGAATCACTCAGTTGTATCAAACTGCTATGCAGAAATATAGTACGAGTAAAAGCAGATGGATCATCCAGTGTCAATCTTGATGCTAGACACAATAAAGGCACATCCAGCCCTGTCATCCTTGCCTCCTCACCTAACATCTGGGGGTTTAAATCAAAATTGGGAGAGTTGCCCCAATGACTAGTAAAACACCCACCTTTCATAGTCATAGTCCCTAGATCATCAGTTATAGCCTATGCCTCACACAGGCAGTGGTATGTGGTTGGGAGTGGGTGGCACTGGGCGTCTTCAACATTGACTGTGAACCTCATGAGGTCTCATGGCATCAGGCCATACGTGAATCAGGAAACCTCCTGCTGATTACCACCTACAGCCCTTTATGAATGAGTGCTGCTCCTTTTTTGGGACAGCAGTGGGAAGCAGCAGTGACGATAGAAGGGCACAGAGTGTACTCTGTTTGGGGTCTTTAATGACCATTACCAAGAGTGACACTACTGACTAAGCTGGCTGAGTCCTGCAGCATGTACAAGTCAAACTGTTCAGCCATATGGTGCTGTTTGCATCAGCAGCAACAGAACTGCAATTGATGACAATCTGTAACTCTCATGACCTACCATATCCTTCGCTCTACCATCCAGAAGTATGTAGACGAGCAGTACATGAGCAGAGCCAGTCATAGCTAAAAATGAGGTGTCAACCTGGTGAAGCTGCAACACAGGACAATACACAGGCCAAACTGCAGAAGCGGCATGCCATAGTCAGAGCTAAGTAACCTTACAATCAATGGATCATCAGGCTGTGAATGGCAGTGGCCAGTGGCAGTGGCAGTGGCAGTGGCCTTCATAGCGAGGGGGATTGAATATAAAAGTAGGGAGGTCTTGCTGCAGCTGTATAGGGCATTGGTGAGGCCGCAGCTGGAGTACTGTGTGCAGTTTTGGGCGCCGCACCTGCGCAAGGATATTTTGGCCCTGGAGGGAGTGCAGAGGAGGTTTACTAGGCTGATACCGGAGTTGAGGGGGTTGAGCTATGAGGAGAGGCTGAATAAACTAGGCTTGTACTCGTTAGAGTTTAGAAGAATGAGGGGAGATCTCATTGAGACGTATAAGATGATGAATGGGATGGATAGGATAGAGGTGGAAAGACTCTTCCCGCTCAAAAAAGACAGTAGGACTAGGGGGCACAGCCTCAAGATAAAGGGGGGGCGGTTCAGAACGGAGTTGAGGAGGAACTTCTTCACTCAAAGGGTGGTGAATCTCTGGAATTCTCTGCCCGTTGAAGTGGTGGAGGCTGCCTCGCTAAATATTTTTAAGAAGCGGGTTGATGGGTTTTTGATAAGAGAGGGGATTAAGGGTTATGGGGAGAGGGCGGGAAAGTGGAACTGAGCCACGACAGATCAGCCATGATCTTATTGAATGGCGGGGCAGGCTCGAAGGGCCAGATGGCCTACTCCTGCTCCTATTTCTTATGTTCTTATGTTCTTATGTTCTTATGTTAAGCAACTGATTAGAGGAGGAGGCTCCACAAATATCCCATCCTCAATAATGGGGGAGCCCAGCACATCTGTGCAAAAGGCAGGATTGAAGGATTTGCAAGCACTTCCTGCCAGAAAGCCCAAGGGAACGATCCATCTTGACCTCCTGAGGTCATAGATGTTACAGATGCCACACTTCAGCCAATTTGATTCACTCCACGCCATATCAAGAAACAGTTAAAGGCTATGGGCCCTGATGACATTGTGGCAATAGCACTTGAAGATGTGTGCTCCAGAATTAGTTGTGCCCATAGCTGAGCTGTTCCAGTACAACAACAACACTGACATCTTCCCAGCAATGTGGGAAAAATTACCCTGGAATATTCTGCCCACAACCCAGCCAATTATCTCCCCATCAGTTTCCTCTTGATCATCAGTAAAGTGAATGGAATAGATTATCAGCAGTGCTATCAAGCAGCACTTGCTCAGCAAAACCACTCACAGGTGCTTAGTTAGGATTCCATCAGGATCAGTTGACTCCAGATTTCATTACAGCCTTGCTCCAAACATGGGCAAAATAGCTGAATTGTAATGAGATCTGTTTTTGACTGATCCTGGAATTCCAGACGTGAGAAAAGAGAAACTGTCTTTGATGTCAGGGCAGCATTTGACCCAATGTGGCATCAATGATTCTTAACCAAATTCAAATCAAGGGGAATTGGAAGGTGGGGACATTATCTCCATTGTTCAGAGTCATACTTTCAGCAAACACAATCTTCTTCTATTGCTAGAACTAATCACCTCAGTCTCAGGGCATTATTGTAGAAGTTCCTCAGCATAGTGTCCTTGGCTTAACTGCTTTCAGCTACTTCATTAATTACTTTCCTTCTATTATAAGGTCAGAAGTGAGGGTGTTCGCAATGTTTAGTATCATTTGCACAATATCCAGTCCAATTTACAAGTCAGATGTTAAAACAGTCTATATCCACACTCGGCAAGAACCGGACAGCATTCAGGCTTGTGCTGATCACATTTGCACCACACAAATGCTTGCTGCTAATTGTCTTCAACAACAGAGTCTAACCACCTCCTCTTAACATTCAAATGCATTGACATTGCTGAAGCCTGCACCATCAACATCCTTGAGGTCACCCTTAGTCAGAAACTGAACTGGACCGGCCACACAAATACTGTCTTCTCTTGCCAGGGCCAGTGTGATGTGCAACTCCCAGCAACACTTGAGATTTGACATCATCCAGGACAAAATAACCTGTTTGGCATCCCAGCGAACATTCGCTCCCGCCATGGCTGCAGGATGCATCTTTGACGAGATGTACTGCAGCAACTCACTAACCTGCCTTTGACATTATCTAAATCTTAGAAGAACAAGGGCAGCAGACACATTGAAACATCACTGCCTGCAATTTTTGTTTAGCCATTCCTTCATTGCCATTGGGTCAAATGCTAAAATTCTGTCTTGGCATTGTAGCTGTATCTTTACCACATGGACTACAGCCTTTAAAGAAGGTGGCTCACCACTACCTTGTCTAGGATAATGGCCCATGGATGAAAACCAAATAAATAAGTTTAATTCAATAAGTCTACTGAACAGCCAGCAAATGGAAAGTAGGCAAAATGGTTTATTCTCTATGATTCTTTTGAAATAAAAGGTTGAGGAATGTGAGAGAGGCTGTCAGAACATAAGAACTAAGAGCAGGAATAAGCAATTCAGCCCCTTGAGCCTGTTTAGCCAATTAATACGACGGTTTATTGATTTGCTAATGCCTGTTTTGTACAATCTCAACCATTGGTCCATGGTAGAGTGCAACTATACTGTTTATTTCTGATCGGAAATTGAGTAACCACTTTTCCTATGTCCTCTTCAGGCTGAAGATATCCGAATGCAAGAGATTATGAAACTGGCACACAAGTTTCTGCAAAATTTCTGTGCTGGCAACCCACAGAACCAAGCCCTCCTTCACAAGCACATCAACCTCTTCCTTACTCCAGGGGTAAGAGCACTTCTTGCAATCTGTTTTGGTTGTTGATGTCTGTGTTAACAGAGGGGTTGCGTTTGCCTCTTTCACTGATGACTCGGGTTGATGTCCCTCTTCACACCATGATGCTTTGCCATCAGTGCTGCCCTAAAGTGCAAACTCCCATGCAGTTTTGTTGGGACCTTCAGGCAAGGTCAAGGTTCAGTCTGAGACCTTGGCAAAAAACAGTGGTGTTGGTAGAGCAAACAACACAGGACTTGGGGTCTCTGGGATAGGATAGCAAATCCTGGTTTTGCCTGATGAATATTTGGTGATTGTCTGCGAGAAGGACAAAAGCCAAGTTGAGACAAGACTGACCACAGCAGCAATTTTATCCAACAACTTGCTAGCACTCACTATCGAGACTCGCACTGAGACATCTAGCTCCTGATGGATTATAGCACAGTGGAATGATATCCTGACAGGGATCTGTACATTTCATAAATGAGGGGATAAATAGTTGAAATGAAGAATGCACGTATGCCCATTGTCCAGCACTGAATGTCTCCCAGACTAGTTCATCCCCTTTAGGTTTTGTGTCAGAATAGATTCAAAGATGCCTGCATGTAAATGTCATCTTGTTTCTCAGACTCATTTGGTATGCCTTGGCAAAACACTCACTCTTGCTCTATTATATATCCCTCGCATGCACCCAACACCCCTCCATCTCTCTGCTCCTTCTCCCCCCCTCCCCCTGTATTGCACTTCCCCTTCTCTCTATTGCACCACCCCTTCTCTCTCTGTGATCCTCTCTCTCTCTCTATCTTGTGGCCTCCTTCTTCGCCACCCTCTCTCTTGCACCTCTCACCCTCTTTTTTTTCCCCTCTTTATGGTCCTCTCTTTGTCTTGTGGCCTCGCTCTTCCCCTACCGTCTCACTACGCCTTTCCCCGCCCTATTTTTTTTCTCTTTCTCTGGTCCTCTTTATCTTACAGTCTCCCTCTTCCTCTTCCCTCCCTTGCCTCTGCCCACCCCCATCTCTCTGCGTGCTGCATCATCCCTTTTAGACTAACTAAGGAACCTAAGTTAGTTTCTGGAAGCAGATATTGAGGAGTGACATTAGAAAGACAAAGTAGAATCTCATTTTAAAATAAAAAGCTTTTTTCCAATGGTGACCTATTTGCTGCCGACTGTATCACAGCGAGGGGTAATTTCCAACTTTCAGTTGGAAAGCTGTTTTCAACTGCACTCTCACCTAAGTACTTTCTATTTGGACTGATAAAAGCAACACATTTGTTGATTATAAAATTTATTCTATTCATTCTGCTGATCTGTGATACAAAAGTAAGACTGCCATTTTTATTTATAAATGTCCATTATCACTTCATGAGAGGAAGATATAGCTCGGTACAAGCTGTAATGTCCCCAGTTGTGTTGCTTCAGATTATTGCAGTTAACACTTGCATTGTGCGATATCAGAATGGTGAAAGGAACTTGGCGCATTATACGGATCTCTGCTACTAAACTAACCGTCTGTGCACTCAGTTATCATAGCATTTTAGTTGCTGCATATCAAATGCTTTTAGTTAGAGCATCACTATCAGCTGCCTAAGACACATTGTTCTATGTTTTTTTTAAACAAACACTTGCTTGTTCATTGAAGTTTGGCATTATCTTTGACTTTGCTTCTAAAAACTCCTTCAAACGTCAATGACAAAAGAGTTCGAATCCATTGCTGAAGTACTGTCCGATCATTTGGTTAGAAATATGCTATGTAAGTACACCAGCTCAGGAACTACCTCCTCCAATTAACTTAAATTGTAGCATTCAAAATGAATTATATCCCGATTCACATTTAATTCCGCTCCCTGAACTGGAGAGTACGTCAGGCTGTTACTTGGCTGTTTTCCGACTTTGGTTAGCAATCCCTTTCTGATTCCTGAACTTTGAATGGGACACCTGAATCATTGATCACAGTAAAGGCAGTCGTTTCTGATCTGTCGTCAGCGAGAGACAAGAAGGTAAAATCGATGCTGTGTAAGCCGTCAAACTGCCTGATTCTCCATTCAGGCAGGTCATGACTGAACTTCAGCACCAACTCTGCGTTCCTTCCCACAGTCCCCATATTCTGAGATTCCCTTCCTGTCCAAAAAGCTTCTCATTGCAATCTTAAATGCACTAACTGAATGTCTTATCCTGCTTCACAGAAAGGCAGGACACCAGAGGAATTGTGAAATCTCACATAACTTTTCACTTCTGTGCTTTGCCTGAAGTGAGAGGGAGAGATGTTGGAGGAGTTGAATCAAAACTTTACACTTTGAAATATTGTCCTAATTTTGAAGAGGGGATTTCTCTTAACACCCTGCCATCGGAAATGTATTCCACTTCTGTTGTTCTGAGTATGTCGAGAGGAAACCTCTAATTCTAACAAATCTTAAACGTGCAGCATTCTGCGTTTTCTCGATACTTAGAAACTTAGATTAGTTTTTTAGATAATGCTGTAAAAAGCTGAACTGAAATGAAACTCAGTGAAACTGCCTGTGGCTCCTATCATTGCTGATCTGTGAATTTTCCAGGAATTTCTCCAGTCTGCCACTGGCGTGCATTGACAGATTGACACTTGACCTGTTTGACCACATCGTGAACTCCTCTTCTGTGGCTTTGGAGTATGACTTGGACCATAATTGCCCTTGGAATATTTGGACAGTAATAGAAAATAGCAAAAGAGCTGGTTTATGAAGCAATGTAAGATTAGACTGTAGGTAAGGTTAAATCCCTTTAAATTAGCCTTTGGCAGTATTAAAAGAGAAATATGCTCAAAACAGAGGTTTTTAGGATGATATCAGGATTTTGTTCTTTATAACAATGATCAATATAGGAAATCCTGCTCGAGACAGAGTAGTGGGTGTCGAGAATTCCGGGACTATTTAAGAAGCAACTGGTTGTTTAGTCAGGAGTATTTGGGTGCAATGGAGCCACTCAAGCCAGAAGCTTGTGTTCAAATCCCATTCCAGGCCTTGATGACCTCAGAAGGTGAGCTCCTGATGCCATAAAACAAGTTGACTATCAATGTGCAAATCCTTCCAACACTCACCAGTGGCAGGCTGGAGATGTTCCTGGTCAACCATGTGGCAGAAAGAAAATTTGAGGCCTAATTAAGAAGCTCTTTTGTTCCAGATTCTAGAGGCTGTCACCATGCAGCACATCTTCATGAACAACTACCAGCTCTGCAGTGAGATAAACGAGCGTGTGGTGCAGCACTTTGTCCACTGTATTGAGACACATGGCCGCAATGTCCAGTATCTTAAGTTTCTGCAAACAATTGTGAAGGCTGAAGGGAAGTTTATCAAGAAGTGCCAGGACATGGTGATGGCTGAGGTAAGATATGCTGATTGAATGTTTCCAGTCTCATTTTGAAAGCAGGTGGTGTGTTGGTACAATGGTGATGTTTCTGGACAAGTAATCCAAAGGCCTAGGGTAAAGCCATGGGAACACATGTACAAATTCCACCATGCTAGCTGGTGAATCAAGTGTAAAGCTGATCTCGGTGATGGTAACCATGACAAATATTATTAGTTGTTGTTGTTGTTTTTGTTTTTTAAAAAAAATCCACCTCCTTTAGAGAAATCTGCCATCCTTACCTAGTCTGGCCTACCTCTGCCTCAAGTCTGGAGGCAATGTGATTGCCTTTTGACTGGCCTAGTCAGCCATTCAGGGCAATTAGGGATGGGCAACAAATTCCAGTCTTGCCAGCGATGCTCTCATCCCATGAAAGACTAAACAAAATTCTAAAGTTTTTGAGTAGTTGTGCAAATTGCAGGCTCTAATATGCGTTTGGAAGACTGAAGTATAATTCAGCACTATGGGTATAGCAAACGCACCTGCACATCAGGTCTCAGCCGGTTAAGGTGGTCAGGTGCCATGCACTGACTTCCCAGTTTGGAATTCAGTTAGACTCCTTGGAGAGCAGCTTCTAAACCCAATAACATGACCATTTAGATACCTGGAAACACAACCACTTGGGAAGTTCGCCTCCAAGCCACTCACCATCCTGACTTGGAAATATATCACTTGCTGCTCCTGAGTCAAAATCCTGGAACTCCCTCTCTAACAGCACTGTGGGTGTACCTACACTACATGGACTGCAGCAATATAAGAAGGCAGCTCGCCACCAACTTCTTGAGGGCAATTAGGGATGGGCAATGAAAGCTGACATAGGTAGCATGACTGAATACAAAATAAAATTGCAAACTGTGTCACCTCTCACAGCACTCGCACCATCCAAGGAGAAACTCCTGTCCTGCTGTCCAATCTCTGCCAAGGAATTATGGGAGGACTTTATGTGCCCTTATTCAGTCTCGTTCCGAGAAATACAAGCCAAATACTGCGAATTTAAACAGAAAATGCTTGAAAAACTGGAGTTCTGAAAAAGAGTTGCGCAGACTCAAAATACTAACTGTGTTTCTCTCCACGGACACTATCAGAGCTGCTGAGTTTTCCAATGTTTCTTAATCTGAGAAACGTTTTGGTAGTGGATTGAGTTTCCTGCACAACTTATCTCAGCTGCTCATCACGTTTGAGCCGGCAGAGGAAGGAAATGTCGTTGCAAAGAGGGGCCACATCAAAAATTAATATTCTTCCTAAATTTTAGAGTTTTCTATTTGGCTTGTCCACTCACTGAGATGAGAGAAGCCAGGGTTGGTAAAATGGATCACTTCTCCACAGGGTGGCAGCATTGCACACCACCTGGCCAAGTACCCCCTACACATGCCAGGTGCAGTGTGGTGCTGCCTTAATGCCAACCTGAAGAGCAATCAATTGGATAGAATTGAATAGAGACACCACAAGCTGATTTTTCACACAAGAACTATTCAATTAATCAGGCTGGGTGCCCCCAGATGTTAATGAACCCATTTGGTTCCTTCCTTAATCAGCATTTAATTATATTTTCTAACATAGCTCCATTACTTGCATGGTTTGCAATACACTGTTGATGACCTGTTCTTATTTGAACCATTGCACTTTTGCAGCTTGTGAATGCTGGAGAAGATGTTCTGATTTTCTACAATGATCGAGCCTCATTCCAGACCCTGGTACAGATGATGCGCTCTGAGCGTGATCGGATGGATGAGAACAGTCCTCTCATGTACCACATTCACTTGGTGGAACTGCTGGCAGTCTGCACCGAGGGCAAGAATGTCTACACAGAGATTAAATGCAACTCCCTCTTACCCCTGGATGACATTGTGAGAGTATCGACCCACGAAGACTGCATACCTGAAGTGAGTGTGCTTTCTGGGTTAACTGCATCGGAAATATTCTTAGTTTGTAAACAAAAAAATATAAACCACCCACCTTACCTATTTATCCTCTGTTATATCTAATCTACATTCTGTCTAATCTAATTTACCCTGTATATCTCATCACTCTAATCTATCCTATTTTGTCTGATAGATTTTTTATCTAAAATCTATTTGGAAGAGCGCAGGTTATTTGAATGATCCGATATTTTGAGATCCATTTAAGCTAATAGGAATTGTGGTGCCAACATTGGCCATGAATAATCTAAGTTCCTATTTCCCCTCCCAACTTTGTCCAGCTATTGCAATATCACTAGCAAATTGCCTCCCAGTGAAAGACACAGAAATCACCATCAGAACAAAGCCATGAGTCATTGCCAAATGAACAGAGCTGCCCGTGTTTGAAAATCCAGTTGAAATTCTGAATGGCTGGTTGGCTGCATGTTAGGGATGAGAAAGTGTGGGAACTTATTCAAAGTGTGCAAATGGATAACTGAATAGATGGAGGAACGGGAACTTTGGAAAAAGGATTTCAGTCCGTTCCTGTCAATGGAAGCCCAGCCTGACTCCTGCGGTAGGTTTATATGTTGTTCTAACGTTAGTGCAGATGACCAAAAACACCAGTCCAGTTTACAACTCCTCAGTTGCAGTTGAATAAATTCTAGTCTGACCTAAACATGGGCTTCCAATCACAATGTCACAAGTGCTGGCTTTGATAAAGAGGTTAGCAACAGCATTATCATCCTCACTTTTCAACTTTAAAACATTTTAGCTTTCCATGGAGATGTTTATGCATTTCTCTCTAATCTACTAAATCCTTCATTTTGAATGCCCTTCTCCATTGACACACTGTCCACTGAAAGCAGTGGGTCCACAACCTGAAATTCAGCAGTTCTTTCCTGAGGAATCCTCCAGTTGTAAGAAGTCTCTTTCCCTCCATTTGGAAATGTATCATTCATCCATTTGTCAGCTTTTCCCCTTGTCTTGATGACTCAGCTAGGTGTTTGAGTTGAATTGGCATTAGCTACCCTCACCCCCAATGATCTTGTGCTTTTGCTGCTGAGTTTACATGCTTTTTTTTTTCCACTAGGTGAAGATTGCCTACATTAACTTTCTCAATCATTGCTACGTGGACACAGAGGTGGAGATGAAGGAGATTTACACAAGCAATCACATGTGGAAGCTTTTTGAGAACTTTCTAGTTGACATATGCAGGGCAAGTATTGAATTGGGCATCATTATTCTTCCCTACAGTGAGTCCCCTTGATTTCTCTGCTCCTTGCTTCATCTCCCCGTTTCTCCTCTTCAGAAGCCATAGAATCCCACAGTGCAGAAGGAAGCCACTTAGTCCATCAAATAGACACCAACAACAATTGCATCCAGGCCTTATCCCCCTAACCCCATGTATTTACCCTCCTAATCCCCCTGACACTAAGGGGCAATTTAATATGGCCTAATCCCCACATCTTTGGAGTGTGGGAGGAAACGGGAGCACCCAGAGGAAACCCAAGCCGACACAGGGAATGTGCAAACTCCACACAGTCACTCAAGGCTAGAATTGAACCTGGGTCCCAGGCACTGTGAGGCAACCGTGCTAACCACTGTGCCGCTGAGTAATGGGTGTTATATGTCAGTGAGTGTCTCTTGGGGATGGGGTGGTCTTTTAGTTTCTTGAGCTGAGGCACAGGATAATCTAGCCACTGGCTCTAAAACATCCAAATATGTAGGCTTGCATGAAGAGTTGAAAGTTTGACAGAATCATGTCTTTAGTTCAGGGCCCAAAGCACAGGCATCCCGTGCAGATTCTTTCAGACAGAAGTGAATCCCTTTTGCACATGTGATTGAAGAAAGAGCCCACAGGTCTTTCATTATGATGTAACTTGTGCACTGCCACAGGATGCAGATGCATGGTTAGAAGTCGCAGGTAGTGTGAAATGCAGCAAACTCATTGTACTGAATTTGATCATTCTTAGTCAATATAAGCAAGTGGTAGAACCTGTGGGTTGTCCCACTTTGGCTGATCAAAGGGTTTCTTTAAACATAATGTTTACTGTCAGCTAGTTCCTCTGCATATTGAGATAGCTTTCCACCTTCTGAATACGTTCTCACTGCTCTCCTGCGCGGACAGTCGCATCTAGTGCCCGTAAGGCCGGTGGGGGAGGCGAGGTCTGGCCCTTCCTGACTTCAATAATATTCACATAGAAGGGTATTAAAAAAACCTTGCTGTTCAGTACTGCGACATTTCTCCCCTCTCGTGGAGGGAGAAGTGGAGCTCTGGAGAACAACCTTTTGCGGCACGGTGTAGCTCGCTGGAGAATTGAGAAGCTTCCACTACGGGCCATTCTGGGAACTATGAATCTTGCAGTTCTGGTTTGAAAAATGAATAGAGTTGGCCCCTTTTTGAACAAGCTGGTGGGAAAACAACATAGTTAATGATCAGTCTCGTGTTTGGACCGGAATAGCTGCACTTAATTACCAACTGGTGTTCTTTTATTTACTTCCCTGGCTTGCCCCATTTTTTTCTCCTTATTTTGTTGTAAATCATACAAGAATACTTCGAATTTCTTGCATCCTGTGATTGTTCAGGTCTAGTTAGGTGTCCCAGTTCAGGGTCTGGATGTCTTGTCCTGTACTGAGCATTCCATAGAATTGACAGCACAGATCTGTGCTGTTGTTGATGTCCCACACAAAGCTCCTCCCACTCATCGTTCAACCCTAACACGATATACTTTTATTTGTTTCTTGATCATGTGTTTATCCAGCTGCCCCTTAAATATATCTGCCTATGCTGTTTCCTCCTAAAGCTCCATGTGGTGATGAGATTCCACTATCCAAATGTGTCAGGAGGAGAAAAGATCCAAATCTATAACCACTTTACTCTTTCACCTCACTGCTAATAGACCAATGATATGGAAATAAATTTAACATTTCAGGACCCTGCAAGTCAATAGTGTGTCTCCTGTTTTCAGTTGTTTGTTGTTATGTTCTTTGACATGAATGTACCAATCACACAACAAGGATTGGTGAAACAATAGAAACTAGAAGCAGGAGTAGGCCATTCCGCCCTTTGAGCCTGCTCCACAGTTCATTATAATCATGGCTGATCATTGAATTGTATATCCTGATCTCCCCCTTCCTCCCATATCCTTTGATTCCCAAGAGCTATATCTAATTTCTTTTTGAAATCACACAAGGTTTTGGCCTTAACTACATTCTGTGGCAGTGAATTTTATACATTCACCACCCCCTGGGTGAAGAAATTTCTCCTCACCTCTGTTCTAAAAGGTTTACTCCTTATCCTCAAACTATGACCCCTAGTTCTGAATTCCCCCAACTTGTGGATTCTTCTTTTGAAGAGGAGAGTATATTCAAATAATGTTCACTGGGAGGCTTCCAAAGCTGCTTGTAGACTGAATGCAAGCCATGAGACTGATGTGTGGTATCCTGTCAAAATGGTAGTGATTGGCAAAAGTTGCATGCGTACATGCACACACATGACCCAAAGGCATTTCCCATCCTGGCAATTATATAAAGGGCACCTGTTTTTATTATCTGTTTTGGAATGGGAGCTCCTTTGGCAGTGCCAACATTTATTTCCCACTTGAATGGTTTGCTAGTCCACATCAGAGGGCAGCCAGCAGACTCCCATGGTGGTGAGAGTTTGGAGGTATATGTATGCTAAAACAATAAAGGGCAGCAGGTTTCCTTCCCAAAGGATGGAGAACCTGGTGGAACTTTATCACAGTCTGTCAACTGGATGGTCACATTTACTGTGAGCAACTTTTGATCCCCAATTTCTTTTAACTAGTACCAATTCTCAAACTGCAGTGATAGGATTTGAACCTGTCTGTTCTTGCATCATTGATATTGTTGCTCTGAAATGAGGACCAGAATTGGCGGAAGTGCTGAGGGTTGAATTAAAATAATGACTGTTGTAGCCGGTACAGATTTAATGGTGCAGTTGAAATGATGTGACTGTGCTCATTGATCTGAACAAACTGCATTTGGAGTTCCCATATTTCCTGATTTCCTGTTGGAGATAATGGTGAGAATTTGGTTGGAGACTTGGAGAAATGGCACAAACTGCTGTATTTGGTATTTCTGCAGAGTTCCGACAAACACAATGGTGAGAGACCAGGAAAACATCACTCAAATTCCATCCTTTAATATTAGTAATTAGTTTATAAAGACCTCCCTCATTCTCCCAGGGTAAACCCTGGTGACGCTTTCAAATCAACAGCAATTCTTAAGTCTTAATCACGAAGTGCAACAGAATTTTACTTTGAATTTGATGTCTAGACATAACTGAACAATCAAACCCTTCTCTTCCAGGTGTGCAATAATACGAGTGACCGAAAGCATGCTGACAACGTTTTGGAGCGATACGTCACAGAAACTGTCATGAGCATCGTTACAACTTTCTTTAGCTCTCCTTTTTCTGATCAAAGCACAAGTTTGCAGGTACGGAATGTGGCCATTGCCAATTGTCCACTGCAGCCTGTTCTGGAATTGCGTGATTTAAGACTCCTCCACCATTTCCACCACCCAGTTAGGGTTAACTTGCGAATAGATGGGAGATTCTAACATCAACAAAACATAAATACTATCTGCAGCAAAACAAAATGCCCTCATTGATCTGATAAATAAACAAACATTCTCAATGTTCCCAGAAACTGGACAGAAATAGTCACTCTTGGCAACTTCCTCCCGTAGAGCTGTGCGACCCAGGTCATTTACAGTCTGTGTCCGAGATTCCCCAGATAATCATAGATTGGTCACAGCACAGAAAGGGATCATTTGACCCATGATGTCTTTCCTGCTTCCCTGAATGACCAGCTGACTTGTCCCACTCGCCTGTCTTTTTTCCATATCTGGACAGAAAGATTTGCCAGGTTAAGTGTACAATTACTTTATAAAAGCCAGAATATAATCTACCTCCATGGCACTCTCTCAAACAGTGAATTCCAGGTCCTGACCACACGCTATGTTTTTAAAAAAAAAAATCTCCCTTATATCTTGATTGCTTCTTTTGCTAATCACCTTCACATCGGTGTTGTCTGGTTTCCAATCCTTCCATCAATGGGAACAGCTTCTCCGTATCGACTCTTTCCAGACCCCTCATGATTTTGAATATGTCTATCAAATCTTCTCTAATCTTTCTTCAAGAAGGACAGCTCCAACCTATCTAGCAGACAGGTCTGTGATTTTTGTCATCGGAAAAACATGGAACTATTAGGCCCTGTAATTTGAAATACTCCTCAATGCTATATTAGTAAATGAAATAACATTTAAAATAAAATCAATTTAAACAAATCTAAGAAATACGCCAACTCTTTCTATCTTCTCATTGCCTCTCCTGCTCCTCAAACCTCCTGCTTGCTACTGGTCCTGCTCCATGATGCTTCCTCTCACCAAGCCCCACACTCCTTGCCTCTCCTGCTCACTGCTTTTCTCCTGAACCCTCTTTTGTGAATCCTCACGGTGAGCAAGGGCTCTGGAGTTGGGCCCTGAGATGCGGGAGCAACAACTTTTTATTGCAGGTAGTAAATTGCAAATTGGAGAGGTGGCATGAGGGGGGTTCCATGAGAGAAAGGGTCAGCAGCAATTGGAATGGAGCTGGGGGGGAGGCAGCTAAGGCTGCAAACTGAAAGGTTACCAGTGTCTAGGAGAGTCAGTGAGTTTGGCGGTGGGGAAGGAGGTCAGGGGAGCCAGGAGAGACCTCAAATTGGAGCATCAGGAAGAGGACCTGGGCTGGTGGGTCACAAGGTCACTCTAAAATGGCACAGATCGAGTCACGTGTTCCTCTCGGGCTCAGCGCAAAGCGATTTTCAAACAACACTCCTGACAGTAAATGCAAATGCAACTTTCATTCATTTATCAATATTAATGTGGGAATGACTTAAAGCAGGCCACCTTAAAACAGCAACTGACTACGTAATAGCATGCTAAACTGATCATTACACTGCTGAAGCAGGGCAGAGAGCAGTCTTGTTGACTCTAATTGTTTCTGTGATTACGATGAATGAATGTATAGTTGCAGGAACGATGGAAAGTACGAGCTTATTGAGATTGCATGCAAAGATGTCAAATTGTGATTTGTAATGTCTAAAGTTGGCCTGAGCTGAAATTTACCACAGACTATTGAAAGCCCATTTAAAGAGAGTGTGTTGCTTAACGCTGAAAGAGCTGAATTGAAGGGCTACTGTCTCTCATTAGACTGGAGGCTGAAACAGCTAACCTTGAATGTTGCAAAGAGCTCCAACTGTTTTATTTGCACCATTCTTTGATTCCATTAACTGGAACTCTGGCTCAGATGGGCTTTGAGTTCTGACTCTGCTGTTATATAAGTTAGAAACTCAACAGTCAAATAGATAACACTATTCAGTTTTTATACTGAGGTGCAAGAGTTTTATTGGTGTAACATGAAAGTTCTTTTGAAATTCTTCCATTTTAAAAAAAAGACTTATTTGGTTTGTGCTCCTTTTTGAAAATTAAAAAAAAATCCTTGCACTTTCAGCAAAAATGATAATTTTTTTATTGAAGAAGTTACTTTGAGCTATACTGTAAAGTTTCTTTCTTTAAGTGCCTGTATTAGAATTTTCAAAATGTTTTAGACCTTCACTGACTACTATATTTTTTAATACAGATGTTGTTATTCCCTTTAAATCGATTATTGTTGGTAGTCCAAAGGGAAAATTGGAATTAACAAGCAATGGATAACATCCCCACCTCTGAGCCTCATTGAACCCCACTGAACGGATAAACCACACTAATGGAAGACTGCATAGTATAAAGAAACCGTCCCCCCACAACCCCCAACCCCGATATTGCCCTGATAGAACTTGCACATTTGGAATGCAGAGTTATGGGGAAAGGGCAGTCAAATGGGACTAGTCGATGCATATGTGGGCTGAATGGCTTCTTGGTGTACCCGTTCCATGCTTGTAGGTGGCAAGTAAAGCATGTTATTTATTTCTGTTTTCCTTGAATTTGAGGCGTTTATGGGTGGGAAGTATTTCAGCTTTACTCTGTTCTTGATTCTCTGCATTACTCTGTTCTTGATTCACAGCTTCTGCTTTAATCTCTCATTGCCTCTTGCATCACTTTCTCAAATGTTTCATTCCCCTTTTCGACAGGAAATGAACACCCTACCCAATTCCTTGGCCCGTCCTATTTCTCTGCCTCAATACGCAGCATTCTTCTAGGTTTCAAAGTTCATTTTGATTCATTCACATTTGGTATTTTTTCGGAGTGAAAGAGAAGCAATTCAGTTGCGGATTATTCCTGCACATTCCCTCAATCATGTTTGAACTTTCCTCAATAAACCACGTTTCATGTTAACGTGGTCAGAACAGCTTATTTATTTAACTTGCTATTTTAGAGTTTTGAGTCAAGCCAATGTGATATTCCTAATGTGTTCCCTATAAGCTTAACAGAGCTACCTGCATTTATACTATTTCCAAGATATTGCATATTTGACTAAGTATGGGGAAGGAGAATAGCTTGTGGACAACAGTTTTATACTGTTGCTAAAAATAGAGACATGCCATCAAAGTTTTACATCTTGGACTCATTAGACCAGCTTGCAAAGCAACACTAGTTATGTACTATTAACTGACTAATTTAATATAGGTGAAAATCTATTTCTGTGCTTTTTAAGCTCCTAGTAAACTCTACAAGATATGTTACATCTCTACCACCCCTGCTGCATTCTCCTAGTTTTAATTCTCAGATTCTGTATAACACTCCAGATATAATGGCACGTTATTTAAAAAATAGGGTCTAGTGAAAATTGTCAGGAAAACGATGGGTGATCAAGCTGCTTCACACTGAGTTGTGGTTTGAGGATTTGACTTTGTCCAGTGTACGTACTTTATGTTGTATGACTGTTGAAAACAACATTGTGAACATGAAAATAAACATGTTACAACTGAGCACATGCATGAACACAACACGCTAATAATACCTTGTAAACTGAGTACAATGCGTTATGGATGCTGCATTTGTATCTGATGCAACATTCATAACAGGTAGCAATTTACCGCAAACTAAATCATAATTTTTATTAGAAACTTCAGAAGAAAGATTTGAAATTGTACCTTTTCATGACTTCAGGGTGTCCCAAACTACTTTATAACCAGACTACTTTATAACCGGTTTGAACAGAGGGGAGTATGATAGGATGAGAGCGGAATTGGCAAATGTAGATTGGGGGCGCAGATTGGTTGGTAGGACGGCTGAGGAACAGTAGAGGATTTTTAAGGAGTTTTTTTTGTACTCAGCAGAAATATATTCCGATGGTAAAGGAAGACTGTAGGAGAAGGGATAACCAGCCGTGGTTATTGAAGGAAAGAAAGTGTTAAAATAAAAGCTGGTACGTTCAGAGCGGCTAAAAATAGTGGGCGATTAGAAAATTGAGAAAGATTTAAAAATCAACAAAGAATGACCAAGAAGGTGATAAAGAAAGGAAAGATAGGGTATGAAGCTAAACTAGCTCTAAATATAAAAAATGACAGTAAAAGTTTATTACAAATATATAACGAGGCGGAGACTGGCTAGAGTGAATGTTGGACCCTTGGAGGATGAGAGGGGGGATTTAGCGGTGGGCGATGAGGAAATGGCAGAGGCTTTAAATAATTTTTTTGCCTCGGTCTTCACAGAGGAGGATGCAAATAGTTTGCCGGATATTAAAGATAGAAGGATGGTAGGGGATGAGGGCCTTAATGCGATTACTGTCACTAGAGAGGTAGTCCTTCATAGACTAACAGGACTGAAGGTAGACAAGTCCCCCGGACCAGATGGAATGCATCCCAGGGTTCTGAAAGAAATGCAGAGGTGATAGCGGATGCCTTAGTAATTATTTATCAAAATTCGCTGGACTCCGGGGAAGTGCAGGAAGATTGGAAAATGGCTAATGTTACACCACTGTTTAAAAAGGGTAGCTGACAAAAGGCAGGGAATTATAGGCCAGTTGGTTTAACGTCTGTAGTTGGAAAAATGCGAGAATCCGTCATCAAAGAAAAAATAGCGAGGCGCCTAGAAAAGAATGGTTTGATCAAGCAGACGCAGCACGGATTTGTGAAGGGGAAGTCATGTTTAACTAATTTATTGGATTTCTATGAGGATGTGACTAGTGCGGTAGACAGAGGGGGACCAGTGGATGTGGTGTTTTTAGATTTCCAAAAGGTGTTTGATAAGGTGCCTCACAAAAGGTTGCTGCAAAAAGTTAGGGTGCATGGAGTTGGGGGTAAGGTGTTAGCGTGGATAGAGGATTGGCTGTGTAATAGGAAGCCGAGAGTTGGAATCAATGGGTGCTCTTCTGGTTGGCAGTTGGTGACTAGTAGAGTGCCGCAGGGCTCAGTGCTGGGGCCTCAACTGTTTACCATTTACATAGATGATCTGGAGGAGGGGGCTGAGTGTAGGGTAATGAAGTTTGCTGATGACACGAAGATGAGTGGAAAAGCAAATTGCGTGGAGGGTGTGGAAAGTCTGCAGAGAGATCTAGATAGGCTGAGCAAGTGGGCAAGGACCTGGCAGATGGAGTATAATGTTAGCAAGTGTGAGGTTATCCACTTGGTAGAAATAATAGTAGGAGGGATTATTATTTAAAAGGCAAAAAGCTGCAGCATGCTATGGTGCAGAGGGACCTGGGGGTCCTTGTGCACGAATTGCAAAAACCCAGTCTGCAGTTGCAGCAGTTGATCAAGAAGGCGAATGGAATGTTGGCCTTTATAGCGAGGGGGATAGAATATAAAAGCAGGGAGGTCTTGCTGCAATTGTACAGGGTACTGGTGAGGCCGCAGCTGGAGTACTGTGTGCAGTTTTGGTCGCCGCACTTGTAGAAGGATATATTGGCCTTGGAGGGAGTGCAGAGAAGGTTCACTAGGCTGATGCTGGAGATGAGGGGGCTAGCCTATGAAGAGAGACCGAATAGACTGGGTCTGTACTCGTTGGAGTTTAGACGGCTGAGAGGAGATCTTATAGAGACATATAAGATAATGAAGGGGATAGATAGGGTAGAGGTAGAGAGATTCTTCCCGCTTAGAAAGGATAGCAGGACTAGAGGGCACAGCCTCAAGATAAGGAGGGGGTGCAGTTTAGATCAGAGTTGAGGAGGAACTTCTTCACTCAAAGGGTGATGAATCTCTGGAATTCTCTGCCCGTTGAAGTGGTGGAGGCTACCTTGCTGAATATATTTAAGTCATGGGTAGATAGGTTTCTGATAGACAAGGGAATTAAGGGTTATGGGGAGAAAGCAGGAAAATGGAACTGATCCACTTCAGAACAGCCATGATCTTATTGAATGGCAGGACAGGCTCGAAGGGCTAGATGGCCTACTCCTGCTCCTATTTCTTATGTTCTTAATCAATTAAGTGTTTTTTAAGTGCATCATAGCAATGTAGGAAATAGGTAACAGATTTGCATACAGCAAGTTTCCAGAACATCAGTTTGACTCTTAAAGGACAAATATTTACTGGGACAAAGAGAAGAACTCTTCATCTCTTCTTTGAAGTAGGGGCAAGATATCTTTTACATCTGCCTTCAAGTTACTGTGTATCTAACAATGATCTTCGCATTGGAAGTCTCCTTAATTCATAGTTAGAAGTCTCATAACACAAGGACAATGTTGGCATCTCCACATCATAATTTGAAGTGAAAACCAGTTTTGAGTTTTTGAAGATTTAGGAATCCTTTTAGGATCAATGGTGAAATATCTAATACCACATCATGCACCAGACAGAAAATTGCTTTGAGATGGACCATGCCAGATGATTGCAGGAAACATGGCAGTGGTCTGTTTGTTACATAAGATATGGTAATGAATAATAGGATTTGAGTAATTTAAGTTGAGTTGAATTAAGGCAGGGAAAAAAGAGAGATTAGAGTTGCTGGAGGTTCGTGTAGGTATAAGGGTTGATGGCATGCTTCTGTGTTGTAGATATTTTGCAATGAGTTGTAGGATGAGCCCATCCATTGTACCTGTATTGGCTCTTTGAAAAACTACCCAATTAATCCTCCTTTTCCCCATCGCTTAGCAAAGTCATTTTTCAAGCTTGTCTTTATTCTTTCATGGGATATGGGTGTTGCTGGCTAGGCCAGCATTTATATTGCCCATCCCTAATTACATTTGAGAAGGGGTTGATGAGTGACTTTCTTGAACCGTGGCAATCTTATGGTGTAGGATCACCCAGAGTGTTAAGGAAGGAGTTGTAGGATCTTGACTTGGCAACAGTGAGGGAATGGTGATATAGTGCCAAGTCAGGATGGTATGTATTTTGGACAGAAACTTCTAGGTGGTGGAGTTCCCATGTATCTGCTGCCCTTGTCCTTCTTGACTGTATACATTGTGGATTGGCAGATTTTTTCAAAGGAGCTTTGGTGAGTTGCTGCAGTGCATTTTGTATACAACTGCTACTGTGCATTGATGTTGGAGGCAGTAAATGTTGAAGGTGGTGGATGCAATGTCTACTGAGCTTTGTCCTGTTTGTGTCAAGCTTCTTGAGTGTTGTAGGACCTGCACGCATCCAGGCAAGTGGAGTGGTTTCTATCATACTTCTGACTTGTGCCTTGCAGATGGTGGGCAGGCTTTGGGGAGTCAAGTTACTCCTAACCTCTGACCTGCTCTTGTAGCCACAGTGTATATAAATGGCTAGTCCAGTCAGTTTCTGATCAATGGTAACCCCCCAGGATGTTGGTAATGCGGAATTCAGTGATGGTAATGCCTCTGAATGTCAAGGGGAAATGATTGGGTTCCCTCTTGTAGGAGATGATGATTACATTATCCTAGTGTGGCACAAACGTTGCCACTTGTCAGCCCAAGTCTAAATATTGTCCAAGTCTTGCTGTATTTGGATATGGTCTGCTTCAGGATCTGGAGAGTGGTGCTGAGCATGGTACAGTCTTCAGTGAACATTCCCAGTTCTTGGCTTATGATGGAGGTGACGGTTACTGATAAAACAGCTGAAGATGGTTGGGTCAAGGGCACGACCCTGAGGAGTTCCTAAAATAGTGTCCTGGAGCTAAGAAGATTGACGCCCAACCAGCACAACCAACTTCCTTTGTGCTTGATACGATTCCGACCAGTAGAGAGTTTCCACTTGATTCCCATTAGCTCCAGTTTTACTTGGAGTCTAGTTTGACACTTGATCAAATGCTGCCTTGATGTCAAGGGCAGTCACTCTCACCTCAGCCCTGGAGTTCAGCCCTTTTGAAGCAAGGCTGTAATGACGTCAAGAGCTGTGTGACCCTGGCAGAATCCAAACTGAGCAGGTGCTAGTCAAGCAAGTGCTATGGATGATACTTACCAATATGATTGAGTGTGGAATGAGGGGGTGATAAGTGGCCAGGTTGAATGTGTCCTATTGCTGGTATACAGGACAGATCTGGGTAATTTTCTACATTGCCAAGTAAGTGCCAGTGTTGTAGCTGTACTGCAACAGCTTGGCTAGGGGTGTAGCAAGTTCTAGAGCACAAGTCTTCAGTACTATGCTGGGTATTCAGTGCCTTCAGCCGTTTCTTGGTATCTTGTAAAGTGAACTAAATTGGCTGAAGACTGGCACCTATGATGCTGGGGACGTCCAGAGGAGGCACTTCTGGTTGAAGATTGCTGCGAATGCATCAGCCTTACCTTTTGCACTGATGTACAGGCTCCCCTATCATTGAGGGTGGAAATATTTGTGAAACCGCCGCCTCCTCCAGTGAGTTGTGTAATTTTCCATCACCATTGACGGCTGGATGTGGCAGGACTGCAGAACTTGATTCTGATCCATGGGTTGTGAGATCACTTGGCTCTGCCTATCATTGCTGTTTATGATGTTTGACACACAAATAGCCCTGAGTTGTGGCTTCACCAGGTTGACACCTCATATTTAAATGCTTCTCCTGACATGCCCTCCTGTACTCTTTATTGAAACAAGGTTGATCCCTTGGCTTGGTGATAATTGTAGCATGGGGAATTTGGTAACTTGGCCCCAAAAAGGTACTTGAACGTGTAGCGATATTCAATTATCTCAGAAAAACACTGAAATACAATACAGCATGAACACAGAACTGGAGGCAGCTAGTTATGCAGGTCTCTCACGATATGATGAAACCCATGAAAGCCCACACTGCTAAGGATGTCACACGTGCATGCTCACACCTGGTAAAGATTTCAGTATTTGCATAAGAATCGGAGGATGCTTACTATAATGGGATATGCTGGATCATGAAGTTAGAGACTATGGTTGAGTATAATTCTGTTGCTGCTGATGGTCCATATGGTTGCCCAGCCTTGAGTTGAAAGCTACCTCATGTAGCATCTAGATAGTGCCACACAACAAGGTGGAGGATATCCTCAATGTGGACTTGGGCACTCTTACCAATAATGTCAGTGATTGAGTTGCATTTAGTGGGAATTAATTATGCAAAGTGAAGCATGAAGAATGTTTTTGCTGAGTTTAATACAATGCCTGCTTGGGCTATCGGTCCAGTGCCCATAATAATAAAAAGTTTGAGTAACACTCATCTGCTCAGGCAGCATTTGTGGAGAGAGAAACAAGGTTAACCTTTCACATTGATGACTTTCTATCAGGATTTTACTTCCATCTGTACAAACGCGTCTGACTTGTTGAGTGTTGACTCGCATTTTGTGTTTTTATTTCTAAAGAAGAAATAGCGAGGTATCTTGAGAAGAATTGTTTGATAGAGCAGACGCAGCATGGATTTGTTAAGGGGAAGTCGTGTCTGACAAATTTATTGGAATTCTATGAGGATGTGTCTAATGTGGTAGACGGAGGGGAACCGGTGGATGTAGCGTTTCTTGATTTTCAGAAGGCGTTTGATAAGGTGCCGCACAAAAGGTTGTTACAGAAGGTTAGGGGGCATGGAGTTGGGGGTAAGGTGTTAGCGTGGATAGAGGATTGGCTGTCAAATAGGAGGCAGAGAGTGGGTGTCAGTGGGTGCTATTCGGATTGGCGGTTGGTGACTAGTGGAGTGCCCCAGCGATCGGTGCTGGGGCCTCAGCTATTTACCACTTATATGGATGATCTGGAGGAGGGAGCTGAGTGTAAGGTATCGAAATTTGCTGATGACACAAAGATAAGTGGAAAAGCAAATTGTGCGGAGGGTGTGGAGAGTCTGCAGAGGGATCTAGATAGGCTGAGTGAGTGGGCGAGGACCTGGCAGATGGAATACAATGTTGGCAAGTGTGAGGTTATCCACTTTGGCAGGAATAATAGTAGGAAGGCCTACTACTTACAGGGCGAAAAGCTGCAGCATGCTACTGTGCAGAGGTACCTGGGGGTCCTTGTGCATGAGTCGCAAAAACCCAGCCTACAGGTGCAGCAGGTGGTCAGGAAGGCAAATGGGATGCTGGCCTTCATAGCGAGGGGGATTGAATATAAAAGTAGGGAGGTCTTGCTGTAACTGTACAAGGCACTGGTGAGGCCGCAGCTGGAGTACTGTGTGCAGTTTTGGTCGCCGCACTTGCGCAAGGATATTTTGGCCTTGGAGGGAGTGCAGAGGAGGTTCACTAGGCTGATGCCGGAGTTGAGGGGGTTGAGCTATGAAGAGAGGCTGAATAGACTGGGCTTGTACTCGGATGAGGGGGGATCTTATTGAGACATATAAGATGATGAAAGGGATGGATAGGGTAGAGGTGGAGAGGTTCTTCCCGCTCAGAAAGGACAGTAGGACTAGAGGGCACAGCCTCAAGATAGAGGGGGGGGGGTCCAGTTTGGAACGGAGTTGAGGAGGAACTTCTTCACTCAAAGGGTGGTGAATCTCTGGAATTCTCTGCCCGTTGAAGTGGTGGAGGCTACCTCACTAAATATATTTAAGACGTGGGTAGATAGGTTTTTGGTAGGCAAGGGAATTAAGGGTTATGGGGAGAAAGCGGGAAAGTGGAACTGAGCCACTTCAGATCAGCCATGATCTTATTGAATGGCGGGGCAGGCTCGAAGGGCTAGATGGCCTACTGCTGCTCCTATTTCTTATGTTCTTATGTGTGCAGCCATTCTATATTTTGCCTCTGTTTTGTTGTACATTTCAATTGTGGCTTTGCGGAATTCCATTTAATTGGATGATATTGACAAAGGGCTGAGATATTGTGCTTTTGAGCAGAATTGTGAATGCCAGTTGTCCTGGGGCTGGTTAGATGTGTCATTGAGCAAATAGCACCATTATTGTTCAGCCTTTGTATCTCATTTACTTCTTTCTACATCCAACATCTCAAGGTGACTTAATCGATGCACATCTGAATTTTATGTCATGGCTATCCATGAATTTTGGTGATTCCTCAAAATCTGAATAAACTTCATAAAATCCCTATAGTGCAAAAGGAGGCCATTTGGCTCAGAGGTCTGCATCAGCTCTGAGACCTATCCTCAACCCAGCACGTTTACTATGGCCAATCCACTTAACCCGCACATCTTTGGAGTGTGGAAGGAAACCAGAACACCTGAAGGAAACCCACACAGACAAGAGGAGAACGTGCAAACTCCACACAGACAGTGATCCAAGGCCGCAATTGAACCTGGGTCCCTGGCACTGAGGCAGCACTGCTAACCACTATGCCACCATGAACTTGATTGACAAATGCCTCTTGTAAATCAGTATCAACTTGGATCTTATTACTTGATTTGCTTTTTCACAAGAATGACTGTTTCAACTGGTGTGTCCATGAACCACAGATTAACTTTTTTCTCATGAACCTTAATATTCCATTGTTAGACTTGGTAGTAGAGACAGCAGTTTGTATTGGGGTTTGCTTACAACAGATGATCCAAGACTTGTAGTAAATGCGTAGTCCAATTTTGAATTGCAGGAATTGCCAGTTGGTTGTTTTGTTTAGAAGTGCCAGATGTTATATGATGTGTTTTGGTAGATCGAACCAGGAAGGACTTACTCTGTTATTGGTAGGGTGTTGGGGAGACTTACAAAACAGAGAGATCTAGGGGTACATTTTCATAGCTCCTTGAAAGCAGAGTCACAGTGGACAGAATGGTGAAGAAGGCATTCAGCATTCTTGGTTTCATTGATCAGAACATTGAATACAGGAGTTGGGACGGCTTGTTGAAATTGTACAAGACGTTGGTAAGGCCTCATTGGAATAGTGTGTACAGTTCTGATCACCTTATTATAGAAAGGATATTATTAAACTAGAAAAAGTGCAGAAAAGATGTACTAGAATGCTACTGAGACTTGATGGTTTGAATTATAAGGGGAAGCTGGATAGACTGGGATTTTTTTCCTTGGAGTGTAGCAGGCTGAGGGATGATCTTATAGAGGTCTATAAAATAATGAGGGATATAGATCAGCTAGATAGTCAACATCTTTTCCCAAAGTTAGGAGAGTCTAAAACTAGAGGGCATAGGTTTAAGGTGAGAAAGGAGAGATACAAAAGTGTCCAGAGGGACAATTTTTTTGCATACAGGGTGGTGAGTGTCTGGAACAAGCTGCCAGAGGTAGTAGTAGAGGCGGGTAAAATTTTGTCTTTCAAAAAGCATTTAGACAGTTACATGGGTAAGATGGTATAGAGGGATATGAGCCAAATGTGGGCAGTTGGGACTAGCTTAAAGATTTTAAAAAAAGGGCATCATGGACAAGTTGGGCCAAAGGGTCTGTTTCCATGCTGTAAACCTCTATGACTCTGTTATAGGGTCTTTAGTTCAGAGCTCCACTGCATCGGATTTGGGGGAGTTACCGAAAGTTTGAACCTTACAGATAAGGGCTTGCATGGGAATTTTCCAAAAGCGCTAACCCCCATCTGCAATTGCCCTACGCTTGGAACCATCCGAAAATGTGACTTAAATTGCAAATGTAGGATGCTCCGGACAGGGAAATACAATAGTTACTCATAAAAACTTAGAGGAATTAGAACCTCTTCTAATTTTTGGCTAACTATTGCAAAGAGCCCAGTCAGACTCCCTGCATGGATCTCCCCCACCCAGTCCAGCCTGGGCCGGGCCAAGCCAAGCAAGCCTCCCCCATCCTGGAAGCCTGACCTGATGCTTGCCTCACAGACCTGGCCTGATCCCTGATTTCAGACCCACTCTGAAATCCTATTCACTTATTATAGGCACTGACCTTCTCTTCGGAACATTTAACCTCCCTGGCTTTGGGCAGCTAATGCTGAGAAAAATGTGGGGTTGGTGGTGTGTCCTCATTCAATGCAGCTGGACTGCATTGCTGGGTCCTAAGGAAAGCTGTGTGGCTTGACTTGGCACAGCCTGAGCAGGAGGTCAGGTAAGATGGGCATTGAAGAAAACCCACCAAGGTAATTGGGCACAGTGACAATCTTATGATGATTGCCGCTCCAAGGAAGCTACAGCCCGCTGTAGATTTTTTTTTTCAAGTGCAAGTAATTGCTACATTGACAAGTATCCTCCATAATGTTAAAGATAGTTACGATGAGGAGGTTATTGCCCAACACTACTTAGAATTTGACAGAACAAAATGGAGCTGTTTAGCCCATCAAATCCGTTCTGGCTCTTTGAAAGACCTGTTCGGTTAGACTTGTTCCCCTTCTGTTTTCCCAATGCCCAGCAAGTTGTTCAGACTACGGTGTTTTAATTTGGAACATTCGTACTGAACGAGGCAAGTTCAAAATAGAAGCACTTACGTTTTCTGTTTCAAAATCTGACATAAATTGAGTCTCTGTAATATTGATAACCGACAATTCTCACTGGTGTTGAAGCTGGCACTGACCATTCATCTGGTTCAATATTGTCAGTACCTGTATAAAGACAATCAAATGTTGTTTTGCTCAAAATTTGTGTTTGAATTAGTTCTAAATCATAATTCTGGACCTGAAGCGGGACTTAGTTCAACTGTTCATAAAAGTGGAGAAATATCAATTTTAATGCTAAAGGATGACGAGTTCCAGGAATAGAGTGTGCTGGAATCTTTACATTATGATTAGGAAACACTTCCAGTAGGGGAATCACATTGCAGTAATATTCTAGTCCTTGAGCATTTTTATTTCATAAATACGAAGCAAACTGTTAATTGTTTTTTTTCCCCTCTATGAATTATCTAGACTCGCCAGCCTATCTTTGTGCAGTTGTTGCAAGGGGTGTTCAGAGTGTACCACTGCCCTTGGCTGTCTGCTACCCAGAAAGCTTCAGTTGAGAGTTGCATTAAGGTGCTATCAGAAGTCGGTAAGCATTTTACTGGGGCTGGGCTGGGGATTGTTAAGGATACATTATTGTAGGTTGGTAAACAGTGAAAATACACCACTGTATTCAAAACTGATGCATTGAAATAATCACTGTTCTTAATGCACCACATTGCCAATTGTTTTTCAGTAAGCTGAAGAATAGTTTGCTGCTCTGTTCTACCAACTTTGTGACTGCCATTCATGAGGCAACGTGGTCAATTAACCTGGGCTTGCTTCCCTGCCATGAGTCTACTTAACACTATATATCTTTGATCTGGGGAGGGGCAATGGGGGGTGGATGTGGTTCTCAAGGCTCACACCCCCAGTCAAGCCACAGGGTCAACTTCCTGTCCACATCAGCAGAGCTGGACAATGTTCAAATGTCAGCCAAATGAGGTGACAACCTGTGGATTCCTAGCCTGGTGTAACTTGGATGCCACATAATGCATGGGTCTTGGTAATGAGCTCAAATTGCCCACAGCAAAGTTCTTCATATTCTTGGAACACCAGCCCCTGGAATGTGTGGCAAAGAGTTTACCACTATAGTGATTTAACTGAGAAACATTAGTGCTTTGGCTGAAAACAAGCCCTTTCTTTGCAAGAGTAGGTACTGCTCATTTACAACACCAACTAACTGTGTTAAAGTGCAAAGTGAACCTTCATTTAAACTTCACTCATGAATGTTTCCTTTTCTCTTATCAGCCAACCTTTTAACTTCTGTGACTAGAATTACTCCATACCATACCAAATTGTGGTCACTTTATCCCCAGGGGCCTTTGCTCACCAGTGCAAGACTACCCAAACTTATTTAATGCCAGGATGCTTTTTACTGGCAGCAGAGCAAAGCGATTAAAAAGTTTTTTAGAAAGTTTATTTATTATTGTCAAAAATAGGTTTACATTAACACTGCAATGAAGTCACTGTGAAAATCCCCTAGTTGCCACACTCCGGCGCCTGTTCGGGTACACTGAGGGAGAACTTAGCATGGCCAATCCACCTAACTAGCACGTCTTTCAGACTGAGAGGCAGCCTGAGCACCTGGAGGAAGCCCATGCAGACACAGGGAGAACATACAGACTCCGCACAGGCAGTGACCCAAGCCAAGATTCGAACCTGGGTCCCTGGTGCTGTGAGGCAGCAGTACTAACCACTGTGCCACCAAAGTTTCCTCAGCTTGGGCTGGATTGAAATCCAATCCCAGAAGTTAACAGGAATCAACTATGCTGCATAATCCTTTTATATTGACTCAGTTTCTGCTAGTACAGGAATTGCGGGGGACATGTTATATGGAAGCTGTGATTTGTTCATGCAGCTGTGAGGGTCTGTTCTAGTGTAAATACATTGATACAAAATCTTTAGGACTAAGGAAGCTGTAAAGGAGAGAAAGAGGAATGTCAGTGGATTCCACCAAAGCAGTCAGTTATTATAAAGTATAACAGGACTTGGATCATTGAATTCCTACAGTGCAGAACTTGTCATATAAAATATGCAGAACTTGTAAACTTCAATACTGACAGTTTGTCAGTATATTTTCTGGAAATGTTGCTGATGTGGATGATGGTGCTGAGTTGAGATAAGGGACAGGAATCGCAGCAGCAAAAGGGCGAAACAGGACAATGACTCTGGCCACCACACTGGCTCACTGGCATTGTCAACCTTCTGGTCTCTATCTTTTGATTATTTTGCTTGTGGCAGTGATGGTAAGGCCAATGAAAGCTGTTCTTGGCTTGTCCCCAAGAATGAGCATGAGTTTCTATGACTGGTGCAGCTGTGAATATTCATCGAATCCCTACAATGCAGAAAGAAGCCATTTGACCCATCGAGCCGACTCTCCGAAAGAACACTAGGCTCACCCCATCCCAAAACCCCAAGTATTAACCCCACTAATCCCCCTAATCTACACTAAGAAGCAATTTAGCAAGGCCAATCCAGCTAACCAGCACATCTTTAGACTGTGGGAGGAAATTGGAGCACCCAGTAGAAACTGACACAGACGTGGGGAGAACGTGCAAACTTCACACAGGCAGTCACCCAAGGCTGGAATCGAACCTGAGTCCCTGGTGCTGAGGTAGCAGGGCTAACCACTGTGCCACCCATAATAGCCAGAGTGCTATTTTTATCAGGTTGTGATTTACGCCTGGTACTGGCAGGGGAAAACTAAGCTGAAGAGAGAAAAGTTATAAGCGGCACAGTAATGTTATTGCGGTGAAGGAAGATGGGTGCTTATGATGTTTTCATTAATTTCAAACTATTCTACCTTACAGGATGAGGAATTGATTAATTAGAATTTTTAAAATGCATTTCCAATTGGTTTTAATTGATTCAACTCCCTGTTTGCTGGTCTAGCGTCAAGCCCAAGTAATCAGGGCCAAACTCCCATCATAACACTGGGAGAACTTGGCACATTTGGACGTTAAGTTCAAAAGATGCCAGCAGTGCATTCTTCTTAGTCAATGAAACCTTCACAAGTATATATTTCTTATTCTTCTATGGGATGTGTGTGTCACTGCCAAGACTAGCCCTTATTACCCATCATGAATTGCCCTTAAGGTGGCCTGTTTGGCTATTTCAGAGGGCAGCTATGAGTCAATGTCTGCAGTGGGTTTGGAGTTGCATGTAGGCTAGGCCAGTCCAAGTAAAGATGGCAGATTTCCTTCCCTCAAACACATTAGTAAACCAGGTGGGTTTTTATGACAATCGATGATAATTTCATGTTAAGCAATGCCCAGACTACTTTTTTCAATTCCATAATTATTGATTAATTGCATTTTTTTTATTAATTGAGTTTAAATTGCATCAGTTGCATGGTGAGATTTAAACCCCTAGCCCCAAGCCACTAGTCAGGGCTCCGGATTGGCAGTCCAGTAACGTTACCACTAGGCCACCGTCTTTCCCCTAATTTTTGCATTTGCACATTTACAATTGCATTGCTCACAAACTTCTAACAAATGCTTTAATTTGTTTAATCTCCATTGCAGCCAAGAGTCGAGCTATAGCAATCCCTGTAGACTTGGACAGTCAAGTCAACAATCTCTTCCTCAAGTCTCACAACATTGTCCAGAAGACTGCCCTAAGCTGGCGAATGTCAGCACGCAATGCTGCCCGGAGAGATTCCGTTCTTGCTGCCTCCCGGGATTATCGGAATATAATCGAGAGATTGCAGGTATGCAAAGGGATGCAGGCCGCGAGTCTCTGTGGACATATTGCCTTTCATCAACTTTCTGCTTTGAGTGTAATATTTCATTTATTTCAGTTCATTTCTTTTGCCGTTCTGTTCCATTATCTTAAAACTATCTCATTCTTTTCCTCTCTGCAGCTCTGTGTTTTGTGTTTGAAGATCTGCTTCCTCCGAGGGTGTCGTTCTCTGTTTGCATTGTTTAATTCTTTACTCTGCTCAATCATTGGATCACTAAATTCTGGTGGTTTCTTCATCTCCGTGTCTGTAACCTGACCCATTCACTTCATTCCTCCATCCTTCTGTTCCGAGGGGCACTGGGAGAATGACAACGTGTTCAAGTTAGGAGGCCCTGAACGTTTGAAATGGAAACAGGGTGAAAGTTGAATTGTTGCTTTGCCTAGCAGCTTGCCCCTTGCATGAAATGACGAATCATTCAGAGATGTGAGCAAGTTGGATTTTTCTTGGAAGCTTAACTGCAACATAACTATGCTTGAAAAAACATAAGGGAACAATAAAATTTCCAAGAATGAAGGTTTTAAAGCAAAATAATACCAAGAAATCAGAATAGTGGCTGCCTTGGCTTTTGGGTGCATTCATACACGTTTATTGATATGAATGAGATAAACAATAGAATTTATTTTGAGGTCGTATTCTTAAAGCACATGACTTTATTTTGACAGCGATACCAGTCTAAACCATGCTGCATGTTGACCAAACACTTAAAGATTTTAAAGTTGTAACATTAGCTTACATCAACCCTTCACATAAACTTGCATTCCTCAGAACTGTTAGACTATGCATGTCTGTCCATACAGTGCTGTGCATGTTTAGCAGAGCGTGAGGTTGGTGCTGTCCAGGGTGGAAACCCTGGTGGGTTTTGTCTGAGGTTGTGGTGACAGCCCCTTACTCTGCTGTGTGGCAGTTAAAGGGACAGTCACCACAGCCGTACTCCATAGTTTTGAATTGCTGGAACAAATTGTAGTGTTACTTTCACTGCCTCAACTGAAAGCTGTTAGCTTGCGTAGAAGCGAGATGGAATCATACCCATCCTAACCTATGGAGTGATCCACTCACTCCATAATCACGATGCATTATGGAGGGGCAGGGAAGAGGGAAGGAACTTCTCTAATTTCTGACACCTTTCTTTCATGATAATGGCCTTTAAGTGGAGGAGAGCGTTAACATTTCAAGTGTAGTTATTGCTGCTGTCAATTTTAATAATTACAGTGGGGGATTTTGGCAACTGTTTTCTGTGGTATAATCATGGTCCTTTATAAGTCATCTTGCAACTGACAAGCATTTGCAGGGAATTAGTAGGTAAATAGGTTCTCACTAAGTGAATGAAGCTCGCTGGCAATTCATGCGGGTTAACCTTTTAGAAACCACCTACTTTTGGGATGGTGCTGTAGGAAATATTTGTGTCTGCTTTACTTGTGGAATTGACAATTAAATAGCGCTGTTTATTGACATGCAGGATATAGTGTCAGCACTCGAAGATAGGCTCCGTCCCCTCGTTCAGGCAGAGCTTTCTGTCCTGGTTGATGTCCTTCATCGTCCCGAGCTACTTTTCCCAGAGAATACTGAGGCAAGACGCAAATGTGAAAGTGGCGGGTTTATCTGCAAGTAAGTGTTCCAATTGTCGCCACCTACTTGTGCTGCTGATTGAGCTTTTTTTTAAGTTAACATTTCATGGCAAACATGTTTGGTAGAAACAATCTCTCCCACAGAGCTATTTTAAACATGTATTCATAATGGATTTCTGCTTTGGAAATTTATAATCATTAAGCAAAATGTATCTCTCTGCATTATATTGGTTGAAGAGTTGATTTGGAATAGCTCAGCACTGGAGCACAAATACAACAATCCAGTGAGTGACAGCCATTGGTGGGATTCCTGCCCAATCAGTTCTCTGAGATATGTCAAGTGATGAAAAGCCAAACCAAGATGGTAGCGTTTTTAACCAAGACAGATCAAATGAGAGACACGCATGCGGTCTTAGTGCATTTATCACGCCTTCCCACTCTTAGTTACTTGGACTCAATTTAAGAGCTTAAAAGAAGGAAAGTTACACTTTGTAAATATAAATTTTGTTGGACAGGGTGAGATGAATATATCGGTGCATCTTTTTTCTTGGGCTTCATTCACTTGCCAGCTGGTGTTGATTTGAGAAATAATGGCCTACATCCAATGACATTTTTGTTCATTTATTCTTAAGCCATTTGCAACAGCAGCAAGGCTGTGCCCCTTCTCGTTTCCTGAGAGGCTGGCTGGTAGTGGACAATACAATATGTCTCGTGATCTTCCAGAGATTAAATTTCCCTCTTGTCAACTGCTTGAAAACTTTTGGGAGGCCGAGATGCTATCACATTGCGACTGAGGACTCGCTTTCATTTGTAACAGGCTGATTAAACACACAAAGCAACTATTGGAAGAGAATGAAGAGAAGTTGTGCATCAAAGTTCTACAGACTCTTCGAGAAATGATGACCAAGGATCGGGGATATGGCGAGAAGGTAGCGTTTCTTCTAAGCTGTTTCGATTGTCGAGTATAGTTTATTTATTTTGCATTGGCCTTCAAACAGCTGCAATTTGAACTTGATGCAGCTAATCCATCAGATGTAAATTCTTTTTGTGTGAGACAAAATATCCATCATGTCTAAAATGTTTGATTAAAACATTACAGAACTGTACAAAGCACAGAGAAGCTGTCAATAATGAGTTGTCTTTGCAGATAGTTAAGCAGTTTAGGAAGTATTTTTTCACTTTTTACTACTTTCCAAATACCATGAGAAATAATTTGAGGTCAGTCTATTTCCTATCTCCATTGATGACTACCTACTTGTGCATGTTTTAATAATCATGTCATGTTAGCTTCTGCTTTCAAGCTGCAGGTGTTCTTCTATGGACCTTGCTTTGCATCCCTTCTTTTCTTGCTGCCCATCCTCCCCATCAGGTAAACCCCACCTTTCTCGTAGAGTTCACTGATTCAAGGCTATTCAATCTCAGGGAGGTATACAGGAAGTTGCATAACAACGTATTGAGGAAGTACTTGAATTCTTTGGTGACCTGGTTAGGAGTTTAGGGTTTACCAGTCATTTGTACCAACAGTCAATCCATTATGGACCACTGGATGCCTACTGAAGTTGAAACTAATTTTCACAGACCATTACGTAATGTAGTGTAGTCTTTGTTACTGTTATTTTCTCACTGGAATGGAGGCAATTGCTCACATTCACTAAGCAGTGGATGTTCTTCAGAATCTAACACAATATGACATGAAATTTGGAGTGATGCTTACTAAAAGTACAGTAAGGAGCAGTTGAGGTGAAAGGGATAAATATATTTATGTAGAAAACAGATAAATACCTGAGGGAATAAAGAATCAAAGGATATGTTTATAGGGTTAGATGAAGTAGGTTGGGAGGATATTCATGAGGAACGTTGACCAGTGAACCAAATTAGCTGTTTTCTGTTCTGTAAAACGTATGTACCAGTGTCCTCCTCCATTCCCATCTCTTGCTTCTCCCAGTCTGTTGCTAATTACCTGAGATGAGCTACATTGACCTTCAATCCATGATATGTGGAGAACTCCATTCAAAAAAAGTCTCGACGGACAGAGTTAGTGATTCCATTCTCTCTGTCTGTCTAATATGCTAATATGGAGTGGGTATTTTGGGTACCTTCACAAAAGGCTTCACCTATCTTGGCCAGTTTATCTGCAAGAGAAGGAGAACCTTGGCACAGAGTCCTCCTCCTGCTGGCTTGGAGATTGAAGACTAAATAATGCTTCTGCCACAACGTTAAATATCGACAGACAGGAGAGGAACTCCGCAACTTTCATCTCCAAACTAAAAGCATGATTATTTTTCTGATTTTTTTTTGGTCCAATTCAATTCTGGTAAATATATATCAAATTAGACATTAATTCTTAGATCAGAGCTTCTTCTGATGCTAGAATAAACCCATTCAAATCTGTCTGACATTTTAGACATCAGAATATTTTTTCTCCTCAATTGTGCACGGAATTTGAAAAAAATAAAGGGAGGGTCCCTCTAATTTTAACTTTGCTCTGGAGGATGGGAAGTAAGGTGGCAAAACTAGCACCGAGTGTCAATGAAGTAAACTTTCAGCTGGAATAATTTCTAAGGTCTGTTCCTCAACTTTCATTACTCTTCCACAACTGTGAAATGCTGACTCTTCAACAAACACCTCAGAAAAGATTACCCGCTAAGTAAGTTACTTGAAACAACACTTTTCACGTGATGTCTGGAGAGAAAGGCAAGGGTAAGACAAAGAGAAAAGTGGCTCCACCAGTTAAGCACCAATTTTACAGACTCCCCATGAATGTTGATCTGTGGAAGAATATGACGAAGTGCTTGAAATAATGCTTTTGTTTTTGCATATAAGGTCTGGAGACAAATTATGGGCAAATTGAACACATCACAATCTCTCAAAAAACAGAAAGGGAATTGATTTGGCTTCCTCTAACTCTGTGGTGGCCTTCACGTGAATTTGAATGTGGTGTCTGTGGATTAAGTGGAAGAAATTTTATTTCCACTAGGGGGCAGATTTAGAGTAAACTCGGAGGGAGGCCACTGCACAAACATAAGCTCTTATGCATCCAGTAACATGTAGCATCAGTATTTTGTTGTTTAATGGAGCATTATATTAAAGTATACATTAGGCTATCAATCTAAAAGTACAGGGTTTTAAAGCCTGAGAGAATTATGTCAGCTTCCAACACAAGCAAATGAAAGTGAATGACCCACAGTAACATGAAGTGTGCATTAACCTCTTTTGAAATGACTTTTGAATTTCCCACCGGCTAGTGCTGAAAGGCTGGTCTGGTTTTACAATCTGAACAGTGTCCAACAGCAGTAATTTTGGTGAGGCCAATTGGTAGCAGTCATTTTACAACTGAGGTTAAAGGCTTTCCCATTGAATATTCTTTTTTAGGATAAGCATTTTGCAGCTAACTTTTGAACTGGAATGAAATATAGCAAACCCCTTTCTATATTTCCTTCAACCACAGCTGAGTATGAATGGTCACATTTTTGATGATCAGGGGAGGAGTGTTTTTGGGGGCTTTATCGAATGACTTGAGCCACAGTTGATTCATCTACTAACTTTCCTAACAATACAAAATAGCTGGTGGATTTGGGGGAACAAAGCATTTGCCTCACTGTGTTGCAGCAACCCAACAGTGTATGAGATTGATGAAGTGTGAATCCAGTCAACCAAGAGTGGGTTGTGTCTTAGGTTAAGTTTAGTTTGACCTCATTATTGCTTCCAACAACAAGTCTTTGGCTGCACTGGTGATGCAGTACTGCACTCCAAGCATGGTTTTATCTTTACATTTTGACTCAGACAAGTATCTGTCATTTGCGGTCATTGTGTACAGTTCTGTGCTCTAGTGTCTGTTGTAAAGTCAAAAGATGGTTTTGACTGAAACGCTCTTGCCCTCTTATTCACCAAGCTTTGACTAAACTTGATCTAACCTTCATTTTAAGTTTAAAAAAATTGCATCAACCTGTGTACTAATGATTCTTGCTAACAACTTCCTTGTTTGTTTTCTCTCCTCTTTTTGACAGCTCATTGCATTTGACGATGAATTGGATGTGGCAGAGGTTGACTTTTTATTTACGCTTCTTACACCATTGCTCTTTGCTGTATTATTGCTGCTGTAGTGCTTCTGCATAATGTTTGGTTGTCCTCTTGTAAGGTTCCGTTGCCATAGTAGATGCCTCCCCCTGGCCAGCTATTCGTCAAGCCAGTTGAGGTGAAGAGCCCCTTTCAGGGGTGAAACCCTCCCCAATCTTTAGCAGGTTTCCATCAATTCTTCATTACAACATGTTGTTAGGTCAGGGCATCAAGTGATCTGCTGCCAAGGTAGGTGAGTAGAATTGGGGTGCAGATCGACTACTGTCTCATTGATCATTAGAGCAAGTCTAGGGGCCAAATGGCCTGTGCCAATTTCTTGAGGCAGTTGTTGGACCTCTTGAGGATTTGATGATGAAAGGAGCCCCCAGTTTGAAAGACCAAGCTACAAATGGAAAGTGTCCAGCTCGGCTGAAGTTATTTTAAAAAAAAGTCAGAAAGCTAGTCGGTTTGTTTGGGTTGGGGCATCACTTGGAATATTTATGACCTGACTCTGTAATATACTGAACTATTTATTAACTAAGAATCTGCATGCTAATCGTAATATGGTCCCTGTCACATATGCCAGATTTTGTTTTTGGTCAGTTAGCTTTGGTTTTAGAACTTGATCACACTCTGTGTCAGGCAATGTTGGAAAGGTTTGGAGTATCTTGAGCTTCCACTGCATTTCTTTACAACTTTGCACCTTGTACACTATCTGTTCCTCTGTGCTCCTTCATAAATATGGATACATCTGTTTTAAAAACTCCCGAGAGTTCCTTCTTAGGAGAAGCCAGACAGTTCCAGCTTAGTGTTGCTATGGTGACACCGAATGAGAGTTTACCAATGTACGTGTCACAGCAGTGTAATATTAAATCACTGAAGCGCTTTGAGTTGATGACGTGATAAGTACATAAAAAGAAGGATTTATTTATTTCATAAGCATGCAGAGCTTAGCTTGTTTTCTGGAGAAGGGGAAAGATGTGCAATTTTGTGGGCGATCCTTTCTGCATTAAAAATCGGGCTTTCCCATATAAATACTTACAAATTATTTTTAATTGACTTTATTTTCCTTCACTTTCCCCAACTAGGTAGCTTTTTACACTGAATTGGTTATTCAGTTTGCAGCCCTTCCATATATATGTATACTTTATGTCTTAAAGTGACTTTGATTCCTTTGTTTGGAATAGACCGACCCAGTCAGTGCTGAAAGCCCCTCTCTCGCTTGTAGCGGCCTATATATATATCTGGTCACAGGCTGCTGAAATTTTAATTTCAGTCAGTCTTCAGACCTTCCTTGTTTGAGAAGCAGGTTTCCACCTATCGTTCTGAACACTGGTTTATACCACACTCGTTTATGTTTTTAAGAAGAAATGCAATTGTAAATATATGATTTTTTTTTGCAGGGTGGGCGGGGGGGGAAACAAATTTGGTTACAGTTTTTTAAAAAAATCTTGAAACAGATGCCATGAGCCCCATAAATACATGCTAACTATGTGTTTGACTAAAGTGAGTGAGCAGTTTTCCCGTTGAAATTTAGGATAGGTTCATTTGAAAAGTTAGCCAGAAATTATGTATGCCAGGAGAAAAAAATCGTTGACATCTACCGGCTTGGGTCAAGAAGAAAAGACATCTGTATCAGTCTCCTAGTTTAGACATCGTTTAACGAGACGTGAAGTGAACTGACAGCCCTAAATGAAGGAGGCGGTTCTTGATGCAGACGCTGCCTGTCGGTGCAGCTGAAGTCTGTATGTTGGGTTTATCATTAGCCTCGGGTAACAAGGTGATCAAGCTGAGAGACTGGAAATTCTGTTCTGCGTCCTGATTTCAGTTACTGGGAAACTGTGGCTTTGTAGAGGAATGTATGTTGGCACTAATTCGGCCTCTAACAATTGTAGAAGAGCAATCAAGACCTCCAAGTGTGCTTTTTTTTTGGTCTGGTTTGCAGCGGGGAAAGGATATTGGACTTGAATCAAAGGCAGAAATCTGAACCTACGGGTGCAGATTAGGACACCAAAATCACAAGCACAAGATCACACTGCACAAGAACTCCCCCCTCTCCCTTCACATTCAAATCACAAGTAGGTCACTGTCTGCATTGCAAAGCATTTACAGCTGCTGCAGCTGATTCAGATTATATCCCCAAGTTGTTGAAAGCTTTCTCTCTCCTGAAGGGGGAAAACGAATGGAGTGTGCTATAGCTGCTGAAGGTTGTCCTACTTTCCGCCCCTGCTAACTGCACGATTGTTGGGCAGCTGCCAGCGTTTGTCATGCAGTTACATAAGCTCAGCTTGTTTCCTGGAATTCTGGCCTCTCAGCTGATGTGTGACCTTCAGCAGTAATTACCAGTGGATGTGGCTGAGGGGGTGGATGATGGCGTGGAGAAAGCAGAGAGCTCTCTTTACTGTGAAGCATTGGCAATACAGTGTAGGCTGGTCCGAGCGTCGGAGCGAGCTGGGAATTTTAGGTTGTCAGAGACGTAGGCAAGGTACTTGTTAATTAATGCAGCAGCAAGAGTGAGACTAAGTAACTTTTTTTTATATTTAACATAACAGTGAGCAAGAAGCAACTGTTTTCCTGGGAGTGGGTGTTTTCCATGAGCTCATTTACTGTTGAATCCCACACTGCGGTGCGAATTGTTTTGAGCCACAGGCTGATCAGGGAATTGGACATGTTTTTTTTTAATTTCTGCACTGCAGTCATCAGTGCATTGCCATGACGGCAGGAAATAGAGTCCATAGGATCCCTGCAGAGCAAAAAGAGGCCATTCGGCCCATCGAGTCTGCACTAACTCTCTAAAAGAGCATCTTACCCAAGCCCCTGATTGGATTACTCAGGACAACCATTCAAAGAGCTTTACGCCCTATCGCCAATATTTCTTTTCCTTAACAAATGAAAGATACTCATTGGAAAACCTAAAGTGAAATGTCACCATGGTTTTTGTCTAGTGGCGTTTACAGCGTAGTGTCCTGGAAATCAACCTGTAATTCCAATAAGGACAATACTGGAGGATTAGAAACCCTATATGAAACCAGCTGCAATTTCCCAGCTTAAGAAATGGGAGCAGCCATAGACTACACGCCCATCAGACCTGTTGAGCCATTCAAAGTGCTCAGGGCTGACCTTGGACTTTAACTCCACTCTCCCGTTTATTTCCCATATCTGTTAATTCCCCAAGAGACCAGAAATCTGTCAGTCCAACTGTTGAATGTATTTAACAATGGGGTACTACACAACCCTCTTTCAAAGATTCGTTACTCTCAGATGAAGAGAAGTTTCTTCACTCAAAGTCCTAAGTTACCTTCCCCAAGAACCTGCATGAATGAATTGGGAGAGTCTGTGCGACTGGAGGTGCAATGGGGGAAGGGGGTGTTGAGGGTCGTTTTTACAACCATGTTTGACTTTTGAGCTTGTTCTCCTTGGAGCAAAGGAAACTAGTGAGTCTGGATAGAAGTGTGTACAAGGTTAATATGGGTTTAAATAAGGTAGATCAGGGCCAGCTGTTGCCATTAGCTGATGGTACAAAGTTAAAGGGCATTGATTTGAGGTTTTGGGCAAGAGATATAGGAGCTTATGAGAAAGAAGTTTTTTATTCCATGTTAGCACCCTGGACCTGAACCCCAAGGTTCATTATGAAACCAGACTACATCCCAACAATTTTTTTATTTTGGCAGAAATGTGAAGATAGGATGCATCACTCCAGGAGTAATTCGGCTGACAAATTAGGGATCTTTTATAGTAAAACAGATTTTATTCAATAATCTAGTTTAATTAAAATTCTGATGAATGAAGCAGCTTAACTATTACCTGGTTGAACAATATTGAAACATAGAAAGAAATAACTTAATTTCTAACTTATCACTGTTTCAGTTCCAATTAAGCAATGTTTTTCTTACATTCTTAATCACCTTAAACACAGTTAGCAACCATAAATAAATTTGCTATAAGGAGTGTAATTAGTCTTGAAGCTTTCGGAGAGATTTTGTGGAAAGAGCAGCTTGCAGATCTAAGGCTTAAACAAACCCCAGCCAGAGCTCCGTTCTTTCTCCTATATGCCAAGTTCCTCTCATTAACCATGTTTATCACATGACCTTATCAATCTAAACCCATTATTCATTCTTTTTATCAATAACCCCATGGGATCTTTTTGTTTTGTAAACTAAAATCCATTAACTCTCTCCTAAGTAAACACTGTATAGCTAAAATGAGTAATTACTCTGCTTTCCCAGTATCTGAGCTATATTCCCTCCAGACATTCTGACTATAGAAAAAAAAGAACTTTCAAACAGTCCCTTTAAACATAGAATCATGGAATCTCTCCATTGCAGGAGGAGGCCATTTGACCCATCAAGTCTGCACCACCTCTCTGAAAGAGCATCTTACCCAGGCCCACCACTTCGCCCTATCCCCATAATACCACACATTTACATGGCCAATCCATCTAACCTATACATCTTTGGATACTAAGGGGCAACTTAACATTGCCAATCCACCTAACCTACACACCTTTGGACTGTGGGAGGAAGCTGGAACACCTGGACGAAACCCCCCACAGACTTGGGGAGAATTTGCAAACTCCGCACTCGCTCATGGCTGGAATTGAACCCGGATCCCTCGTGCTGTGAGGCAGCAGTGCTAACCACTGTGCCATCTTAAAAAGCTATATGGGTGTATATCTCCAAAGCAATAGCACACAATCATTACATCAGCAAGTGATAGTAATGTGGAATATGCTACCAACCAGGGTGGTGGAGATTGATGATCAACAATTTTGAAAATTGGATGGACCAAACTGGGACGGGGGGGAGGGGGGGAGCGGTTTGTGGGCAAGGATATAAACTTGCAGGCCAATGGGAAAAGGGGACTGATTGGATTGTTGTACAGAGAATCAGCATAAAGATGATGGGCTGAATGGCTGCCTCTGTGTTATAGTGATTTTGATTCAGCCCTTACCGGAAGTGATATGCATAAGTCTAGAGGCAATTGTTGGATGGAGTATGTGAGCTTGGATGTAGATACATAACCATAAACTGGCACAGACTAACCATGAAGCCTGATTGAGATTTTCTTGATAATAAGGATAGGCTTGGAGTGTTCTTCATTTAAACCCTAACTGAACACATCAGGAATGATGGTAACTATATTTAAAAAGATGTGTGATACACCACTGTGGTGTTCATTGAAGGAACGATATTGGACTTTATCTTACTCTAGTCCAAGAGTCTCCAAATTACAGCCCGTGAGCCACATCCGGGCTGCGTCCGGATTGGAGTTTGGGGACTGCTGCTCTAGTCCCATGGGGTCTGTTTATCTGAACAGGCAGAGGGTGCCCCAGATTAATGGGCCAGTCTGTGAGATGGCATCCTCAACAAGACAGTACTCCCTCAGTCCTGCACTGAGTTCCGAGCCTAAGTTGTGTGCTGAAGTCTGGAATGAAGGTCCCAAACATCATCTAATCCAGTTGAAAGTGCAAGAAATGAAGCCAATCTATCAGGCTATGACTTTCCTCAAAACAGTATGTGCACCCCACTACAGCTTGTAACCTGGTCTTTATGTTGTTGCGCAGAGTGCTACCTGTGGTACTCTTGCCTCTCAGTCAGAAGTTAAGGGTTCAGGTCCCATTCTAGAGACTTAAAGCTGACAACCTCAGCTGACTGAGGGAGCGCTGTATTGTTTGAGGTGCTGTAGTCAGATTAAACATTAAACAGAAGCCCTATCTATCCCCTCAGGTGGGTGTACAAGATCCCATGACACAATTTGACTAAAAACACGGTAGCTTTCTTCAATGTCCTGGCCTATATTTATCCTTCAACTAATTTCACTAAAACGGGCCAACTTTTTAGGATGTCATTATCTTGCTGTGCACAAAATGGTTGGCATGGTTTCCCATAGTGCAACAGTGGCCACACTTCTGTGGCTGCAAAGTGCTTTGGGACATCCCAAGGTTGTGCTGTAGAAATATAAGTTCTCTCTTTAAACTGCAGTGCTGTCTCCTTTCTCAAGAGCTGCGTTAGAGGTGAACCAACAATAGGAAGGATCCAATTCACTGCTGTCTGGGCACCAACCCTCCTGAAGTAGGATTTTGCCTGGTGCTTGTGACTGAAAGGTAATTACATTTGTGCAGCTTTCTCCGGTTGCGAAATCCATCCTGCAAAATAAATACAACACTTTGGCACCATGGAGAGCAGGTGTAATTACTAAACCTCTTTCAAAGAACAGGGTGTGAGAATCCTTAATGCAACGTATAGGTACTTTCCTTGTGAATGATTGGATTGTATTCTGCACAGAGGGCGTTGAACTCTGGTGTGCCTTGTTTGTCAGTCAGTAACACAGTGAAATGCTGATGGACAAGAATGAGTCTAAACAGGATGTGTGTTTAGTAGTTGGGATGTTTGCCACTGGAAGAAAAATTAGCCTTTTGTTTCACCTGTGTCAAAACGGAGTGATCTGCGGTTTGAGTTGTGAGAACACAGTGCTCTACACTGGGGGAGGGGTCAGTGGTTTCGATACTAGGGAGTGGCCACCAGTTGGATGAGTTTAATCCTTTCCCAACCCAGACTGCACAAGGGAATGTACTCAGAGAGCAGCACGCTCACACACACTGGCCACATGACCTCTGCCAAGGTTCTTGAATTCTATTGTGTGAGAGGAATAGACCAGACTCCTGTTTTAATGGCATTTTTTATTATCCCCAAATGTCCCAGAGTGCTTTACAGCCAATTAACTTCTTCCTGAAGTTGTCGTCATTGCTGCAATAGGGGAAATACAGCAGCTAATTTGAGCACAGTAAGCTCCCACAGATTATCTGGTCATTAGCACATTGTTATTTGTTTTAGGCACTAATTCTGAAATAAACTGTGCTCAGGAGGTGAGTGCAAACTCCCCCTTCAACAGGGACCTTTTAAGTCAGACTGCAAGTGGGAAGAATGTATTTAAAATTTCATTAAGAGCTAAAAATTGCACTAGAGTTACAGCCGGGATTGTGCATTCAAGTCTCTGGATTTGAACTTGAACCCACAACCACATAATTTAGCTGGGAAGGTTATCACTGTCATGGCTGATGCATCTGCCTCGTGACCAAATTTTGGAAGGGAAAACAGTCTTTTGCTAAATAAAGTGCTGGATTTTCATGACGGGGATAGGAAGGAAGCGAGAGTTAGGAAAGTTACTGAATTTGCATATGTGTCTCCATTAAGGAGACCCCAGTCTGCCATATTTTCATTCTGGCGGGGTGAGGGGTGAGATGGAGTCGAGCCCACTCCCTCTAGAGAAAGGGGTGAGTTTGGCAGATGCTGAAGCAGCAGATTAGAAGGCCTGTCTTCATTTATTGAGTCACAAGCTCAGTTATAATCATGATGGATGGACCCTGATTCATCATCGCCTCATGACCCTAATATCCCTCATTCCCTCCTGCCCCCATGCCTCCTCAATATCCACTCTCCCAGTGTTCATTACACATACAACCTAAGCTATTGAGAAGTCTCTGAAATTTTCCTGAAACTGGCAGCTTAAGCAGGTGCTTTGAAAGAAAGCTTGTAACCTCAAGTAGAGCAGTAGTTTTTTAAGTGTCAATCAACCACAACCATTCATAGAATCAATGTCAGAAGCTTACATCCACTTCGGACCCTTTTAATCGTGTGTAACTAAACACACAAGCATTGAAAAACACAGTAAGCAAATAACTTATTACAAGGTGCTAGGGATATCGATCAAAAAAGCTTGTATACTGCTCTGAAGTTGTCAGCCTTGTGTACTGAGTTAAATGCATTGGTTAGTCTTGGAGTGCAGCATTCATAATGATGCTACTTGTCAACTGTATCAACAATAGCAGGCAGAGCAGCTGGCTTGGCATCTGTTTTTCCAGAAGGCCTCATTTTGAATGCTTGGCTAAGCTCCAAGATTGACTAAAGCACTACAGGCAATGTTGATACAGCTTCAGAGCAGACTGCAAGCTTTGTTTGAGTGACATGTCTACCTTGAAATTAGTTATTTAGTTGGGGTTTCTCAGTGCATGTGTGTTTATTTACATTAGAATGAGGTGTGAAGTGGATTAATTAAAGGAAGTTTTCACTGCCTGAAATTGACAGCTTTGAAACAATCAGAAAAGCCAGGGGACTGTTAAGTTATTTTTCTTCTGGTTGCTGACGTAAAAATTGGGGTTTCCCTATAATTCATGATTCCTCAGAAGTTCTGTTAACCATTTTTACTAAAGGAATGAGCCCACCCCAAAATTACAGAGGTGGTTGAAATGCCCCATGCAGTGATGGAATTGGCAGGGGATGGTGTACTGCATGTGTCGCACCTTGTCCCATGCTGGTGAAATGGGGAGGGGGGGCAGTGGGGGCAGCAGGAATTCTGAAATCTGGCCCTGCCCACCATTTTTATAGTAGGCCTACCTTCTTTCCTCTTGGACAGAGGCCTGATGGTCCAGGTCAAAGCCTCTACCCATGTGAGATTTTTAGTTTTCTGCCCCTTTAACTCTTAATCTTTGAAAAGTCTTTTAAAACCTTCTAAATCTTGTTGCAATGATTCATCAAATCATGCACATTTTAAGGAGAGAGACTGCTGAGCTAATTGGTGGGAAAACCCACTGCTTTTCCAAGAAATTAAGGAGTGGGAGGAAAGGGAACAAACTTTTAATCGATTGCATCTGAAGAGAGAGATCTCTTCCTCATATTTCACAGCCCAGCTCTATTGTTAGACACACTGCGTTTCCTAGCAAATGTTCTCAACTTTTAACCTTCACCTAACACACTCGCCCCCCTAGATCACAGCTGCAGCTATGGGATTTTTTTCCCAGGTGGGAGGCTTCCTTTAGTCAGGGCTGACTTCCGATTCAGGATTTTTCGTTTGTGTTAAACGAGATGAAGGTGATATTTATTTTGTGGAATGAATGTTAGCTGCCTAAGAGAGCCTATTTTGTTCGCTTCTGATTGTGGCTCCAATGCTAAAGGGATTAAAGCAAACTGAGCTTGTTTTCTTAAACTTGGCCTTTTTTCTGATTTCACTGAATGATGGGCATAAAATTACCCCTCAGACAGCACATGGAAAAGGGTAGAAAGCTATGACACTAATGAATGCGCTTTGCCGTTGTCAGCACCCTCTCACATCCGAGGCGTGAAGCAAAGTGGCAGCTGCCTGGCATGCTGACAGCAGCCTCTACTGCAGAAATGAGCTTAACAGCTTGCTCGGTTCTTTTTAGCTTCTCTTCCCTGGAACCTCCTTTGTCTCCTTCCCACTTTGCCCCCTTTCCTCACCCTCAGCCCTGCTATGCCTTCACCTCTCTTTACTCTCTTACCCCAACCCTCCTCTCACTCCTCCACCTCATCTCATACTCCCTCACCACCTCTCTTCATTTCACCTGCCTCACTCGCCTGCGCCTCACCTGACCTGCTCATAGTTTATCCGTATCTACCTACTCCACCCTCTTAACATTGACACCCCTCAGTTAGGTCAGCCCCCATGTTTCCTGGGAATCCAACCCCGACTCATGCAACCTGCTTTCATAACTTAACCTTTTGGACCTCGGCTTTGAGCTCTGCTACACGACAGTTGAAATTTTTAAGTTTGTACATAACCCTTTGAAAATGTTTCTGAGAAGATTGCTAATTTAAAATCAATTATGACTTTTTTTATCCCACTAATACTGACCCCTAAACATTTTACTTCTCTCCTGTATCATGGGCTGGTTTAAATCCTATATTTCTAAGGGGAAAGGGCCAAGATTAAATAACTTGTCATGATACTGTGCTATAAATGGAGACCGTCACAGCCTGTCCTAAAAGTTAGGCTTGACTCGGTGATGGCACACTCGCATCCAAGTCATAAACTGATTAACTCAAAACATGCTCCAAAGATTACAATGTGGAATCTATGATGACACTTAGCAGCACTGAGAGCCTGCTGTGCTGTCAAATGTGGTGTCTTTCAGCGAAGATGTTAAACAGAGGTTCAGTTGGATTTGGATGTAAAGGATTTCTGAAGATGAGCAGGGTATTCGACTAGCATTCTGTTCAGAACATATCCCCTCAGACAAAAACTGTGAAACAAAAGATCTTGTCCTTTTGCCACCTTGCTTATTGTAGAGCCTTGCTCTGTGTGAAGTGACGGTCTGCATATTTGAAGTGGCTGAAATGCTTTCAGGCATCCTGAGGTCGTGTGTTTATTCTAGTTGCAGATGAATATTGTGTGGGTTATTTGGAGAAGAATGACTCCTAGGTTAGTCCCGAGAATTCATTGTTGGATGTCTCAAGCAAATTAGGATAATGTAACTGTGGTTCAGATATGTATTAGTTAACAGTAAGCACCTGAGTAACTGAAGAACGGAAATGCAGCTGGAACAGGATGTGAAACTAATGCACTTGTTTACTGTATAATTACTTCTGGAATCCAATTTCCAATTGCTCTAATTGCTGTGAAGTGATATCAAAATGATTCATCAGGCTCAGTTATTACTCTGAATATGAGCACTATGTGAACCTAATCACAATGGCTTGAAATTGTGCAGACAGCATATGATGTGGCACAGTTAACTGTGCAGTCAATAGCTCGTCCTAAAGTTTGTCAAGTTTAACACATTGTTAGCCACATTGACAGATGCAGACTAGCTATTTATTCAGTTCAGTAGATGATTGGTATAATTGCTTTGAGCTGGTAGTTTAGTTTGGATTTGTGGAGAGCGGTTACAAGCTCGGCTATTTATCTCGGGTTGTGGGTGAAGAGAGTCTAAGAACCTGTCTTCATTGCTCAGAAGCACTGATCCCCTGCAATCCTAATTAAATAAGTGCCAGCATGTGCTTAATGCTCCTTGTTCACAAATCGCTGACAATGGTGGCATAGTGTTATTGTCACTGGACTAGTAATCCAGAGATCCAGGGTTAACACTCTGGGCCCTGGGTTCGAATTCCACCATGGCAAATGGTAAAATTTGTATTCTATGAAAACCTGGAATTAAAAATCCAATGAAGGCCATGAAACCATTGTCAATTTTTTTTAAAAAAAGATTTAGTTCACTAATCAGATCCATGACAACGTGGCTGACTCTTGAAATGACCTGACAAGCCAGTCGACAATTGAGGATGGGCAGTAAATGCTGGCCACGTTACCCAAAGTCCAGGATTGAATATAACAGAAATTTACTTGAGTTAAATCACTTATTTTAGTATTTTCACCTTCACGTGGCATTATGTGGTTCTACTGAGGCACTTCATTTGAGGGGGGCCGAGGTGGGGAGGGGGCGGGGGAATGCAGTGCAGTACAGTGGAGGCTGCGGGTGGAATGCACGGGTTTATCCAGCTTCCGAACATTGAAACTAAGGCTTTCGCTCCATTCTCAATTCTGGTCAGTCAGAAAAACGGTCATTTCCTTTTACAAGCCTTCTCCCCACTAGCACTGTCCCTCAATCTTACTCTGGTGGAACATGGCTTCTGAGTTTCAGGCTTTTGAATCTGTTTCCAATGGTGCTAGTGTCTGATGAATTGCATCATTTCCCTCAATGTAAATGGGCCACACAGTTCAAATCAAAGAAGTTTGTTTTACCGTTCAGTTCATGTGCAATCAAGTTTAACATTACTAGCAGTGCAAAAGGCCGGTCTTAATAACTTCGTGATAAATGGCTTGGCCTGATGACAGATCAATCATCCGATTCATTTTCAGCTTCAGTACTGCAACACTTGAGTGACATGAATGTATCCACCAGATAATTCATATTCAGGACACTTCTATGGATCCCTTATTCAGTAGAACCATGCCACCAGATCCGAGTGTCAGCTGGCAGCTCACTCGCCTCTGAATCACAAGCTTCCAGGTTCAATTTCCATTCCAGTAAAAAAGAAACGATGATGACACCCCAGTGCAGTCCTGAGGTAATGCTGCGCTGTTGAGGGTGCCATCTTTCAGATGAGCACTTATGCTGAGGCTCATCTGCCTGTTTCAGTGTATGTAGCAGTTCTCATGGCCCTATTTTCAGGAAGAGTAAGGAAGTTAGTTCTGGTATCTTAACCAGTATTTATTCTGCAGTCAACATCACAAAAGCAGATTTGGTCATTTTCACATCACTGTTTGTTTAAGTTTAATATGTTTATTTATTGGTGTCACAAGTGAGCTTACATTAACACTGCAATGAAGTTACTGTGAAAATCCCCTAATCACCACACCTCCACTCGGGACACAGGCGGAGAATTTAGCACTGCCAATGCAGCTAACCAGCACATCTTTTGAACTATAGGAAGATACTGGAGCACCATGCAGACACAAGGAAAATGTGCAGGCTCCATACAGTGACCCAATCCGGAAATTGAACCCGGTTCCCTGGCGCAGTGAGGCAGAAGTGCTAACCACTGTGCCATCAGGTTTACTGAGTGCAAATTGGCTGCCACACTTCCTACGTTATAACAGTGACCTGACTTCGAAAAGCAGTTAGGGATGTCTGGTGCTTTGAGTTGACCAGTATTCATGAGAAGTACTGAATCAATGCAAGTCTCTTTCTTTTAATTTGGAAGCTATCTAAAGTGGTGTCACATATTGAGGCCTCCAACTCTTCATGCTGAATTTTAGGATAGTTGAGATAGGGGTTCGGGCATAATCCATCCCTCTTTTGTTAGTTCGGTCTATAGATGGGAGTGTGTCTGGAAGTCTCCAGGCTCCTGCCGTACAGCAGCGTTCCATCCCTGTGCTGCTGGTGGCTCACCACGTCATGTGTTCAGCTGTAGTATCATTTGAGCCCCTGTGCGGAATGCCAACATACACAAACCGTGGAGGGGGAAGGGTTATTGGTACTTCTGTAGTAAACTGTAGCCCCCTGACCACCAGCTGCACACCCTCCAGGGACAGGCAAAAAACAAAATAAAATCTTGTAGAATAGCTTGGGAAATGTTCCTCCAACTCCTGAGAGCAACCAATCAAGTCCCAGGTGATGATGGGTGATTGTGCAATATATTTTCTTCTATTCCCACCTAAATTTTAGTGGGATTACAGTAACTACACTTAGTAATTTAACCCTTTAGAATATGTGCAGAAAAGCCACAATAATAGCATGAGTTGGCAATTTATTTCGTAGGCTGGTGAATCTGTGCAGACAGCTTTATTGCCTGATATCTAATCCACTTATTTAAGTTCATGCCTCTGCCTAACTAGCTCAAATAACCTATCCACATGGGCAAAATCTATCCTTTCATTGACTTTTAAGGAGTGTTTTAACAAATACGTGATTAGGGTGGGAATGGAGGGATATGGTTCCTGGAAGGGTAGGGAGTTTTAGTTCAGTCGGCAGCATGATCAATGCAAGCTTGGAGGGCTGAAGGGCCTGTTCCTGTGCTGTAATTTTCTTTGTTCTTTGTATTATTTTATAGCCCTTAATCAAATCTCCACCAAGTTTGTTTCTCTAGAGTTAAAACACCACATCTCTCCATCTGGCATGTTAATTAAGAACCATTAAAGTAGGCATCAAGCTTATGTCTCTCTTCTGGTCCTTGATATCATCCAGATAAGTGGGCCAGAAATGGATGCAGGATCCTAAGTTAGGCCTCATTCAGGCCTTGCGGAGAGGCAGTATTTTTCTTTTTGTTTTGCGTCAAATTACCTTGGTAATAGATCCCTACACTCTATTTGCTTTTTCAATCAACTGGTTGTTGACCTTTAGTGATTCATGTAACGTAATATGCAGATCTGTCTGAGGGTCAATAGCCTTGAGCGTGTCACCTTGTATGGTGTGTAGCTGCATGATTTTGCCTGTCCATGTGTTTAATATAGTTATTCATGTCCACTGAAAGCAGCTAACTTTGGGTCCATTTCCCCATTACCTCCTGATCTGCCTGTATCCTATTTTTCTCATCTGATACTTGCCAAAGGATGGATGACTTCTTTGTATCATTCACACTCTGCAGGTTGTTATCACAATGCCTTCATTGAGATTATTGATAAAGATAGTGAATGATAATAAACTGAAGACTCCAGCACTAATCAGTCCCCATGCATAATTGCTGCTACTAATAAAGAATCTTCTGCTAGCAAGATTGCAGTCAATTCCTTGACCAACTGAAATTCTGCCTTCTAATCTCACAGGGCCTCAACCTTAAGTAACCAATTGTTCGTAACATCTTGTCAAAGTCTCTGAAAGTTCAAGATTTATGGTGTATGCAGGCTCCCTCCATCTAACAACTTCGCAACTTCCTCAAAAATTTGACCCAAGTTGGTCAGATATAACTTTCTCTGGAAGATACTCTAATGACACCTGTGTATCAATGTGGTTATGCCATGGATCTCCCTAGATCCTTGCTCGGGAATTACCTGTAACTGAAGCCAAAATAATGGCTTCAAGCTTCCGACAATGCCTTTGTCAAAAACAAGTTAGCAAGTAGACCTCTCTCCATTGTGTGGAAACAGTCTCTGAGCCCAGCAAGCTGTTGAATATTTTTGAGCAAGGATTCAAGTCAGTATGGCCCTGGTTACTCTGTATCTGCTGAGGTGAGTGCTTCAGAACCAGCATTCTGAACTGCTTTGAGATCTCTTACCCTACCATCCATTTGGCACTTTTATCCCTCTGATGCCATTGCAAACTCATCATCTTCTGCACTGAAGTCTGATGAGAAGTAACTCTTTAAAAGCTCTGCAGTGACCTGGGTACATAAATCTCACCTGAGGGATCCTTTAGTGGCCCAGTACAGGCCTTCTGACACATTACCTAGACAGAGAGGATCTCACGTTACTCCCACAGTGATCCATCATTTTCTCCAATCTCCTTCCAGCAATTCTGGCTGTTTCTGGCCATCCATAAAGGATAATCAAAAGGGAATTGGATAAAAAATTAAAATTAACAGGGCTGTGGGGAAAGAGTGGTGGGATGGGACTCATTGGATAACTCTTGGAAACAGCTATCTAAGCACAACCAGTTAAATGGCTCTTTCTGTGCCACAAGATTTTGTGCTTTCCAGAGGCTGTTGCATAATGGTGTCAATAGGCCTCTAAATCAACTGAGGTCTGCTAGCTATGGGAAGACTTTTGTTGGTACACCGAGTTCTGGTCTGCCATCTGACTTTTTGATAACACCACCAAAGTTCCTCTAAATCTAAAAGATCATTTTTAATTGTAAGAAATTGAGATAATTTGGCCAGCAAGACTTGTTGCACACAGTTTACCACAGTTTGCCTCCAATGAGAGAAGCTCACAGCTCCAATTATCAAGGCAATGTTTATTGTATCACAGTTGGTTTAAACAAAATGCTGCATGATCTCAAAAGCACTCAAGCCATGTTGTCTAGGGAAACAGTTTAAGGCGAGGATGACATTTTTTCCCTGGATCCTGACAATTCAGGATTCCATTGACCATTGTTTGGGGATCCCTGCACTTTAGACTTCATGAACGAGTTACATATTCCCATTAATGTTGCAATTTTGTCACCATGAAGTGCATGCTATAATTGTGAAAGCAGCTGTTATGAATTGGGGGTAGGCAAGGACATTATTCTTAACTATATATAAGAACCAGTTTCCACCTAATGGGGGCTGGGGGAAGAAAAAATACAGAAAATAGAAGCAGGAGTAGGCCATTCAGCCCATCAAATCTGATTCACTATTCAGTGTGATCATGGCTGAACCTCTTTCTCAATGCCAGACTCCCACTCTCTTGCCGTGTTCCTTGATACCTTTCGTGTCTAGAAATCTATCTACCTATCTATCTATTATTAAATACATTCAGTGAGTTGGCCTCCACATCCTTCTGTGGTAGAAAACGCCATAGGTTCACCACCCTCTGAGAGAAGAGTGTTCTCCCCAGCTCGTTCCTAAATGGCCAACCCTGTATCCTGACACCATGCCCCTTCTAGACTCGTCCCCCTCACTCTCCCCTGCATCTAGTCTGTCCAGTGCTGTCAGAATTTTATACGTTTAAATACCCCCCTCCCCCAACGTTCCTCTAAACTTCAGTGAATACAGGCCGAGCCAACCTGATCGCTCCTTGTACGACCATTGCAGGAATCAGTCCTGTGAACCTTTGCTGCACTCCCTCCATGGTAAGTATATCCATTCTTGGATAAAGAAACCAAAACTCTTTGTAACAGAAATGAGGAGAAATTATTTCTTTAAGGAATTTGCTACCCCAGAGTATGATGGATGCTGATACTTTGAGTAAATTTAAGATAGAGGTGGACAGACTTTTAATTAGTAGGGGTTTGTAGGGCTATAGTGTATGGGTGGAAAAGAGGAGTTGAGGCCAAAATGAAATGAGCATGATTGCATTGAATGGTGGGGCAGGCTTGAGGGGCTAAATTGCTTACTCCTGCTCTGAGTTCTTTTGATTCTTATGAACTGCACACAATACTCCAGGTGCGAAGTCACCAAAGCCCTGTAGAGCTGCAGTAAGATATCTTTGTTACTATACTCAAATCCTCTTTCAATGAAAGCCAGTATATCATTTGCTGCATCTGACCGCTTGCTTTCCAGCATTGGAGTTCAAGGGTATCCAGGTCCCTTTGTGCATCAACATTTCCCAATCTTTCACCATTTTAATAGTACGCTGGCATTTTTTTTATTGAATTGGATAACTTCACACACATCCATGCTATACTGCATCGTCATGTATTTGGCCGCTCACTCAACTTGTCTAAATTGCCTTGAAGCCTCTTTACTTCCTCCTCACCACTTACAATTCCACCTAGTTTTGTGTCGTCAGCAAACTCGGAAATATTGCATTTGCTTCCCTCATCCAATATATATATTGTCAATTTTCTCCCTTGGTTTCAGATTCCAGCATCCGCAGTAATTTACATGCTTAAGGTGCGAGGGGCAAGGTTTAAAGGAGATGCACGAGGCAGATTTTTTACAGATTAGTGAGTGCCTGGAACTCATTGCCCGGGGAGATAGTGGAAGTGGATATGGTAGTGACTTTTAAGGGGCATCTTGACAAATACAAGAATAGAAAGGGAATATGGTCCCCGGAAGGGCAGGAGGTTTTAGTCAAGTTGAGCAGTATGGTTGGTGCAGGCTTGGAGGGCTGAAGGGCCAGTTCTTGTGCTGTAATTTTCTTTGTTCTTTGCTTTTATATATTGTGAATAGCTGGGGCCCAAGCACTGATCGCTGCAGGACCCCACTAGTCACCACTTTTAACTCTGAAAGAGACGCACTTATTCCTATTCTGATTCCTGTCCATTAACCAATTCTGAACCCATAAGTTCATAAGATATAGAAGTAGAAATAGGCAATTTGGCCCATCGCATCTGCTCCGCCATTTGATCATGGCTGATATGCTCCTCATCCCCATTTTTCTGCCTTCCTGTAACCCTTCAACCCATTACCAATTAAAAGTCTGTCTAACTCTTCAAATTTACCATGCCAATATATTACCTCCAATCCTATATACTTTAACATGCCACACAAACCTTTTCTGTGGAACTTTATCAGAATCCTGGAGTTTGTGCTTGTGTTCTCAGGGTTCTCTGGCTAATACGTCATTAAGAAAAACTTTACTCCCGATTCCTCCTTTACTCAATGTGAATAAGCAAAAAATTATAACAATGTACGGTACAGGAACAAACCCTTGGTAAACTATGCTGGTGTGTATGTTCCCCCAGCTAAACCTCCATCAATGACTTTTCATCTAACCTGAGTATAACTACCTATTCCTTTCTTCCTTGCATGTTTACCTGTCTTCTCCTTGCATGCTATTCTGACAACCTTCTGAACCACAGATGGAAGTGCTGCCATTGGATTAATACCTGGTATGGGTAGAGGGTCTTACAAGGAAAGGTTGGACAGGCAAGCCTCGTGTCTGCTAGAGTAAGAGACGACTTGATTGAAACATAGAAGATCCTGAGGGGCCTTGACAGAGTGAATATGGGAAGAATGTTTCCTCTCATGGGAGAATCCAGAACTAAGAGTCACTAATGAAACTGCTTTTCGGACAGATATGGGGGAAAGGAATTCTGAGGGTTAAGAGACTTTTATTCTAAAGGCGATTGACAGTATTTGAATATCTTTAAGACAGATGTAGATAGATTCTTGGAAACAAAGAGGTGAAAGATTATCAAGGGAAGGCAGGAATGTGACATTGAGATTAAAATTAAATCAGCCATGATCAAATTGTATGGTGGCAGAGCAGTTCGAGGGGCTGAATGGCCTACTCCTAATTTGCATTCTCCTATGCCTATTTGGCCAAGGAGGTACTTTAATAGGATCCTTTAAAAATGTGTGACCACACTAACCTGAAAATTGTTGGAATAGTTTCAGGTCCCCGGGTTATTCAGAGTAATGTTTTCAGCAAGTTCACTAAGAATGACACAAATCCAAGAATCTACATCAGTTGCCAGCTGATGTTTTTGTAAATTCTTCCCATTCTATGACCTTTCCGGAGAATTTTGTTCAGGATGGTTGTTAGTCATTTGAATTGTTGCTGCTGGTGGTCTGTACTGATTGTCACATTTGTTGATATTCACATGTACGTCCCTAGATAATTATATAAATGAGTTCCTGACAGGATAACAGTTCAACAATTTTTGTTCTCATTGCAAGGCTGGATTCCCAGGAAATAGTGTGAAACCTCTGGAACCAGTTCAGGAGAAGTAATTCGTAGCAACACCACCTAGCTCAATTGGCTGGACAGCTGGTGAGTGAGGCCGAGCATCACCAACAGTGCAGGTTCAGTTCTTGTATTGGCTGAGATTATTCATGCAGGTCTGTCTGTCCAACCTTGCCCCTCGCTTGTAACGTAATCCTCAGGTAAAAATCGCTATCACTCAGCTCGAGGGGAGTCATCTGGGACTATGGCAACTTTACTTAAATACCTCATGTCTAAAAAGCAACCCTCAGGTGCTACATCACAAGATTATATTTTTGGTAAACAAATCCATGTTTCAAAAAATAAATATCTGCAGCTTTTTGAATGGAAGATCCCTATCATCTTCACAGTTCAACATATGTTCCCTTTGCAAACCCATCAAGTGTACTCTGTTGTGGTCACTTCAGAGCTTCTCATTTCTTGATTAAAGCAAGCAGTCAAATTGCTACACTGGCATTGAGCTGGTTATCCCTGGCAGACAACTTGAGTGTTGTTCTGAACTGTAGATCCCAATGGGAGAAAGAAATGATTTGCACTTAACTTTTGCTGCCTCAGAACATCTGAAAGTAACCACTGAAGGCACTGAATCCTAATTGTCAGTTAGGAACCACACTGCATACTCCTGCAAACAGCAACGTGATAATCACGGAGACTTCTGTGTTATAGACTGTTAATTTGTAAAGTCCAAAGTGCAGGAATCTCTGCAAAAGATTGTATGTGGAACCTTGCCAGGGGAAGATGTATGCAATACCTTGAGGTAAACATCCCCTAGATCTCATGGCTTGGATGTTTTTAAGGTCCTGCATTGCTTTCTTTAAACCAATCTCAACAAACATCACCTTGATAGTTGTGGCTATAAATTTGTCCCTCACTAGGAGTGCTATGTGACGAGGATTATAGGTGCAACAAGTCTCGCTGGCCAAATTACCTTATCATTTCTTTCAAACATGATCTTCTAAACATATATGGCCAGATAATAAGTGTTTTTGTGACATTGATTTATGAGTAATCACTGTCCAAAAGACCTGAGGGAACTCCCCTGCCTCTTTTCTAAATAATGCATGGGTTCTCTTGTATCCACCCAAGTGGGACGGGAGCTCAGTTTAATGACGTATCTGAGAGATTGCACCTCTGGCATTTCCTCAGCGTTGCAAGTGGAGTATCAGGCCACATTTTTGTGCTCAAGCCTTTGTCGTGGGACCTGAACCTATGACCTTCTGACCCCGAGGCAAGCATGCTACCCCAAAGACACAGTTGACTGTTGCATCCTTCCAGATATAATTTCCAAAAAAAATGTAGTACGCAATGCAGTTGTGTGAGCACAGCGGCAGTTTGTTTTATGCCTAATTAACTGATCAAGTGGAAAACATTGTTTTGTATCGCATTCTTTGAAAAAGAGAAAAACCTGCACTTTTCACACTGAGTCTCTGATGTGTCTTGTACTCAATTGAACCTTCTGTTTGAAGCAGTGGGGTCATATGAGCTTAAATTTCACACATGGAAAACTGCCATCTCAACAGCTTTAGCTTTGGCACATAGTTATTGAGTTGCAGACTATGATTGTCAGTCAACCATAACCATGTATTATGATCACATATCTCTTTTCAGACCACATCCCCAGTTTTCCTGAGAAAATAGTACCCCTGGACATTGTCATGATGTATTATTATTCCCTCCTTTTATCTTCTATTCCCAACATTGTTGAAACTTATCCATGCTGTGGGTATTAAGATTGTGATCTTGCAGTGCATGACGTGAACATATTTTTTTAAAAAACAAGCTCTATGATTTGTATGGTGCTCTGTGAACTGAAGTTGAGTAGCACAAAAAATGTTCCCTCAGCGCTGACTGCTTTGTGGACTTGTTTCAGAAAGCTGCTTTTATTGTTTCGTGGAACTGACACCATGAATGTCCCAAGGTTTCATTTATTAATCATTACTCTCCAGATTTAAACACAAAGAAATGATTTGTGTTTTCAAAGGCCAATCTTTGACATAGAACGCTAGATTGACTGTCTTTTGACACACTTCAGCTGACAGGTGAGAATCTATGTAACACGTGTAGTCTAGTCAAACAGAGGGCCTCCCTTGATACACTTTAACCATTCAAAGATCTCCCATGCAGACTACACCATCCACCAAACAATACAGTTGAAGCCAGGTTATCCTTTGCCTGTCAACTAAACTGCTATTAAATGTTTCTAATTGCTCAATTTTCCCCATGCCCATACAACCATCCACATTTTATTGCCAAGGCTATTCAGGCCTTCTGTCTGTGCCAGCCAAAAATGTAGAGTAAAAAGAAACTAGCCGCTCATTTTAGTCCCATTTTCCAGGACCTGGTCTGTAGCCTTGCAAGTTGCAGCACTTCAGATACAGATTCAGCAACCCTTTAAATAAGGAGAGCATTTCAGCCTCAACCACCAATTTGGGCAGTGAATTCCAGATGCCCACCACCCTCTGGGTCAAAAAGTTTTCCCTCGTGTCCTTCTAATCCTTCCACAATGCACCTTAAATCTGTATCCCCTGGTAAATGATCCCTCGCTCAGGGAAATAACTCTTTCTTGTCTACCCTATCTAGGCCCCTCAAATTTATACACCTCAATAAGGTCACCCTTAGCCTCCTCTGTCTGAAGGAAAGCAATTCTAGCCTATTCAATCTTAGATCATAGCTGCAATTCTCACACCTTGTCCTTTGGTAAAAGAGCACAGGCATAACCAAGGTTGGGTGGTGTGCCCTGCCTCAGCAGAAATGATCCAATGAAAATATAATGATTTGTGATGGGATTGGTTCCATATATGTTGTCCTTGGTTGTAAAGAGGACGATATTTCAGAAAGTCAGAAGACTATCTTAAGTAGTTGATGCATGACTAAAGTTCAGTACCAGTGTTGAAGCTTGGCTGTTGGAATTGGTGTCGGGCATTCAAAACTAAGTTGTACCCCAATAATATTGTAAGTCATGTTTCCAGGATCACAGCCCTAACCATAGCACCTCACGACATCACTTAGTGTTGTGGCTGTTGTCGCTGGAGTGAATTTAAGCATCCACACCACTGTAATATAATTACATTGAATGACAAGTATATTTGTGGAGTCTAAGATTATTCAATCCGGATAACATTCACATCCCGCTTCAGCTTGTGACTTCCCTGTGACTTTGTCAAAAACTTTTTGACTGCCATTTGACACATTTCGGCTCAACCCCACTCTGCACGTTATTAGTGAGTTGCCTAACATCAAGATAAAACTAAATGTACTAATTTGTCGAATAGTTCTCCTCATCCAGATTGGGAAACATCTGCATTGTGTTAGCCTTGGATCAAGTTGTGGGTCAGGCGGTTGGCTGGAACCAACATGTGCAATTAAGTTTTTAACGTGTTTTCCACCTCACCCAGTCTACCATTCATTTGATTTAGTCTTGAGGAAGGAAAGAAAAACACACCTGTGTATGTCAGCATTGCAGAGCAAACTTGTTACCTCCATGCTAGTGGGTAGCACTAGATCCAGGAGATCAGTAGTTGCTGATCACAATTATTTGTTGTGGATGTTTTAGTTTGGGGAAGGTTGAGAGGAGGTGCTCAATATTGAGATGCCTTGACAGAATAAATAAGGAGAATCTATTTCCACTGGCACTGAAGATTGGTAACAGGGGAGGGAGTTTGAAGATAAGTGGCAAAAGAGTCACAAGTAGGGCTTTTATGCAGCAAGTTGTTATGATTTGGAATATGTTGCCTGAAAAGATAGTGGGAGCAAATTCAACATTGACTTTAATAGAGGAAATAGATGTATACTGAACTGAAAAATAGGTTGGACCAAATGGAAAAAGATGGTGAGAGGATCTAATTATATAGCTCATTCGACAGATCAGCCTAGGTGGTACAATGGTCATGCTACTGGACTGGTAATCCAGAGGCCTAGTCTAATGCTCTGCAGGCAAGGGTTCAAATCCCAATTTAAATTCAATCAATGATCTGGAATGGAACAAAAACTGCCAGTTTCAGTAATAGTGACCAAATGAAACCATGTAAAAGCTCATTTGGTTTACCAGTGTTGTTTAGGCAAGGAAATCTGCCAGGCATGTGACTGTAGACCTACAGCAAAGCAGTTAACTCTTAACTGACCTTTGAAATAGCCAAGCAAGCCAGCCAGTTCAAGGGAAATTAGGGAGGGGTAACAAATGTTGGCTTTGCCAGTGATGCCTACATCCCATGAAAGAAAAATAATTTAAAAAAAAAATTACATTGTACTGTAGGATTCTACAAGATTCAATCCTGAAGCTTACACATTGAATTTTCAAATCCCATGGACTCTGAGGGAAAGGCGAGTCAGGAGGCTAGTGACGCTATTAATTCAATGAGCCTTACAGATTTCCTTTTGCAATGTAACCTCACTACTCCCTTATTTGTTCTTCCAATAGAGTATATTTAAAAAAAAATTGTGTAGCCTGATTTGACAAAAAGATGGAGGTGTGGAAGTCCTGTGTTTTCCAGAGCCCATCCAATATGATGAAGCCTCTGGTTTCTGCCAACATCAAGTTGGCAAGCTCCAAGAAAAACTGAGTGTAGTGCTTGGTTGCAAAAAGTTCAGCCCGACAAAGAGTTGGTAACATTGTAAATGTATTAAATTTCTCAAAAGAATTGAATACAGTTTGATTCCATGGGCAGACTGTTGATTGTGAATTGTTTCAATGAATTATGGTATGCATCTTTGCAGAGTGCCATAATTGAAGACATTCATTCCAGTTGAAATGCAGTAGTTGGCATAAATTTGTCATATCATACCAGAGTTATTTGTTCCACTGTGTTGCCTGATCCAGATGTTTAATATCCCCCTAAAGGGGTGCAAGAGATATTTTTAACAAGTTTAGGATATGGTAGGTGGCAGTACTTAGCTAGGACCTTGTTGAGCTCATTTTGTCTACAGCTTTTGCCTTGAATAAAGCAAATTCTAGAGTTACTTAGCTGAGAGAGAGAGGGAGTAGGGTTGACCCCCTGACATCACTCTTCAGGCTAACTCCCTTCAAGCTAAAGCTAACACTTGCTCCAGGGTTGGTGCTGGAACCTGCTGGAAATGTGATTCACCTAATTCGCTCTCTGACTTGAGCAACGCACCCATGAGATTTTATGGGTGGAGGGAGGACTAAAATTGAATGGATACAGTTATGTGCTTTGCTTAAAAACTGCATTCTGCTTGCTGCTTCTGCTATCCTGCATGTACCCCACTTGTACAATTCGTATCGCTAAGAGTATCCCTTTTCTTTAGCTTTATAGTTTATGTATGTCAAAAAATTGTACAAATTGTATAAACTGTCTGAAAGCAATGAAGTATTTTTGTCCAAACAAAATGGTGCCAACTAACAATATTGATTATCGTAGACGGAATACTGTTTTGAATCGCATGCAGCATTTAGTATCTAACTCTTGCTTGACGGTGGTATGAGGAATTAGACCTCTGGTGTTAATTGATACAATCTTGAAAAGAAAATCTTGTTTTCTGCATGTCCATCCTTCTACCAGGAGCTTGATCAAAACCTGCCGCAGAAACAGCTGGAAGATCAGAAACGGGTATGTACACCTGGAAGTTGGGGATGGGCGGAACTTCCGCACCTGTTTTGGAAATGAACGATTCTTTACGCATTAAATCAGCTTTGTTATAGATTGCAGTAATGGACTGTCTGCTTTGGAAGATAATAGACATAATCTACAACAATACGTGTTTAATATGATTACAATTTTTCACTCTGAAAAAAACACAGTAAAGTGCCTGAAGCAAGATAAAGTCTTGTGTTTGAAACATTCAGAAAGGGAATCATATTCCCAAAATACTTATTTTCCAGACACAATTATAGCAAATTATTGCAGTTAATTGGTGTCTGACACTTCAGTCCTTGAGGGCACGGCAAATGCAGTGACTTGATCTTCATTGTTAAAGAAGATTAGAGATTGGTTATGTGTGAACGTGCAAATTAAATGGCTTTGCGTGTACATTGAACAAAAAGAGTGACCCTTTTAAGTAAATGTGATTCACTGACATAATCCTAATCCTTTATGTATTTACAGAATGATTCAGCATGTGCATTTCATTGGGAAGGAGGGGGAGGAGAGAAAAAGAGGGAGAAGGAAGGGCTTGGATTATAATCATGCAATACATCCTGTGTAGGAGGAATACAATGACAAGTTTTTGTCTCAAACTTTCTAGCGTTTACTCAAATATGAAATAGATGATTGACAACCTTTTTCTTTAAAAAGATTTTGCATAAATTCCAACGTGAAGTTTACACAAGCTGTGTAGATACTTTAAGAATATAGTGGATTGTGAATGCTAGTCTGTGGCAAGATGCACTTTGGAAAAGGCTCTGTTAAAATTGCTTAATGTGCTCAAGGTATGTTTTATATGAGAACACTTGCAATTTATTTCAATCAACAGCAGTCCTTTAAAACCACATGCAATGAAATGACAAAATAGAATTCCGTTGCAGACAGTGACATGTTGGCAAAATTAACAAGAGAATTTTGAGGCTAAAAAGATGTGTGTCGCATTTCTGCTGCTTTTTCTTTCACTAAATCTACCTTCCCTGGAAAAAAAAAGCTCGCGCACAAGTTGAAAGGGCTCCTTTCTAACCTAAAATGTAAAAAGCCTGACATGAGAAGATTACACAATTGGATCTTGAATGGATGAATCAGGGCAGATAAGAGAAGTAAACATAGGGGAACATCAAGGCAATAGTGACCATAATATAATGCACTTTCCAATGATGATGGGAAAAAACAGGTTAATAGATGAGAGAAATAGCTGATTTTGAAGGACTGAGAATAGAACTCAAAATAAATTGGCAACCATATTAGCAAATAATAATGCAAAACAATAATGGAGAACATTTAAATAGTGCAGGGAAAGATATCCTAAAGCATAAAGTTTGCATTAATGGAACGCAATGGACGATTAGCCATGAGGGAACAATTAAGAAAGAGACACTAAGTACATGGACAGCAGAGGAGACCGTGATAAAAGACAATACAAAGAGATTAGGAAAGAATTGTGTGAAAATTAGCAAAGTAAAGAGGAACCATTAGTGAGACAATAGCATAGGGAGAATGTCACTGGATTAGTGACATCAGTAGTCCATTAGCAGTTGAGGTTAATCTACCAGAGCAACTGGTAGAATTTAAATTCAATTTATAGATCTGGAATATGTAGCTAATCTCAGCAACTGTTATCATGAAGCTATCACAGATGGCATAACAACATGTCTTGGGAAGGAAATCTACTGTTCTCATTTGGTCTGGCCTATGTGTGATTCCATACCCACAACAATGTGGCTGACTCTTACCTGCTCTTTGAAATAGCTTAGCAAGCCATTCAGTTCAAGGCCAATTAGGGGCGAGCAACAAATGCTGGCTTTGCCTGTGACACTTGCACTCCATTAAAAGAAATAATGGTAAAAAACCCAAATTATTAAGGGACATAAAACAAAATAGTATCATAATTTACAGGCAAATCAATAAAAAAAAAAGAAGGCAGTGATAGGAAGAGGACCAGTAAGCGAGAGACAAGATAATACCCAAGATGGCAAAAATATAATATAATTTAGCTTCACTTCTTAGCAGGCTTAAGTGGATGTGACATAGAACAATGAGATGAGTGCTTTATGAAATTAAAAATGGATGTATTGAAGAAACTAATCAAGCTCCAAGGATAAAGCCCAAATAAGGATGGATTGAATCTCCATATTTGAAAAAATTAAGGAGAAAAGACAGCAGAGGCATTACTAGAGACATTTAATGATTCCTTAGGAAAAGGTGTGATGCCAGAAGACTGACAAATAGCTAATTTAGTTCCTACCTTTAAGAAGGGGGACAAAATATGTCTGGGGAATTATAGACAAATTAGTTTAACAATATTGGCAGGAAAAATAATGGAACTCCTACTAAAGGAGAATAAATGAACATCTAGAAATGAAAAAAAAATGAATAATCTGCATGGATTTCAGAGGAAATCTGTCTGACCAACATTTTCTTTCAGAAGGTAACAGTAGACAATGGTTATGTGCTAGATGTTAATTATCTGGATTTCCAAAAGACATGATTATTGCCCTATAATGGACTAGTAAGGTTAGTGAATTGGAAGTATGAGGATAAATGATGAAATGGATTGTTTGCTCACTTCAAGACAAAGCAGAGCGTGGGAATGAAAGGTCATTATTCCGAATGGTAGAAGGTGGGGAGTGTTGTTCCACAAGGACCAAGGTTGGGACCACTCCTGCTCACAATTTAGATTAATGATTTGGACTTTCAAATTAAAAATGCCATTTCTAAATTTGTGAATGACACCAAGTTGGTGATCTGCAGTTAATACTGAAGAGAACTGTATCAAATGAGGACACTAAAACTTGCAGAATAAGTAACTAATTGGCAAATGAAGTTTAACAAATGATAAATGTGGTCAGTGTATCTTGGTAGGAAGAATAGGGAAGTCGGTCGTTATTTGGAAAGTGCATGTCTGGCTGGGATAAAGGAACAATGGGATCTCTACATGTGTCACAGGTTAACAGGGCCATTTAAAAACCAAGCTATGTTTTGAAGGTGATGGACTTGAAATGTTGGAAATTTATGCAAAATTTATATCAACATTTGGTTAAGAGAACAATTTGAGTACTGCGTGCAGTTCTGTGCACCATATTATAAAAAGGATATAGAGGCATTGGAGAGGATTGAGAATATTTACAAGGATGATATCGGAAATGTGTGAGTTGGCAAATCAGGAATAGATTTACAGGCTTGGTCTCATATTTGAGACCGAATAAAGACCTTTATAATTATGAAAGGCTTTGAGAGAGTGAATGCAGAGAATATTCCCTCTTGTAGGAAGAGTGCAAAAAGAGGCCATCAATGGAAGATAGTCACCAGAAAATTTAGAAGACTCTTATTCACCCAAGGAGTGATGAGAATACGGCATTCACTACCATGGAGTGGTTGAAGCTAATGTTATGGATGCTTTCAAGTGGAGCTGGACAGTCACGTGAGAGGGAAAGAATGAATGGGTGATTGCAATGGTAGATTTAGATCAGGAAAGATGGGAAGAGGTTTGCATGGAGCACATCACTGATATTAACTGAGTAGTCTGTTTCCTTGATGTTTATCCTATGTAACTTTTTATGTTTACCTCTGATTTGGTGTTTTGAAATTAAGCAGCCTAAGAAATTACTTTTGAAATGGTGGAGGTTGATCTTTTTCAGTTGTGGTTGATTTGAAGACAAGTGGGATGTTGCTCAGTGAATCTATTCATTACGTTTAACCTTTTGGCTGTGGTAATGACAGTGAAATCACACTGACGTTATAATCTGTTTGATGTTTGGATCCCATTTGAAATAACATTTTTAATTGCCCTTGTATTCTATTGATTACTGGTGGCTTTCGGGCTCGAATGTGCCATTTGTATCCTAAGGTAGTTGGGTGGTGAAAGTATTGTAAACGCTTGATGGGTTCACTCAGATACAGTGAGTTATATTTGGGTAATTATATTGGAGCATGTATGTGGGAGGGATTTTCTTTCTTTGTGTCAGGTGAAGTAGCTTGCTGAGCACGCATCACAATTAATATTCCGCTAAACGTGCTGCAGGCTTTATTATTGGACTGTAGATTTCTGAAAAGACACATTTTGGCAAAAAAGGCTTAGAAATGTACTGTTTAGCGTGTGGTAATTAACAGCAGCCTCAGCGGGTGTTGCAGCTGAGAATTGATTGTTTTGGAATTTACTCTCGAGGTTAATATATTGGTGACTTTACATTTTGCCTTGTAGTCTTTCTCTCTAATCTCCCTGTACCTAAACGTGCTCTAAGGACCAGTGGGAGTATTTGAAATTCAAGGCAGTCGTGCACCTTGTAGAATGAGATCAGAATTTCACACTTGCCTTCAAGTATATTTTTCCAAATTCTGAGATTAAGCAGTTATCCTGCTGATTTTCTTTTTTCCAGCTATGTTTTCTGATTTGTACAGCAAGATCACAAAAGTTACAGCCATTTGTTTCACAGATTCCAGAAACCTGATTCATGCCTTTATATAAGCAGAAAGTTTTAATAACTACCTGACCAGCAGTTCAAGAGCAGAGGAGTTTGCCCTATATTTATACTATTTGAGAGAGAGAGAGAGAGAAAAAAATCAATTTTTTTTCAAACATGAAATTAGTGGGGTCAACTTGGCCAGTGGCCCAAAACTGGTGGTATTAAAGTAAACTTTATGAAAAACTTTAAACCACAAAAACAGTGGAAATTGGGATGTCAGCAAGTTTACTGCAAAGGTTCAAATTTGGAATTTTGCATTATACCCAGCTCTGCCTCGTTACTGCTATTCCTGATCCCTCCCATTTCCCCAATCTGTCAGACCACTTGTTCAGCCATGCAATACTGGGTGAGCAGAAATTCCCTCCAGTCAAACATTGGGCTGATCGAAGCTACTGTGTTTGGCCCCACTCTGTACTTTGTTACCTAGCACTGATCCCATCCCTCTTCGTGATGATTGTCTGAGGCTGAACCAGATCGTTCCGATCTTGATGCTGTATTTGACCTCGAGATGAACTTCTGATTGTATATCCATATCATCACTAAGACTATTTACGTGCATCTCTTTAAACACTTAACTCCATCCCTGCCTCTTGTTTATTTTCTGATGAAACCCACATTTGTGTCCTTGCCACCTCCTAGGTTTGACTTGTCCAATGTTTTCCTGCTGGATTCCCATGTTCAGCCCTTCAGACACTTGAGGTCATCCAAAACTCAGCAGTCTGCGAACTTTCTTTCTCACACCCAAGTCCTGTTCACCTTGTAGTCACTGACCTACATTGGCTCCCAATTAAGCAAACTTTAAGGGTCTCATCGTCCTTCTGAAATACCTTCAAGGCCTTGTCATCTAGTTCCTCCCTTTCTCTGAAACCTCCTCCAGCATCTCAACCCTCCAAAATATCTGCTGCTTCCAGTTCTGTTTTCATGAGCCTCCTGATGTCTAATCAATCCACTTTGGTACCTGTGCTTGGAATTGTCTAGGCCCTAAGCTCAAAGTCCCTCCTCCTCTCTATCTCCCTTTCCTCCTTTTAAGACTTTCTTTAAAATCTATCTTCTTGACCAAATTCTTGGTCAGTTATCCTAGTACCTCCTTATATGATTCTATCAAATTTTGTTTTACAATGCTCCTGTGAAGCATGTTGAGGTGCTTTATTATGTTAAAGGTGCTATATAAATACTAGATGTTATTTTTGGTCACATTGAAGTTATGAAGTCTTCAACAACTTGTGGCGGTTCATCGATCCATCAACCAAACACTGATTTATTAATTGAATTGATTGAGAAGTCCAATTTTTGGTCATTTACGTTACCATTCCATTCAAGTCCATTCCATGCAAGTCACTGCTCAAAATGGCAAGCTGTGGGACATCATTGGTATGATGCAGTCCCTTGTTCTTGATTCTCACTGTTTTCCTTTCCACTCCTATTGTGGACGACAGTTCCACTGTTTGACCCCAGCATCCTGTTTTGTCATTGCTTGTTGGATTTTTGTACAATTTAGTAACTTCTCTCCTCATCAGTTCTTCCTGTGTCAATTTTCATGACACAACTTCTGCAAAACTCTTCGTTGAGAAAATCGAGGCTACGGGAAAATTGAAGCTACAGTGCTTTTTGATCAGCCCATTATAGATCCACCTTGAATCATGCAAAATGGATATGGTGACTCTCATTCTTCTAGCTCCAGCTACGTATTTCTAACACGGCTATAGCGCAGGACTATACCCTGGATTTTTCTTTACTTTTAGATGTCCCAGGATTTATTTTCCATTCCAATCCTATTCTCAGTTTTTATCACAACAGAGCCATATCTTTTCAATTCATGTACTGCATGGTGGCACGGTGGTTAGCATTGCTGCCTATTCTGCAAACATACGTGATGAAATGTCACCAGCCAATTGCTTGTCCAGATAAAGATAAATGTTTCTTTTCTTTGCAAGGACTTTGCGCTGCATTTTGTTCAAATCCAGCATACCAGTTGCTTTAAGCAGCTTTATATTTCCCCAGGACCCATTACATTTTTTTACTTTTAAAATATGGGCATATGGGTGGCATAATGGTTAACACTGCTGCCTCAGTGCCAGGGACCTGGGTTCAATTCCCAGCTTGGATCACTGTCTGACAAGACCCTGCAAGTTCTCTTCCTGTTTCTGCATGGGTTTTCTCCCACAGCCTGAAAGACGTGCTGGTTGGATGCATTGGCCATGCTAAATTCTCCGAGTGTACCCGAATGGGCGCCGGGGTATAGCAACTAGGGGATTTTCACGGTAACTTTGTTGCAATGTTAATGTAAATCTATTTTGACACTAATAAATAAACTTTAAAAGCATTGGTACTTTTCCCAATCCCCTCATGCCCTCAGAAGGTGGGGATGCTTTATAAAATCTCAACAAATTGTGTTTTGTAGTGGTCTGGGTACAGCTGAGTGACTTGCTCGGCCATCCAATAGACAACCAAGAGCCAGAATTGGGTAGGATTGGAGTTACAAGTAGGTCAGATCTAGGTAAAGCTAGTAGAATAAATTAATAAACCCTTTAAGTTTTCAACAACAATCAGTGGCTTCTTAGTTACTTTTAGTGGCACTGGCTCTTCATTTTCAGATTTATTTTCTAACTCATTTCAAAGAGCATCAGTGGGAACTGAATTAGCGTTCCATAGGTTACACGTTCAGTGACATGTGCACTAAACTATGTCTCTTGAAGATAGGTGAATTTGGGGTATTCTTTTACACCTGCTGCCAACCTTGTGAAACCACTTCAAAGTGGCTATTCCTTATTGGTGAAGCCAGGCAGTGAGTGCCACTGAACTTGGTGACAGTGGAAGTGTAACCTCATTAACATTTAAGGTTTGCACATGAGCGCATCCTGGCAAGGGCACTTGACAATAGTAGAGAGCATTTGGAACACTAGTTTTTGCAACCTGCTGCTCCTTCCTCCTTTCCAGTCACCTCTCTGTGGCTCACTGAAATAAACCTGAGCATCTCTGGCTAAGAACAGTGCGGGCTAATAATTGAGCCATAGAAATTCCTGGTTACAATTACTGAGCATCAAATTCCCATGGTGTACTTATTTACTGAGCTGTCAAGAGAGAGGCATTTGATACAGGGCCCAATTACTAAACACAAGTTTGACTCAGCAAGTAATAGAATGAAGCTTGACACTTTTTTTAATGAAACTTCTGATGCTGAGCCATCAGCAAAGGCTGAAGCACATTCATTAATTCATTACATATGCAAAGGATTTATCTTGATGCCATCTGCAGGCAACCTTTATGGCTCTACAAAATTTTGCAGTCTTGACTTGACAATGCAAGTCAAGCTCATCATTGCAGTTCTGCTCCAAGACGCACTGCCATCTCCTGCCTTGCATTTTGAGATAGAATTCATACTTAAGAGAAAATAAATGAGGAAACATTTATTAAGTGACTATAGTCATTCTCATGGCTGGATTCTTCTATTTTCAAAGCTCTTTGATAGTCTATCAAAGGCTGTATGCTGGAGTGCTTTAAGCTTCAGTGTTCTCTTTAGCTACCATTTCATATTTGGCTATTTTCAACTTTGGTCTCTGATCTTACAGTTTTGATCCAAAGAAATGGGGGTGGAAAACTCCCTTTGTACCTAATGACGATCTAATGGTTTACATACCTGGTGCAAGATCTAATGTCATCCTCTTATTAGGATTGCGACCTCTTTCTGTAAATACAGACAGTCACCCCAATTCTCTTAACAAAATTAACAAGACTCAACTTTAACATAGTAAAATGTTCCAAGGCGCTTGGAAGAAGCGTTATCAAACAAAATTTGTCACCAAGCTGTAGAGCATTATACAGGAGACCATAAGATTGGTCACCAAAGGTAGGCTTTAAGGAGCACTGTCATGGAGGAGGGTACAGTGAGACAGAAGTATTCAGGAAGTCTGGGCAGCAGATGTTGCAATGGTAAAATGAAGGAAATTGGGGCTGTATTAAAAGTCAGAGTTGCAGAAATGTAAAATCCTCCAAGCACGGAAGAGATTAGAGTTGGTGAGCAATGAAGCTTTGGAGGGGTTTGAACACCAAGATAAAAATTTTTTAATTCATAGTTACCGGGCTGGGAGCCAAACTGGGCTAGGTGAGCACAAGGGATGATGGGTGAACTGGACTTCATGTTAGGATATGGATGATGAAGTTTTGAATGAAACTTGTGGTTTGCGGACGGTGGTTGATCAGAGGCCAGAAGGTGTTTGGAAGTGTTGTAAATAGATGTATTGAAGAGGTTTTGGAAGCAGATGGGCTGAGACTAGGCAGAGATGAGAATGAAGTTTTGGTGGTGGAGTGGATATGGGGTTCATAATCAAACTTTTTTCATCTCACTTCTCCTGTCTTGAAGAATATCTTCATAAATATTCTGGTGCTTCTGTGCTATGTTGGAACACAAATTTGAAGTAGAATTTTTTTTTGCCACTCACTTTTAAGGAAATTTGAGAATAGTAATGTATCTCCCAAAGCATAATGTTGTATTTTGCTCTGTGTTTTGTAGTAAAAACTTGGAGATGAGGCAGATATTGGCCTTGAATCTTGGTATCTGGCAGCCCTACATCTGCTTCTGCCCAGACCACCATTGGTTTGCCCATGACAATACACACACTTTAATCTAGTTATTGTTGAATCATCTTTGGTTACACTGGCTAGGAAGAAGTGCTTTCCTTCAATGAGCATGTCGATTTTGAAGAGGTATACTTTACGATCATCAAGAGTCCTAAAATGCTTCTTCATGTTGTCCTGCAGTATGACTACTTTCACTAATGTTGCGTTTTCTTTTGTCGTCACAATTACACCTGTTCATTCTCTCAAAGCTCTGTACCCTCTGCTTGTCTAACACGTTTGTTTTTGCCTTGCCAAGGGTGAAGCTCTAAGGCAGATCTTGGTCAATCGTTACCATGGCAACGTCAGGTCAGTAGGTAGAAGAGACAGCCTGACTAATTTTCACAATGGTCCACTGTCAGCAGGAGGGATCAACAAATCTCTTGAACGAGGTAAGATATACCTTTTTGCCGCAATCCAGCAACCACATGATACAAGTCCTTGAGGTAGTTGCAGAGTCTGTGGTGACAGGATCTGAGATCATATTTCTGGTTAATGAACTGGAAGATGTTTTCTATAAACAGCTTTCATGCAAGTAATAGCCAGGGATAAAGACCTAAAGGGAAAGATCAGCAATGGAGTGGAGGGCAGGAATGATTAAATGATAAAAGTAATGAATGGTGCTTCTAATTTTATGGCAGATTATAAATGGACCACACAATTTCTTAAAAATTATACATTGTGAAACTTGACTGGATACATAAGGGGCAGCCATGGTATAGATGGAACATATTTGGTAACTACCATAGACCTGCCTTTGAGATATCCATGGAATCTGTGAATTTGACTTTCTTCAATGAAGACCGATGGAATTTCTGAGCAAACGCTCAGTCTAGTGAAAGTGTTCAAGCTAATTTTTCAGATTTGGAACACTCTAGTACAATTTGTCTACAGAGATCTTGTGGCTTCTTATCCTTGCCTGAACTTAACAATTTGTTACGAGTCTGTGCCAGTCCAAAAACAGGCAGAGTGCCTTGTATCAGAAAAGGTACCGAACAAACTTATTCATTGTGAGATTGAGTCTTTCATAATTGCTGGCTTGAGATGATCTCCTCTTTAAGTGTTGAAGATTCAGTTCTTTATAATACTCCCATAAGTTAGAGAGATCCTCAAAGATGAGAGGCTAATAGTGAACATCACATTATTTTTGGATGTTGTGCTAACTTCTGAAGCTTAGGTGTTATTAACTAAATGCCTTGATAATAGTTTGACATCAACGTGGCGAGAAGAAGTTGGAATCCTGATCTCAAGCATCTATATTACTGACACAGTGGATTAATACTTTGCATTTATTGAACATTGGGAGATTATTAAATAAATGCAGTGGAGCAAGACAGATTGGAAGCCAGTTGGGACAGCCAAACCAATAACGAGCTGCCTCTAAGATGTGCCGATATGGCACATTTTAACCAGTTTTTTTTTCCCCAGCATCAGTTATTGCCAAAACCTTGTCATTTAATTGAATCCAGACAGATAGCTGGCTATATGGTAGCTGAAATAGCATCAGATATCCTGCTGTTGGCTTTGCAGACATACTGCACAAAGCCAAGGCCAAATCAGCCTCTGCTCCTTGGTTTACCTCAGAAAACTGTGTACACATTTTTAAAATTACCACAGGGAAAAGTTACCTCAGATTGTAAATGTCACCAGTCTCTCTGCTGTACTTGAAGTCCTGGCATGGAGCTCCAAGTAATTAAAAGAGACCATTGCTGGATTCAACAGCTTCTGCTTTGCCAGCACTCAGCAGCTGTCTTCGGTCAGGTTACCAGGGGAGTTCAGCAGGTCTTACTAATAGGGTACAAAAATAACTACAGTAACTTAAACCATACTTGCATAGAATCAAATTACATACAATTTACCACACAGTAACAGACCATTCAGTGCTTCACACGAGCCTCCTCCCACTGTGCCTCATTTAACTATACTGACATAGCCTTCTATTCCTTTCTCCTTCATGAACTTATCCAGCTTTCTCTTAAATGCATCCACGCTTTTCACCTGAAACACTCCTGGAGGTAGCATTAAACATCCCAGAGTGGATGAGTTCCAAACTGTGGAGTAAACAATTTGGCCTTTTAGATTTAGAGTTTTCTTTAATTCTAGTCAGAAAATACATAATTCCTTAAATTTAAAAATTAAGCACGATAATAAAAGAAAGTGATCCACTCTAGTAATTTTAAAAGGAACAAGCAAAATACATTTTAAGTTTGATGAATGCAATTGTCTCAAAATCTAATGTTACTATGAATTGGTACATCTATAAGTATTTCTCCAACATCTCCTGCAGATCCGATGGAGCTTGTTCCAGCTGCATATAGTGGAGGAGGCATTGAGCTAAGCAGCTACTGAGTGTGCTTACACTGTTATATTTTGAGATGCGTTGCAGATGCTTATTGTTTACTCAAATAAACAAATGCTGAAGGTGTGCTGTAACTCCAGCCTGCTCGTTTCTACTCCATTAGCAGGACCCTTGTAATTTGAACTAAGACAGCTGCTGATTTACGACATAGCAGAAGTTATTAAATCCATCAGTGCTCCCTCTTAATTGCTCGGAGGTCTTTCCAAGGTTCGACTGCAGCACGGAGAACAGTGACATTTATAATCTGAGGGGCAGTGATGTGCACGCTACACTGAAAGGCAAAAGTGATATATATGTCATACCAGAGCTACAATATGCTGACATTGACTTTTATCAGATTTAACCCTAATGTTAGGAGTTGCCTTTTGGATGGTAATCATCAGGTTAACCCTAAAATCAGAGAGCTTATGAATAGCACTTATGACTAGTTTGCTCGCAATGGTGTATTGTAACAATGATAGGCTTTCACAAGTCTAAAGCACACCTCCAAGAAATGATTCTTTTCGTGGAGAACGAGCATTAAAAAGTCATAATTGATTCCTGGTTGAAATGAGTGCATTTACTACAGGAAAGGAATGTATTGCAATGTGATTTAAGAACTTGCACAAACTTTTCTGACTGTTAGTGTCAGAGGAAAGTCTATTTAAACATGTCTCATGTTGGCTGTAAGACCACCATATGTCTGACAAGGACGTTTGAAAACTGGTTGGTTTACTTGTGGGAGAGGTTAACCCACCAAGACATTGTTTGCATCAAACTTTTTATGCATTATTTATAGAAATAGCTGGTAAATGCTCAGAAATATACATTAATGACTTTGGGTGCAGGGCACAATTTTAAAATTTGCAGGGGCATAATGAAACTTGGAAGTGTAACAAACTGTGAGGAAGATGTTCATAGACTTCTAGACGACATAGAGAGGCGAGTGGAATGGGCAGACACAAGGCAATTGAAATTTGACGCAAAGTATGAGGTGAAAATGTTTAGTCAGAAGAACGAGGGGTGGCAGCAGTACAACTAAGTGGTCACTTTGGAGTGCAAGAATGGAGAGACCTAGGGGTGCTTGTGCACAAATCGTTGGGAATTGCACGCCAGACAAACAAAGCAGTTAAGTGATGCTGAGCCTGTACAAAACACTAGTTCCTCCCCAGTTGGAATATTCCAGCCAATTCTGGGCATCACATTTTAGACAGGTCACACAGGTTTTGAAGAGAGTACAGAAGAGATTTAACAGCATGGTTCCAGGGATGAGAAGTTACAGCTGGATAAAGCACAGAAGTTAAAATTATTCTTCTTCAATCAGAGAACACGAAGAGGAGATTTGATAGTGGGGTTTAAAATAGCAGTTGTTTGGTTTGAGTGTGAAATGAAATTGCTACCAATGCCTGAAGGGTCACTAAGCAGAGGGTAAATATTTGAAATGATTAACAAAAGCATCAGAAATGATGTAAAGTAATTTATTTCAAAACAACAACTGGTTAGAATTTGGAATGCAGTGTGTACTAGGGTGGTGGGTAGGATTCAGTAGTGGTTTCAAAAGGGAATTGGCCATATATTGAAACGATTAAAAGATTGCACGGACATGGGGAAAGAGTGGGAGGTGCAACAAATTGGACTGCTTTTGGAAAAAGTTGCAGCAGACCTGATGGGTTGCATGTACTATTCTATGACGGTGAAATACATAATCAAGGGATACTCAAAGTGGGTGGGATGATACTACTGTGCAAGTGGTGTTCTGAAGATTGAAAGTAGGCTAGAATTTGAATAGTTCTCAATTAATGTAAGACCCACACCAATTCTCTGAGGCATGTAGGAGTAAAGTGATTGGATAATTCCCTTGGTGCATTGCAACTTTGGATATTGAACCAAGAAGCAACACTAGCCACACCTGTGGTGATGTCTATTCACTGAGTCTCCCTAAAGATAGTGCACTTACTCACGTTAAAGGGCAACAGAGAAAATGGGGCAAACTTAAAGAGCATTTCCCCAGAACCCATGAAACTCCCTATTGTAATTCAGTTTTTGTTCCTGGAAAACCTCTGTATAATCAGCCCACACTGGACTCTCTTGCATTGCACAAATGTTTGAGTGTTTATACAGACATGGTGATGAAACACAGTCAAATGACTCCTTGGAAGTAATTGGCAGACATCCAAAGGTTCTTTCATGGGAAAATATTAGGCTGTTCACTTGTTCTATGAACTTTGAAGTAACAGTAATATGCAGGCATGAGTTGAAGAACTTATTTGTAGGTGGAATCTTAAGGGAGGGTGGTGAAGAATTAAAGCTGGAACTTTGTGTCAGATTCTTGGTAATTATGATCAAACCAGACACTTGTCTTTGTGTTTCCCTGTTATTTAACAAAGTCAGCTTCATTAATACACCCATTCCATGTGAAGACAGTAGCTGTGATACATTTGAAATAGTATGCTGCTGCTACCCAACATTGCAACAACATTTGTACATTTAGCAGATCAATTCATGAACTAATTATCAGTGAGTAAATTGCTGATTACTAACTGGGAGAACCAACTTTCTCAAAATTGATTAGTTCCCCAATTTTATTTTGTGGGTCAGGGGTGTGTGAGGGTCAGGAGTCAAGAATCAGGGGCATAATCTTAAAGCCATTTCAGAATGAAATCTTCACACAAAGACTAATGCTAATCTTGAATGCCCCTCATTCATTTCCCCCTCAAAAGATGGACAATTGTATTTTTATTAAATTATCTAGGGTAATGGGGTAAAAGCTGGGGGGCCAAATCTACTTCTATTCTTGATGATCCTAACTTAAGGCTATTAAAAACAACATTGAGAAAAGTTTAATGTATTCGTGTTGTGCATACAGTAGCTTTGCTGATGTGGGTGTGTGGTTCAAAGAAGTTGTCTAAGTAGGGTTTGGGCATAAAACCATTGTTTGATTTTTAACACACACATGACAGGGACATTATCCCTGCAAAGATTTATAACATGTCTTCCTAATGCCATGCAAATCCAACTCATGATCAGCTCTCGGAAAAACTTTTTGAAACCCGCGTGCAGACTGTGACTTTTTAGAGTTTAATTACCATATCTGTTCCTTGATTTGTTTTTTCAAATGTCCCTCAACAATCTTAACTCATTTTCTTAGTTTGTATATCGCACTTTGAACATGGTTTGGCCTCACTTGGTATCTGTTTATTAGTTCACCTCAAATTACTGTGTTGCCTTTTTTCACCCACTCCCACCCCCACCCCGAGAGACTTCGAAGTGGGCTGAGCCTTGTGTAAAGTGCTTCTATCATTAACCCATAGTTGCTGTCCCGGTTTCATTCAGACTTCCTCTGTTGTTGATGGCCCATCCTGGCTCATTTCTCCTAGAGAGCAAGGAACCGCTCAGAAATGTCAAGTTCCATCTAAAGGAACGAATAAATGCCAGAAACAATTCCTCAATGGTTTTGAACAGGTTGAAATGCTAGTTCCTGCATCATTACCATGTCAAAATCAGTGTGTGAGGTGAACAGCTGTTTTATGGCTCTGTTTTGTGGATGACAATCATTCGGTATTAATCTTCACTGACCACTGTTCAGCAGTCCCTCTCATCTAGTAGTTCTAACAAGTCTTCCTATATATTTCCTTCAAGGAGAGGGGGTTAAAATCCTTGCCAAAGCTTTAACCATGCATTTAATTGGCTTCTCAATCAACTAATGTACTTGGATTCTTTATCTTTATCAAAATTCGCTGGACTCCAGGGAAGTGTCGGAAGATTGGAAAACGGCTAATGTTACGCCGCTGTTTTTAAAAAAGGTAGCAGACAAAAGGCAGGAAATTATAGGCATTAGTTTAATGTCTGTAGTTGGAAAATGCTAGAATCCGTCATCAAAGAAGAAATAGCGAGGCACCTAGAAAAGAATGGTTTGATCGAGCAGACGCAGCACGGATTTGTTAAGGGGAAGTCCTGTTTAACGAATTTATTGGATTTCTATGGGGATGTGACTAGTGCGGTAGACAGAGGGGAACCGGTGGATGTGGTGTTTTAAGATTTCCAAAAGGCGTTTGATAAGGTGCCTCACAAAAGGTTGCTACAAAAGGTTAGGGTGCACAAAGTTGGGGGTAAGGTGTTAGCGTGGATAGAGGATTGGCTGTCTAATAGGAAGCAGAGAGTTGGAATCAATGGGTGCTATTCTGGTTGGCAGTCAGTGACCAGTGGAGTGCCGCAGGGATCGGTGCTGGGGCCTCAACTGTTTACCATTTACATAGATGATCTGGAGGAGGGGGCTGAGTGTAGGGTAATGAAATTTGCTGATGACACGAAGATGAGTGGAAAAGCAAGTTGCGTGGAGGGTGTGGAAAGTCTGCAGAGAGATCTGGATAGGCTGAGCGAGTGGGCGAGGACCTGGCAGATGGAGTATAATGTTAGCAAGTGAGAGGTTATCCACTTTGGTAGAAATAATAGTAGGAGGGATTATTATTTAAAAGGCGAAAAGCTGCAGCATGCTACTGTGCAGAGGGACCTGCGGGTCCTTGTGCACGAATCGCAAAAACCCAGTCTGCAGGTGCAGCAGGTGATCAAGGTGAATGGAATGTTGGCCTTTATAGCGAGGGGGATAGAATATAAAAGCAGGGAGGTGTTGCTGCAACTGTACAGGGTACTGGTGAGGCCGCAGCTGGAGTACTGCGTGCAGTTTTGGTCGCCGCACTTGCGGAAGGATATTTTGGCCTTGGAGGGAGTGCAGAGAAGGTTCACTAGGCTGATACCGGAGATGAGGGGATAAGCCTATGAAGAGAGACTGAATAGACTGGGTCTGTACTTGTTGGAGTTTAGAAGGATGAGGGGGGATCTTATAGAGACATATAAGATAATGAACGGGATGGACAAGGTAGAGATAGAGATTCTTTCTGCTTAGAAAGGATAGCAGGACAAGAGGGCACAGCCTCAAGATACGGGGGGGTGGGGGGGGGGAGTGGAATTTGGATCAGAATTGAGGAGGAACTTCTTCACTCAAAGGGTGGTGAATCTCTGGAATTCTCTTCCCGTTGAAGTGGTGGAGGCTACCTTGCTGAATATATTTAAGTCACGGGTAGATAAGTTTTTGATAGACAAGGGAATTAAGGGTTATGGGGAGAAAGCGGGAAAGTGGAGCTGATCCACTTCAGATCAGCATGATCTTATTGAATGGTGGGGCAGGCTCAAAGGGCTAGATGGCCTACTCCTGCTCCTATTTCTTATGTTCTTGTACTTACCCCTACTCCAGTCCCCACTTCTACTTGATCTCGATTTAGCCTTCTGAGTTTACAATTAAATCCAAAAATAATTCATTGAAAAGATGAATGGGCAGCACAGTGGTTAGCACTGCTGCCTCACTGCACTAGGGACCCAGATTCAATTCCCGGCTTGGGTCACTGTCTGTGCGGAGTTTGCACATTCTTCCTGTCTCTGCATGGGTTTTCTTTGGGTGCTCTGGTTTCCTCCCACAGTCCAAAGATATATGGGTTAGGTGGATTGACCATGCTAAATTGCTCCTTAGTGTCAGGGGACTAGCTATGGTAAATACATGGGGTTATGGGGATAGGGCCTGGGTGGGGTTGTGGCCAGTGTAGGCTCCATGGGGCCGAATGGCTTCCTTCTTCACTGTATGGATTCTATGAATGGCAAAATCAGGGTTCGTGCCAAAGGATAATTGGGAATGCCACTGTTGTTAATTTGTGTTGTATGCAGTTTCTTAACCTGGCACAGAGAAAATAACATCCTCCCTTCTTCGGTATTATCGAGTCCCTGCACAGACACCTGAATGAAGTTCTGTGGGGAAGGATATGCTGAAAGTGGCAGCCAGTACACACCAGCTTCTTTCTGCATTATAATTTGTAATGGTGCTTTTCAGCTTTAATGATCTGCAGTGGCATAGTGCTTTTGTCATTGGTAATCTAGTCTAGTAATCCAGAGATCCAGGATAATGCTCTGGAAACCCAGGTTGAAATCCCATTACAGCAGATGGTGAAATTTGAATTCAATTAAAAGTTTAATGATTACCATGAATCAATTGGCATTAAAAACCCATCTGGTTCACAATGTCCTTTAGGGAAGGAAATCTGGCCCACGTGTGATTCCAGAACCATAGCGATATGGTTGACTCCTAAATGACCTTGGGGATGGGCAATAAATGTTGGCTCAGTCAGCAACGCCCACACCCCATGAATGAGTGGAAAGAGTATTTTCCGAATGATACAAGGATTAAATAAGTTAAGGGATGAGGGCTGGTTGCGTACAGGCTAGATTAGACTAGACTAGAACTAGACTTGGCTGGTGCTTCCTGGAGGCCTTTTTAATTGAGGTGTTGAAGATGATTAAAGTGTTTATTAGGATAGGTAGGAAAAACTATTTTATTTGGTAGGGAAGTTCAGAACGAGTGGCATATCCTTAAAGTTGGAGCTGGGCCATTCAGAGACAATCCAAAATTCTGTTCCTAAAGATGGCATTTTGAGGAATATGGAACAAAGCAGGTGAATGCAGTTGCAATAGAGATAAATGATAATTGATCAAATTGAATAGTGGAATAGACTCGAGGGGCTGATTGGCCTCGGGATCTGATTATCCTATTTATTTGTTATGACTAAAAGTTGCTTTGGGTTTAAATTAAGCTTAATTAACTTTTTTTGCTGATTCTGTTATTTTTTTATCTGCTTGCAACTTATTTCGTTCCAGAGATGTAGAGGAAAGGATTGCAAAGATGATCCTGGGTAGGAGCAAAAGTAACAGGGTAGTTGTTATGGGGGACTTTAACTTTACAAATATCAATTGGAAAAGCTATAGTTGAAGCATGTTAGAGGGGTCAGTTTTTGTCCAATGTGTGCAGGAAGGTTTCCTGACACAGTATGTAGATAGGCCAACAAGAGGTGTGGCTACATTGGATTTGGTATTGGGTAATGAACCAGACCAGGTGTTAGACTTGGAGGTAGGTGAGCACTTTGGTGATAGTGACCACAATTCGGTTAAGTTTACCTTAGTGATGGAAAGGGATAGGTATATACCGAAAGGGCAGAAGTTATAGCTGGGGGAAAGGTAATTATGAGGCTATTAGGCAAGATTTAGGATACGTAGGTTGGAGTAGGAAACTGCAGGGGCTGGGAACAACTGAAATGTGGAGCTTATTCAAGGAGCAGCTACTGCGAGTCCTTGATAAATATGTACCTGTCAGGCAGGGAGGAAGTGGTCGAGCGAGGGAACCGTGGTGTACTAAGGAAGTTGAATCTCTGGTGAAGAGGAAGAAGGAGGCTTATGAAAGATGAGATGTGAAGGCTCAGTTAGGGCACTGGAGAGTTACAAATTCAGCCAGGAAGGAGCTAAAGAGAGAGTTAAGAAGAGCTAGAAGAGGACGTGAGAAGACTTTGGCGGATAGGGTCAAGGAGAACCCTAAAGCTTTCTATAGGTATGTCAAGAATACAAGATTGGTTAGGGCAAGATTAGGGCCAGTCAGAGACAGTAGTGGGAAATTATGCGTGGAGCCTGAAGAGATAGGAGAGGCACTAAATGAATATTTTTCGTCAGTATTCACACAGGAAAAAGTCAATGTAGTCAAGGAGAATACTGAGATACAGTCTTTTAGGCTAGACGGGATTGAGGTACATGAGGAGGTGTTAGCAATTCTTGAGAGTATGAAAATAGATAAGTCCCCTGGGCCGGATGGGATTTACCCTAGGATTCTCTGGGAGGCTAGGGAGGAGATTCTGTTCCTAAAGATGGCATTTTGAGGAATATGGAACAAAGCAGGTGAATGCAGTTGCAATAGAGATAAATGATAATTGATCAAATTGAATAGTGGAATAGACTCGAGGGGCTGATTGGCCTCGGGATCTGATTATCCTATTTTATTTGTTATGACTAAAAGTTGCTTTGGGTTTAAATTAAGCTTAATTAACTTTTTTTGCTGATTCTGTTACTTTTTATCTGCTTGCAACTTATTTCGTTCCAGAGATGTAGAGGAAAGGTATGCAAAGATGATCCTGGGTAGGAGCAAAAGTAACAGGGTAGTTGTTATGGGGGCCTTTGGCTTTGATCTTCATGTCAAGCTACAGGTATCGTGCCAGAAGAGTGGAGGATAGCAAATGTCCCCTTGTTCAGGAAGGGGAGTAGAGACCATCCTGGGAATTATAGACCAGTGAGCCTTCCTTCTGTTGTGGGCAAAGTTTTGGAAAGAATTATAAGGGATAGGATTTATAATCATCTAGAGAGAAGTAAATTGATTAGGGATAGTCAGCACGGTTTTGTGAAGGGTATGTCGTGCCTCACAAACCTTATTGAGTTCTTTGAGAAGGTGACCAAAGAGGTGGATAAGGGTAAGGCAGTTGACGTGGTGTGTATGGATTTTAGCAAAGCGGTTGATAAGGTTCCCCATGGTAGGCTACTGCAGAAAATGCAGATGTATGGGATTGAGGGTGATTTAGCAGTTTGGATCAGGAATTGGCTAGCTGATAGAAGACAGAGGGTGGTGGTTGATGGGAAATATTCAACCTGGAGTTCAGTTACACATGGTCTGCCTCGGATCTGTTTTGGGGCCACTGCTGTTTGTCATTTTTATAAATGACCTAGATGAGGGTGTAGAAGGATGGGTTAGTAAATTTGCTGACGACACCAAAGTCGGAGGAGTTGTAGACAGTGAGGATGGATGTTATAGTTTGTAGAGGGACATAGATAAGCTGCAGAGCTGGGCTGAGAGGTGGCAAATGGAGTTTAATGCGGAAAAGTGTGAGGTGATTCACTTTGGTAAGAGTAACAGGAGTACAGAATATAGGGCTAATGGAAGGACCGTTGGTAGTGTCGACGAGCAGAGAGATCTCGGTGTACATGTGCATAGATCCCTGAAAGTTGGCACCCAGGCTGATAAGGTTGTTAAGAAGGCGTACGGTGTGTTAGCTTTTATTGGCAGAGGGATTGAATTTCGGAGCCGTGAGGTCATGTTGCAACTGTACAAAACTCTGGTGCGGCCGCATTTGGAGTATTGCATACAGTTCTAGTTGCCGCATTATAAGAAAGATGTGGAGGCATTGGAAAGGGTGCAGAGGAGGTTTACCAGGATGTTGCTGGTATGGTGGGAAGGTCTTATGAGGAAAGGCTGAGGGACTTGAGGTTATTTTCGTTAGAGAGAAGAAGGTTAAGAGGTGACCTAATTGAGGCATACAAGATGATCAGAGGGTTAGATAGGGTGGACAGTGAGAGCCTTTTTCCTCGGATGGTGATGGCTAACACAAGGGGACATAGCTTTAAATTGAGGGGTGGTAATTATAGGACGGATGTCAGAGGTAGGTTCTTTACTCAGAGGGTAGTAAGGGCGTGGAATGCCCTGTCTGCAGCAGTTGTGGACTTGCCAACTTTAAGGGCGTTCAAATGGTCAGTGGATAGACATATGGATAACATTGGAATAGTTTAGGTTAGAGGGTCATTAGATTGGTTCCACTGGTCAGCGCAACATCGAGGGCCGAAGGGCCTGTACTGCACTGTAATATTCTATGTTCTATTTTACTCAGTCAGAATTGGAGATGATGAATATATTCAAAGCCACAAGAGCAAGGAGTGAACTGCAGCCTTAATATCTGCTTGCATTAGCTGGGACTTCTGCTTTTGACCCTGATTTAACGTATTGCACTTTGCTCTGTTTCAATCTAAATTAGCATCCGAGGGTATGGTCAAGGCTTGGCGATTAGGTCCACAAAGGCTGGGGACGAAGTGTATTGTTCACAGCTTTGCTGTTTTACCTTTGTGTAATTGATGTACATTTCATACATATATGTTTGCAGTCCTCATTACATTTGTTCTCCAGAGTTATCTTTGAGACAGGATGCTTCTTAACCTGGCCTTCACCCCTTGAAATTGCACCTTCCCAACACTGCCATCAGTGAGACCAATGGAAGTTGGTTTTTCATCTCAGTCTGTCAAGACAGGCCTTATAGTTCTCTGTGTAGAACTCCTAATCAGAAGTTCAGTGTGAATCTGGCTGACAAAATGATCAGATCTGGATTTTCTTGCTGGCTGGCTTCAAATTAATGGCTTGGGGCTTGAAAAGGAGGGACACTACCAGCACAAGATTACCATTGTTAATGGACACTGTTGTGACATTTGCAATATTTAGCTGAGATGCCAAGTCCAGGATAGGTAATACAGCATCGTTGGCAAATGCTACGAAGAAAACCTATTATGATTGATTGCCACAGATCCTGTTGAGTGTTGTACAATCATGAGGGAGTGCTAATAGAAAGTTCTGGATGGTATTTGTAGCTTCTCTGTAGAACATTTCACACAGTTGCTAAATACTTCTTCGATCTATTGATTGACGATTGGCAACTTGGAAATCCACCTGGAATTTGAATCAAAGCTGTTTCTGGGGGTTTTGTCCTCTTGGAGCATTTACTTGTTCGGGGTAGTGAATGAAGGAAACATTTACTGATTTCAGAGGTGTTTCTGCCTCCCTTAGGGCAAGTGATTTTCAGAATGTCATACCAATGCCCCCTCCAGCTATTGTGTGCTTCTGTTAGAAGTATTTTTTGGGCGCCGCACCTGCGCAAAGATATTTTGGCCTTGGAGGGAGTGCAGAGGAGGTTTACTAGGCTGATACCGGAGTTGAGGGGGTTGAGCTATGAGGAGAGGCTGAATAAACTGGGCTTGGACTCGTTAGAGTTTAGAAGAATGAGGGGAGATCTCATTGAGACGTATAAGATGATGAATGGGATGGATAGGATAGAGGTGGAAAGACTCTTCCCGCTCAAAAAAGACAGTAGGACTAGGGGGCACAGCCTCAAGATAAAAGGGGGGCGGTTTAGAACGGAGTTGAGGAGGAACTTCTTCACTCAAAGGGTGGTGAATCTCTGGAATTCTCTGCCCGTTGAAGTGGTGGAGGCTGCCTCGCTAAATATTTTTAAGACGCGGGTTGATGGGTTTTTGATAGGAGAGGGGATTAAGGGTTATGGGGAGAGGGCGGGAAAGTGGAACTGAGCAGCGACAGATCAGCCATGATCTTATTGAATGGCGGGGCAGGCTCGAAGGGCTGGATGGCCTACTCCTGCTCCTATTTCTTATGTTCTTATGTTCTTAAGTACTGCTGCAAATATTTAATATGACGCTTTTAATTTTCTTTTCTTTGTTAACACAGCCATTTTGTACAGAGCTTTGGCTGAATTATTGGAATATTATTTGGGTGGTATCAGCATAATGTACATGTATAGAAAAATGATATTAAAAAGCATTCAAAGATGTTGGCTTGATGCACAACTCCCTGTGATGACCTGGAATATTCTTACAGCATGTGCAATGGGCTGCAACAACTGACAATGTCTTATTGCAGTGGATCTTTGTAAAAACACTTTCACTTTATTTGAAAATGAAATATTAAAACTTGCTGATGTCCCAGTAAGTATGAAGTAACTTAAAAGCCAATTTATTGTTGTTGTGTAGCCAAACGATCAGCTTTCCCTTGTTTTTGAGACTGTTGTATGTATTTCAGGAAGTAGTCCGGGGCCAGGCACGTTGAGCCGGGGTGAGATGAGCCTGGCAGAGGTACAATGTCATTTGGATAAAGAAGGGGCATCTGACCTAGTCATAGACCTCATAATGAATGCAACCAGTGACCGGGTCTTCCATGAAAGTATCCTACTTGCAATAGCTCTGCTTGAAGGGGGCAACACTACAATTCAAGTGAGTAAAATAGTGAATAGAATTATCCTAATCTTGACTGCTATAGCCCTTTGATTAAGTGAATTATGAATTATACTGTATGCTGGATCAGCAATGTTTTGAAGATAGAATTTTCATCCTTGCGTTTGAATTCCTCCATGAAGTCACCCCTCCTAATTTCTGTTACCCCACTACAGCCCTACAATTTATTGTGATCTGCCCATTCTGACCTCTTGGTGATCCCTGATTTCCTTCACCCCTTTGGCCATGCCTTCAGTCACCTAGGTGCCAAGTTCTGTGATTTCCTCTCCATGCTTCTACCTAACTTCCTTATGAGCACTATTTAATGCCTATCTCTATGACCAAGCTTCCGGTTTTAATATCTCCTTGTGTGGCTGGTTCTCCAATTTGTTTGATAACGCTTCTGCAGAGCGCCCTCAGATGTTGTGTCATATTAAAGGTAAATGCAAACAGTTGATTGGGCAGGTGGATCATTTTCTAATTGTATGTTTGTATTTTGACTCTTTTGATTTTAGTTGAGTAATTGTATTCCCCAGTTTAAACATTAATATCTTGAATTAACTGGTATGTGTACTTTGGATGTCTAAATATTGTGTTTGGGGTGGGGGGTAGTGTTTGTGAGGATGGGGGAGCTTGATTCCTGTACTTTTCATCCTCGTGTAATGCCGTGAAAATTAATTACTGCTACAATAAACATTTCTTGCATTGAAGATATCTACAAAAGCTAAATCTTGAAAACGAGTTGCTGGAGAAAATTCCAGGGGATTGCTGTCTAGTTCACAGACAATCTCTATCAACGATTTATATTAATGAGTTGAATAAAGGAACTGACTGTATCGTAACCAAATTTGCTGCTGATGTAAAGATGGGTGGGAAAGCAAGTTGTGAGGAGGATACAAAGTGTCTGCAAGGGGATCTGAGATTTATTAAGTTGAGTGGACAAAAAATTGCAGATGGAGTGTAATTTGGGAAAATGTGAGGCTGTCCACTTTGGTTGGAAGAAGAGAAAAATGGATTATTATTTCATAGAATCATAGAATAAAGTCCATACAGTGCAGCAGAGGCCATTTGAACCATTGAATCTTCACTGACTTTCTGATAGAGCATCTTTCCCAGGCCATCTTCCCCATCCTTTTCCTGTAGCCCCACACATTTACCACAGCTAATCCATTTAACCTGTTCATCTTGGGACACTAAGCAATTTAGCATGGCTAAGTCACCTAACCTGCTCAACTTTGGACTGTGGGAGGAAACCAGAGCACCCAGAAGAGGTCATTGCTCTCCTCCTTTAGAGAATGTTATTGTTGGGTACCTTATGGATCGCAAATTATATTTGCCACTTACCAACATAAGCCTGGATTTCATCAGGTCTTGCATGTGAACACAGATTGCCGAACAGTTGTGAATAGAACTGAACTGTTGTCTTCACCAAACACCCCAGTTTATGACTTGATTTTGGACCTAAGGTTATAGCTGAAGATGTCTGAGTCTCGGATGCAATTCTGAGGAACTCCTGTTGTAATGATCTGGGGTTGTGAAGATTGGCCTCAAACAACCCCAATCATCTTCCTTTGTGCTAAGTACGAGTCCAGCCACTGATGGTTTTCCTCCTGATTCCCATTGACTTATTGACAATAAGGGAATGATAATATTTATCTGTCAAAGTGCTGGAACTTAACAGCACCTAGTACACACCTTCACATGGACTACAGCAGTTTGAGGGTGTTTTCCAATAACAACCAGGGATGGACAATAAATGCTGCCCTTCCAGTGATGCCCACATCCTGAGAACTTTTTTTTTATATAAACGCCAAATACTGTGGTTGCTGGAAATCTGAAATAAAGACCAAGTGCTGGAAAAACTAAGCAGGCCTGGCGGCATGGATGGAGAGAGAAACACAGTTAAGGTTTGAATCTGTATGCCTCTTCTTCAGAGCTTTTTAAAAAAGTTACATCACCTAGCTATACAGGAGCTAGGAATGCCATTTGATTGATTGATTCCCACTTGTCCCTACTTGTAGCATATTCTTCATTTCCTGCTGTTTTTCTGTTCACTCAGAGTACAATGTCAATGCTGCATTATTATACTGGTATAAAGTAGCGAACCCTTTCCAAGCAAGTTTTGCTCTTTTCCCTTAGACAAGTATGTAATCGTATTAATGGTATATAATGTCATACCTATGTTCAGGCTTTTGTGACTGGCAAGCCTAAGGTGGCAATATATACTCGAATACGGCAGTAAGGTGGACAATTTTTCAAAATAATATGCTGCCCACCGCAAAATCATTGTTAGTGTGGTCAAAACATGAGCTATTACAGCACCTGAGTTAGAATTGATAATCTATTCCTATTCTAAGTTGGCACGTCCTGTCAGCGTCTGTTGCCCAAGGGAATCACTTTACAGCTCAATGCTTCCCAAAAGCTCTTTGTTTAATGCTGGGAATTGCAATTGTATGGAATGCTTGCTTCACACTTCATTCTCTGCATGATTTCTTTACCTTTGGTAAATCAGACAACAAGGCTGTACTTCTGCTCCTGGCTTACAAGCAAAAGCTGAAATGAGAAAATCCATTGAAGAAAGTCATGCAATGTTGGTCTGAGGAATTGGATAATCTCCTACAGGACTGCTTAGAGTCAGTAGACTGGTCAGTATTTAAAAATCTGTGACCAGTCTGAATGAGTATGCCATTACAGTAACTGACTTCATTAGTAAGTTGTAGAAGACTGTGTGCCAAAGAAGCAAATCTGTGTGTTCTTCAACTGAAAACAATGGATGAACAGGGGTACTCACTGCTTGTTGAAATCCAGGTCTGAGGCAGTCAAGTCAGGCGATCTAGAAGATACGATCTATGGAGATCCATCAAACGTGCCAAAAGACAATACTGAACCAAACTAGAATCCCAGGCTAGCCACACGGACTCCCACCAACTATGGCAAGGTCTGCAAGACGTAACGGGCTACACGATGAAGGCAGGTAAAATCGCCGGCTTTAGTGCACCACCCTTTGCCTGTTTTGAGCAAGAGGTTAGCGAGAGCACGCTCTCCAGCCTGGAAGCCTTGGATGAACGTGTATCCAATGTCAGAGCAGCCTTCTCAAAAGTGACTGGCCCAAATGGGATACCTGAATGAACACTCGGATCCTGCGTGGAGCAGCTGGCGGGGGTATTCACAGACATTTTCAACCTCTCTTTAGACCAATCTGAGGTCCCTACCTGCTTCAAGAAGACAACCATCATCCTGGTACCAAAGAAAAGCCAGGCAGCGTGCCTTAATGACTATCATCCAGTGGCTCTGACATCCATCATTATGAAGTGCTACATAAGTTAGTCATGGCATAAATCAATTCCTGCTTCCCAGACTGCCTTGATCCACCACAGTTCACCTATCACCACAATAGGTCCACAGCAGCTGCCGTCTCCCTGGCCCTACATTCAACCATGGAACAAAGACACCTATGTCAGGCTTCTATTCATAGGCCATAGCTCAGTCTTTAACAACGTTATTCCTACAAGACTCATCTCTAAACTTCGTGGTGTGGGGCTTGGCTCCTCCCTCTGCGACTGGACCCTAGACCTCCTAATCCACAGACCAAAATCAGTAAGGACAGGCAACAACACCTCCTCCAGGATTACCCTCAACACCGGTACCCGACAGCCCTCTATTTAATCCTTAAACACCTTTGACTGTGTGGCCAAATTCCCTTCCAACTTGATTTTCAAGTTTGCTGATGACACCACCATAGTGGTCAGATCTCAAACAATGAAGAGACAGTACAGAAAAGAGAGAGAATCAAGTGAAATGGTGCAACAACAATAATCTCTCCCTCAATGTCAACAAAACGAAGGAGATTACAGAAAGCATAAAGGAGAACATGCAGACAAAGTAGAAATGGTTGGGAGCTTCAAGTTTTTCGGTGTCCAGATCACCAACAACCTGTCCTGATCCCCCCACGCTGACACTATAGTTAAGAAAGCCAACCAACCCTCTCTCAGAAGACTAAGGAAATTTGGCACGTAGCTATGACGCTCACCAACTTTTACAGATGCACCATAAAAAACATTCTTTCTAGTTGTATCACAGCTGGGTATGGCTCCTGCTCTGTTGAAGACTGCAATAAACCACAAAGGGTCGTGAACGAGGCCCAGTCCATCACTCAAACCAGCCTCCCACCCATTGACACTGTCTATACTTCCCATGCCTTGGAAAAGCAGCCAGCATAATCAAGGACTCCACGCACCCTGGATAGTACTCTCTTCCACCTTCTTCGATCAGGAAGATACAAAAGTCTGAGATCGTGTACCAACCGACTCCAAAACAGCTCCTTCCCTGCTGCTGTCAGACTTCTGAATGGACCTACCTCACATTAAGTTGAACTTTCTACACTCTACCTCCTTTCCTTCTCTATAGTATGCTTTTTTCTATAGCATGCAAGAAACAATACTTTTCACTGTATACTAATACATGTGACAATGATAAATCAAATCGGCTTACTTTGTGTTCGTATATAAAGATAATATCTATATTTATGTTTATATACACTGTGTTCTTCCTTTGATACCTTTTTGTACTGTTACCTCCTGACCCATTCACTGGGTATAGATTTGTCTGCTAATCAACATCCTTGGGGCTACCATTGACCAGAAGCTCAACTGGGCTCACCACATAAACACAGTGGCTACAAGAGCAGGTCAGATGCTAGGAATACTGCAGTGAGTAACCTACCACCTGACTCCCCAAAGCCTATCCACCATTTACAAGGCACAAGTCAGGAGTGTTGTGGAATACTCCGCACTTGCCTGGATGGGTGCAGCTCCAAGAAGAGCTTCCAAAGCTGAAGAGATTTTCTAACCAACTCTTGTGAACATAGAACATAGAACATAGAACACTACAGCACAAACAGGCCCTTCGGCCCACAAGTTGCGCCGACCACATCACCTACCAACCTACAGACCTATCTATAACCCTCAATCTCATTAAACCCCATATACTCATCCAGAAGTCTTTTAAAAGACCCCAGCGAGTTCGCCTCCACCACCACTGACGGCAGCCGATTCCATTCACTCACCACCCTCTGAGTGAAAAACTTACCCCTAACATCACTTCTGAAATGGCCCTTAATGTTATAAAATGTGTCACAGATCATGACCAAGGATTCCACCTCCCTCCATAAAACAGCAATGACGTATAAGCTAACCTGTTGAATTTGTGACATCAACGCACTTGAACTTGGTTTTCTGCAAGATGTGCTTTGATTTTATTTCAATTTGCGTATGCAGATAGCATCAAAGCTGCAGTTGAATTCCCAGGAACCTGGCCATAAATCACTTGGCGACATTTTAATCTCTAGATCCTTTTTTTTGGTGTAATTCTAAAATAAGTTTTGATGCCCTGTAGCCTCAAGAATGGAATGTATCCCCATAAAACCGAGCATTGGCACCAGACAGTGATGCATTAAAGGAACATTCCTGACCTTGGTTAAGAATGTCCATGTTTATTAGTTTATTCTGGTTTCTGCATGCAATATTTGCACAGTACAAATTGCGTAGGTACCTTGTGGTATATTACTGACTGATAGTGTCGGCTGAATGTGCTATCTGCTTTGGTGCACAAAATCTGGCTGGATCACTGGGACTCTGAGCTGTGGCATGCTTATTCTTTTATTGGGAAGTTTGATTAGAAGAGCAGCCATAACAAGCGAGGACTTGCTTCACATTTTTCCCTTTTTAACTTGCGGACAGTAGGGGGTTGGCTGTTGTTTCAAGGCTATGGTATAAAGCAACAAGTAATGGCATGCACTCAGGGTGCTGGTGACTGATGAGCAAGTTTCCGACCCAGTCTGATGTGATGGGTTCTGTTTTAACACAAGGCCTTTGAGCTGCAGTGTAAAGCGAATGAGATATGCACACTGCCAACCCAGTGTCTGGATGAAGGTGAACTGTTAGCCCTGGGAACAGTCTCAAATGAAGGAGAGACCACTTGGGATTGGCTGCTGTGGCTTGGCTGGTTGCTTGTCCAAATGAATTTTATCCCCACGACCCTTCTCCATTGCAGCAGCCTTGGCGTGAGTTGATCGTCATTAAATCCTGAAAACCGTGGAAACCTGAAGCCCTTTAGACTTTCACATGCTTAACAGGAGAGCTCTGGTCAGATGATCTCCAAATATGGGAAATAAACCTATCAACAGTTAGACACAGGCAGCTGAGTCTCAAAACAAGGTCATTCGCATTTCTCTCCAGCACTGAAATCAACAAAGAGATGTTATATAACTTCTATTTATATCCTGTTTTCTCACTCGCTGCGCAGCACACAAGAGCTTTTTGAAAGTGGGAGGTTTTTTAATGAGCTCTTACGTTTTTTTTCACCTTTCAAAGCGAAAGGAGTTAGCTTGTCATTGGAAAAGAGAGGAAAAAAAAAGATGAATTCATTTGCAAATGTTAGTGATTTGATGGTCTGGCTAGGAGAAATGAGCTGTGGAATAAATTGTATTCAAAGTCTTTGTGTATTGGGGTTAAATGTTGACTTTGTACTGGTGCCTTGATAATTACCTGCCAGGTATTCTGATAACCTGAATCAACCAGGATAGTTATCATTCTGAGGCTGCCAAAATGTGATGTTTAATATTAAGTGACAATTGCAGCATTTCATTCCAAAATTGCCTCCTCGCCTCCTCCCCCGATACCTTTCAGATGTACCATTGTATAATAAATGCTCACTCATGAGTCATAGCCCATCTGCAGCGCCTCTAACAGCAGATTCTGTGTTGCTGTCTCTGTTTAAAGCTCCATTTATTACAGTGAAGCCACCCTAGTTTATTGTTGGGTAAACAAGGCAACAGACCATAATAACATCTTGTGCTAACATGGCACCTTCAATGAAGCAAACTTTCCCAAAGAGCAATGCAGTATTTTCAGGGGAGGATGGGGTGTGGGGGGAGTGGTAATGCAAGCTGAGGTAGGGCAGGTAACTGAAGACCTGGTCAATGGAGATAGGATTGCCAGCTCTGGATGGGCACAATCCTGGTAATTTGATCACTTAACATCGAATTGGCCCATTCCCATCATTGTTCAGTTGATGCATCCAATTTGGGGCATTCCTGCCTTCCCAAGCCCCATCGTAAAGCAAAGAGACTCTTCATTACCTGGCTGATGAGCATTTCAAACTTCTTGAAATGGCATTCTTCACCCCAAGCTCTTCAACCTCCAAGCAGTTGGGAAAATAAACACTTTCGTTTAAACACACCTGTGATATTTTTTTCACCCTGGTCGCTAGCAGCAGTATCTAGAAAATGAATCTTCTATTCCTGAAAACTCCGCAGGGTTGGTGGGCCTGGCAAAGAGGTAGACTTTAAAGGAGTTTAAAGGTTCAATCTGAAGGCAGGAAATGTCTCCACCAGACGGTCTTGCTCTTCTTCTCTATTGGCTGTCTATCTCTATGTGCTTGCACCATGACTTCCATTGCTCCCTGGTACCAGTGAAGACTTGTGGCCCATGGGTAAGTCTACGAATGTGACTTAGCAGCAGTTAGACATTTCACACCATAGCACATCCATCTTGGCGACGCTTCCTATCCATTCATGGTCTGGATGGCACAGACTGGAAACACAAGTACAGTGTCGAATGGGTTCCTTTGAAAAGAAGCTCAATAATGTCAATGGGTTATTAAAGGGAAATGTAAATAGGTTTCCTTGCACAGGATCTCAAACAGAAGATACAAGATTAAATTTCTTTGTACAGATCAATGGGCAAAATAAATTGCCCATGAGAGAGCAGCCTTCTCCAACAATTGCTGCAATGGCAATATTAAACTACTCAATTTATTTATTAGTGTCACAAGTAGGTTTACATTAACAGTCCAATGAAGTTACTTTGAAAATTCCCCAGTCACTGCATTCTGGAGCCTGAGGGAGAATTTAGCATGGTAAATGCATTTAACCAGCATGTCTTTTGGACTGTGGGAGGAAACTGGAGCACCCAGAGGAAACCCATGCAGAGATGGGGGGAACGTGCAGACTCCATGTAGTGATCGAAGCCAGGAATCAAACCCAGGTCCATGGCACTGTGAAGCAGTAGTGTTAGCCACTGTGCCGCCCCACTAAATGTAAATGCCTGAACCTGTCCCTGCATAAACTGCAAGCTGAGTTAGATCAGGAAACTGAAGATGTAGTCACTAGAGTAGGATTGACAATGCTGGGTGGGTACACGCCTTCCATCATTGAAACACACACTGGCAGCCATGTGTATTATCTACAAGGCACTGCAGGAACTTATCAAATCTCCTTAGACAGCACCTTCCAAATCCATGGCCTCCAACTAGAAATCAAGGGCAGAAGATACACATGAACACAACCACCTGGAAGTTCCCCTCCAAGTCACTCACCATCCTGACTTGGAAATATATTGCCATTCCTTCACTGCCGCTGGGTCAAAATCCTAGAACTCCCTCCCGAACAGCGCTGCTGGTATACTTACACCACACAGACTGCAGCAGTTCAAGAAGGCGCTCTCTCACCATTGCTTCCTCGAGGGCAATTAGGGATAGGCAATAAATGGCCTGGCCAGTGATGCCCACATCTCTGGAAGAGCTTCACACCAGATCTGTTGAACTTAGAATTGAAGCAAAATTGGTTGCCTGGGCAGCTTCCTCTTGAGAAGAGAAAGAACTCGAAAGGTCCCTGTACACCATTCGAAAAGAGAGTTTCAAGGCCAGTGTCCAGGACACAAACATCCTTTTTGTGCTTGCTTATTTGTCTGTCGTCAACTTTTTTTTGAAGATTGTGTGTTTTGCTCCCTGTTACATCAGCCAGAATGTTGACTTGAAAGAATTGCCTAGGGAACTGAATTATCAGCCAATGCAGTCAATCAGTCACTAATCCCGGCTGCTTCAGCAGCTCTGCCATTTCAACAGAGAGGTATTCCGGCTTCATTACCCTGTTGGGCTCAGTGACTTTTCAGCATTGATTCCTCTTGAGGTGGGTATCACACATTTCCCCCCACCCCCCCAAACGCACACATTTTGGAGAGTGGCAAATAGGCAACAAGAAACCCACAGTCATTTTTCTTTCCTCCTTGGAGCTGGGCCAGAACAAAACAACGTGTACCATTTAACATTTTCACCTTATCAGCACTGCAATTTCCTGTGAGGGAAGGGGCTGTTTCATTTCAGCAACTTAATTTCCCTGTGTGGTGCGACATTCCCAGTCAGTCACCCCCGCCAACACCCAAAAAAGCAAACATTTTCGGTAAACAACCTTTGAGCAGCTGGGCTGGCTGGAGCGGAGCCCACACTACTCGGTCATCACTCATTTAAGGTTAACGTGCCAGATGTACAGAGGACATGAATAATGGAGGTGCTGAACTGCAGGGCATGTGAGCTGAAACTTTTATCAGCAAAGTGAAAGGGAGAGGCTGGTGTGAGCTGCCTTGAACTCTACACGGCAGCATTCTAGGATTTTCCATTGGCAGGCTGCACTGCTTTTCTACTGCAGTAGAGCTGGAGACTAGAGGGGAGCTGTAGGATATAAATTGGCCTCATTAAAACTTTACACTTTGGTGCCGTCTTTGCTTTCTGTCAAAGCCAGCCTGTCCTGTGCAAAAAAGATAAAAAGCTTTTTAATTCGATGCAAACTGATGTAAATCTTGCAAGGTTCATCAGTGCTGTTGTCTCTATTTCTTGGAATGTAGACATTACTCAAGTCTGCGTCCAGACTCTCTCCTCACTTCACCCTGGGTCTCTTGTTTAAGAGAGGCAAAGCAGCTCTCTAGAGATCCAGCAGCAACTCTGCACGTAAACCATTGACGAAGAAAGGTGGATCTTGCAATCCAACAAGCTCACAGCCACCATAAATTATCAGGTGAAGAGGGGAACAGTTAATCGCAGTGCAGTACTTTTGACAGCAGTATTTTTTTTAAAAACACTGATTTCACTGCACTTGCGCTGTCTCTTAAAGTGGATGCAGCTAATCTGCAGCAGTCGGATTTTAAAAGCTGCTTCTGAATTGTTCAACAACCTCCTTCCACGAGGGGATGTTGGGTCACAAAGTGCCCTTATTTTATTTAGCTATGTAGTGTCAAATAATACAAAAGGTCTTTCAGCCCATCTTGCCTATGCTTGGCCTTTGAACTGTCCAATGAATTCCCTTTTTCCCCCATCATCCTATTCCTTGCAATTTCTTCCTTTTCAAGCGGGTTTCCAATTCTGTGTTGAATGTTTCCTGCCTTGAGACATACATAAGCGAGGTTCTGAACATTGAAGTTTGCAAGCAGAGTTTTCTACTTCCAACTACACCCCTCAGCACGGTGGCACAGTAGTTAGGCACCCAGGTTCAATTCTGACCTCAGGTGACTGTGTGGACTCTGCACGTTCTCTATGTATTTGCATGGATTTCCTCTGGGTGCTTTGGTTTCCTGCCTCAGTCCAAAAGACGTGCTGGTTAGGTGCTTTGGCCATGCTAAACTCTCCTTCAGTGTATACAAACAGTGCTGGAGTGTGGCAACTAGGGGATTTTCACGGTAACTTCATTGTAGTGTTAATGTAAGCCTACTTGTAACATCAATAAATAAACTTAAACTAAATAAGGCAATTGGAAGTCCTTATTAATGCAGAGTGACACATGAATGGGCATGTCATGGGAGGGGGTGTTACAGGGGAAAGGGGTTTCATTGCAATAGATCTTTCATGCTGATTTCATACAGTGTTGCTTCTGTGTATGCTGACTGTTGCTATGGAAATGAGCTGTTCCAGGCTGATAACAAACTGGGTGGTAACTTCCCCCACATCACCCACGCAATGACATAGGGCTTTCCAAGTTCTGAATGAAAATGCTTCAGGCACATCCTCTACTCCGGAAGGATTGCAGGCATTGGAAAAGGTTTGTTTTACCAAGGCAACATCAAGAAGCAGCACTGAAATTGCCAAGGATGTTAACTGCAGTGCTGTCTAATTTTAATTGCCCTGTCAGTTGTGTGTTGAATTCTCATAACTGATAGCTGGTTAAGTGGCATCTGTCACCTGATGAAATTACAATACAAGGAGCTTTGATAAAGCTGGGTTGACTATTGCTGTCCCTGTGCGGATATGTCAAGCTGACAGTAGGAGTCGAGCAGAACGCAAATTTTACTCAGGAGGTCTATAAGTCAGTCATGCCTCCCCCCCAATGTTCATTTCAGTTGAAATCAATAAATTTAGTTAGGAACTTTGTGAAGGAGATTTACAGCACCAACGTTTTTTGAAAATAGGCCCACCAATAACGGCTTGCATTGATGTAGTACCTCTGATGTCCAAAGGCCTTTGACAGGAGTGTAACCAGTCAAAAACATTGATACTGAATAGAACAGGTATAAATATGTAGACTTTAATGAGCGTTTTAAAAAAAAATGAGAGGTGAATTGGGGCCTAGGCTGGTTGAAGACAACACAGTAAGAAGTCGCACAACACCAGGTTGAAGTCAACAGGTTTATTTGGTAGCAAAATCTACTAGCTTTCGGAGCGCTGCCCCTTCAGCTGCTCCTTCAGAAGGAGCAGTGCTCGAAAGCTAGTGGATTTTGCTACCAAGTAAACTTGTTGGACTTTAACCTGGTGTTGTGAGCCTTCTTACTGTTTTTACCCAGTCCAACACCAACATCTCCACATCATGAACACCACAGGTAGTGTTTACAATGCTGCCAATTTAAAACAAGCTATTTTTAAGAAGCCTTCATTATGCATTTAAATGGACAAATGGTGTTCTGAATTGTTAGCTGTTGAAAGTGGCCTGAAGGTCCCTGCATTGGGTACATTTGGCTTAGTAATTGAATTTAATACAGCCTTTCCCGTTAAGATTTGTGAGCTGTTAATAAGTGAGCAACGGGTGCTCACTGATGCAAGCAGCAGAGTTTAGCATAAGCATATACAGTGGATGTAAAACGGAAAGCATGTTCACTCGGACTAATCTTATTTGTGGGAAAATGCTGATTCAGAGATGTTCTGCTTACCTTTGGAGTTTATATTTTGCCACGTGCACATGTTTGGAGATTGGGATATGTGTTTGAGTGCAAATCGTGTATCTTCTGTCAAAGGGACAAATATGATTTTTTTTGCCTCTGGGATGCAAGGGACATTGAAGAATATTGTCCTGTGATGATGAAGAATCATCTTGAACTGCTGCGGTTCTTGTGGTGATCAGGTGCCCCCACAGCAGCAGCGTTAGATGGAAGATACCAGGATGTTTCCTCAGTGGCAAAGTCCAAGTCATCTTTAGCTCTATACTCGTTAATTTCAATGCTCACTTGACCGGCCTCCCATTTTACATCCTTTGTATAGATTTAGGCTAAACTCTGCTGCTTGCATCAATGAGCACCCCTTGCTCACTTGCTGACCTACATTGGCAGCAAGTCAGTTTTAAAATTCTTATCTTTATTTTCAAATCCTTCCAAGGCCTTGCTCCTCCCTATCTGTGTAATCTCTTCAATCTTTCCAACACTCAGTTCTCTGTTGTCCTCCGCTCTAGGCTTTTGCCACTTCCCCTACGTTCATCCTGGATGTAGCTCAGGCCCCATTTCACCTCTCTCTTTTCCTTTTAAGATGCTCATAAAAATCTACACATTTGATCCTGACCTTCGATTCAGTATCAATTTTTTTGATAGATCACTCTCCTGACCCCTCCCCTTTGCCAGTGGGTCATCACCTTGATGTGGTGGAAAAGCTTGTGAATTCTGGTGATCCCTTGAGCAGTGCCCTTAGGTACTCCTTGCTCCCAGTAGGGCCATGCTTGGCAGCATGTGCGTAGGAGGGGTGTGCCAGACAAAGGGCGCTGTGGAAAGTCCTCAGTGACAAGATGGTCATCCATCAAGATCACGTGACCAATGACAGTGCCCCCAGGCTCACTGCATTAAACTAAGTCACTCTTAGGCTTCTCTCCAGGGCCCAATTGTCATGTCCGGTTGTGATGGAGAATTGGCACTGGGGGCAGGGCCTGAGAGCCCCAAGTCAAGAATCTCCACATAGTTGGCAGAAGGGTGCCTTTTGGGCAGCAGCATCTGTGACTAGGTCATCACCTTCAGGATACCCTTTGCTCACTCCAAATGCAGGGATGGAAGTAGAAAAAGTGCTCTAAAAATAGGCTGACCCAGTTTCTTCTAGTTGGGGAACCACACCCTGCAGAATTGCCATCTTTGTGCTCAGAGAAAGAAAACTTTTAAATTTTGCAACTTGGAATGTCAGAACACTCAAGTGTCTGCCTGAAAAGAACTGCAGTTGTATGACACGAACTGTCAAGACTCTGCATTGATATTGCTGCCCTCAATGAGAATTGCCTCCCTAGGGAGGGGCAACTGAAGGAACAAGCAGGGGGATGCACCTCCTACTGGAAAGGCAAGGCTGATCACAACCTTTGTGTCCACAGAGATGGTTTTGCTATCAGAGTACGTATTAGATATACCATTAACACTCAATTGTAAAGTGCAAGGTTTGTGACATTTCACCCGCAGCTCAACCATAACAAAAATGCCGCTGACATCAGTGCTTCTGCACCAACTTTTGACTCCAATGAAGATATTAAGGAAAGGTTCTATTCTTACCGTGGTGATGTTCTTGCTGCCATCCCAAACGAAATAAAGTTCATTCTTCTGGGGAACTTTAAAGCCAGGGTTAGCCATGACTCTGCTGTGTGGAGTGGAACCATTGGGAAAAACTGGGTGGAAAAAGCTGAAAAGGCATGCTCAGAATAACAAATACCCTATTCTGCCAGAAGGACCAAATATAAAACCATGTGGAGGCGTCCTAAATCAAACCACTGGTACCTCCTGAGTTATGTCATTGTTTGATTCAAAGATCTAAGTAGCATCTGTATCATTTGATCCATGCGGGGGGCTGATATCAGCTGGACAGATCACTACTGTGTTTGATCAGTGATGAACACCTGTGTAGCACCAAGACATCACAAGACCCAAAGGTTCAAGAGGAAGAAGATCAATATCTTAACCTTAAAGCAGCCTGAGCAAACCGATGAGTTCCAATTGCCAGGGACCAGTCTGGAAAATATTCAAACTTCCAACTCCAGTTCAAAACAATGTGACCTAATAAAGTCAGCTCCTGTGCCCAGACCACTGGGTATGAGAATCGTTATCACCGGGACTGGTTCGTTCAAAATAAGGCTGAAGCATGTGACCTCCTGGATCAAAAGCAACAGTCTTCACTCCCTGATAGAACAACCCAAGGTCACAAATCAAGAAGGCAGCATTCCAACATTCAAGGTTGATGTCCAAAGACAAATCCATAAGTTAAAGGCAAGAACAAGCCCAAGAGATCCAACAACACACTGATCACAAGCCCTCATGACTGTCTATAGATCCAAGTCAAATGGATTAAATCCCTTCTCACAGGATAGTGTTTCTCTTTGCAAGAATGACAAAGCCATCCAGCAATGCAGGGAAGGACAATTTCTCAAACTCTGATACTCTCCAGTCTATTCCCTCAGTCCCCTGTGATAGAATTCATAGGGAAACTACCAATAGTAAGAAAGCTGCAACAAGCAATTAAGCAACTAAGAAAGCTATGGAATCAGCGGAGGTATTTCCCTCTTGCCCAGAGCAGAGAAAATCCTGATACAAGTTGTCCTGGATACTAGTTGATACAAGTTGACTGTGGCTGAGGAAATCCTCCCAGAGACAGGTGAGGCTTTACATCTTCCCAGAGGAAGCCCTGATGTAGTCTTTGCCAGACAAATCGAAGAAAAATGTTGAGACCAACACCCAGATGAGTTCTTAATGCGTACATAAACCTGAATAAAGAATTTGACTAAGTAAATTGTAAGGCTTTGTGGAATGTGCCCCTATGGTTTGGAAGTCCAAGAAACTTCTTCATAATCTTGCAATTGTTTCATGATGATATAACCACAACTGTCTTCAGCAGATCATCACAAATCCAGACTAATGTCATGCAAGGCTTAGTGATAGCCCCCATACTGTTTACAATCTACCTGACTCAACAATCAACTGCCCCCACCCTTGAAAACACCCCAAGCCTGGAGATTCTCCAGGTTCTGCTATAAGTTTGTGTTGTGTGACTGGAGGAGTTGTAAATGAAGATGAGCCGTGTCGAATCATCCTCGCTTCTGACCCCTTAACAGAAGGAAAGCCATTTGAGTCTTGCAGTCAAACATTTTGGTTAATGAGCATTCCCGATTGCTGCAGCACATGGTTATGGGATATGAACCTCTGCTCATTGCTCACTGAAGAGTAAGTTCATGAATTCATATAAGTGACCCAGCAATGCCCCATAGGAAAAACAGGACAGAATACAAGGCCAGTTTAGTTTCATTAACTCAAGTCCTTTGGGTTAGCACTACTGTTACATAGCGCCAGGGACCTGGGTTCAATTCCTGGCTTGGGTCACTGTCTTTCTGTGTGGAGTTTGCATATTCTCCTTGTGTCTGTGTGGGTTTCCTCCGATTTCCTTCCACAGTCCAGAGATGTGTGGATTAGGTGGATGGATAATGCTAAAGTGACCCTTAGTGTCAGGAGGACTAGCTAGGGTAAATGCATGGTGTTGTGGGGATGGGGTCTCGGTGGGATTGTGATTGGTATGGACTCGATGGGCTGAATGGCCTCCTTCTGCGTTGTAGGATTCTGTGATTCACTCGTATGCATGTTGAGCTAGTCTTATTTATAATAGAATCCTCCCTGTATCTTTCTCACTGGATAGCAGTGCTGATAGCAGCATGGTTATATGAACCATGACCATAGGCCTAGAGGAGCCGAGAGCAAAAGTCCTCTCAATCCAATTTACCACCTTTATAAACTAAGCCTTTTGGATAAAGTTCTTGGGTGATTCTTTTAAATTTTCAAGTTTAAAAAATATTTTGGGTTAAAAAAATATTTCAGGAGAAGATGAAATTGGCCCGATCCAGTGGAGCAGTGATGTGCTGATGGGTTGGTAAGTAAAGCTTGAGCGATTTGAGAGGAAATGGCTGGTGGAAGAAGACAAGATCTGGTTCAAAGTTCAAAAGTGCTGGTTCACGTCACCAATTGAGCAATGGATAATATCTCAACACAGCACAGAAAGGAAGCAAGCCCCTTGCAACCTTGTTCAGTTGTGGTCAATCACTACAGGTGAAGTCAACCGGGATGCTGCGCATCCATGCAAAATCTTGGTGGTTTGCTTTCCTAAGCTGACATGGTGACCTAGCAGTAATCATGGTTACTGAAGCAAGTCAGGATTAAGATGGAGGTTCAATTCCTAGCGTTTTGGGAGAAGTCACTGGGCATCATTTTGGGGAAAATCAAATAGCTTCCCTATGGCACATCTGTTCACACTCTACCTAACCTGACTTATTTCGCTGCCTGACAGTGACCTGATCTCATTGTATAGCCTTACAGCAGAGGGCAGGATTGGATCTTTTGTGTTACCAAGGTCAACAGAAATTTGCCTTGACAGACTATGTAATCCGGGCCATGAGATATTCTTATTGCAAGACTTTAATCTGAGTTCTTGAATCCATTTAGTGACGTTACTTTCTTTTAAATGGTATTTCTGAAGAAGTTTTTTTTTGTAGGGAAGAGGGAAAGAAGTGTGACCATTTTGCTGACTGACTGGGAGTGAGCCAAAAATAAATCAAGATTCCAAAGGACTCTCTTATTTTTTTGGAGGGAGGTTGGAGACGTGGTGGAGGGAGGCTTCATCTGGTTACTGTGAGCGGTGCCTAGCACTATGTAATAAATGACTTTGCTTTTTGAATTGAAAACAATAGTATTGGGCAAAGGCCCAAAATGTAGGACACCATCAAGGTTGAACAGAATGAGAAATGAGGTAAATCATGAAGCTGCGACTACTGAAAGGTACCCTGTTTAGAAGTCTTTAAAAGCAGTCAGGGTGGAAAGATGGAAGGGAGGAGATTTTAGATGGGGGGAGGAAGAGGGGTGGAAGTAAGTAGGATACTCTTAACAGAATGAGGATCCAAGGAGGAGGGAGGACATTTTGTCCAACATGTTCAGAGAGTGTGTGGGGGGCAAAGAACAAAAAGAAAGAAGTGAGGGAGTGACTAAAGTTCAAAGTTGAGGGAGATTGCCCATGAAAACAAATGTTTTTTTTTCTGTCTACAATCGGGTTGCAAGGGAATGGGAAGTGGGGTTTGGAGCATCATGATTTGGAAGCAATGTTTAAATTAAATGGACTTGAACTTTACAGAAAATCAAAAGTAGTTGAGGGTGAAAAAAAGTACTGGTACAAATGAGGACATCAGCATGTCTGGATTCAGCTTTAAAAGTAGAAATGTGGATGATTCATTTGAGGTTGAAGCAGAAGGTTAGGTCAAAAGGTTAAATAGAACTAAATGTTGCTACTTAGAATTAGAGACATTATGAAAAAAACACGAGTAAAATTTTCCTATTTGTGGGATCGCAAAATTTATCTTTCAACTTCTTTTGAGATTGAGTGAAAGAACTTTTTTTCTCTGTACCACTGAAGACAAGGTGGGAATCTGTGCTCAGTTTGAGAACACTAAAGATGGATGCACTAAGTCTGTACGATTTGAGGAATGTTGCTGAGAATGTATTAGCAGTAGCCAAAGGCTAGATAGAATTGGATAATGAATTGAGGAGGTTGAGATGGAACCAAGTTAGTAGGAGCCCTAAGCTTAATGGCCATTGTTGACCACAATGCGGATACAATGATTTCTGTGGGAACTGGCAAATAGCTTTTCTGGATAACTTGCTTATAAAGGTGCTCACCTTAGATGAGACACAAAAAAAAAATACCAGATTTATCAACTGTTGAAGAGCAGAAATTGTGTCGTGAATCTATCAACTCTCCATGTATGATGAGTATAGTTATGTGGATAAAAATTATATGGCATTAAAAAAAATATGATTTCCTTTACCAAAAGATATCATTCATATTTGGAGCTCTCACTCTAAAATGTGTCACTACTTCCAGCTGATGAATGGCTTTCAGGCTCCTGTTGACTCTATTGTATGCTGTCCACCAAATGTTCCAGGATGATTCTCACTCATATATATCTCGCATATCACTCCCAACCCAAGTCCTGATTTGTTCAAATCTTTCCCACCAAGGCTGAAATTCAATTTCCAAGATGATGTGCCTTATTCTTTTAACTCACCACACTCTTGTTTTAATGTCTGGCAGATTAAATCTTCTAGTCTTTGCCTGAAAACCACCACTGGGATTTATCAAACTTCATTAGTTTCTCATTAACAATAAGTATGAAATTTAAATGTAACATCAAGAACCAGGATCCAGAGCACAAAGTAAAATCGCAGCAATCACAAGTAAAACTGCTTTGTCATTGGTAGATAATCTTTGGGACAGTTTTTTATGTAGAACTCAAGCTTGACCCATTGCCTCAGTTGTTCACTGTCTCATTTGACTTGCCCAATCTGGTCACAATCTATTTTTTCCGCAAGTTGTTGAAGAACAACTTTTTAACTCTTCCTCCGGAATTAAAAATGGCTCTTTTAATCCACAGGTGTCGGTCCACCTTGTTGTCAAACGAGGGGCATGCACATGGTGGGTCGTGCATGGGCTGCTCTTGGAGGTTTCGAGAGTGGCCTAGTACTTTGTGTCGTTGCGTGTGCTTAAATCTGGACCAGCAGACGGGCACCACAACAGCTCAGTGACTATCACTGCTACCTGTACAGATACATGAATTTGGGCCTGTGTCTGTGGGAGTTTGCGCATTCTCCCTGTGGTTGCGTGGGTTTCCTCCGGGTGCTCCGGTTTCCTCCCACACCCCAAAGATGTGCTCTTAGGCTGATTGGTGTACCAAATTGACCCTACACTATTCCCCCCTGGATCTGGCTACGTTAGGGGTACCATTCACATACACACGGGGCATGGTAGGTGTAGGAAAATGCTTTGTTGAAATGGCGGCGCGGGCTCGTTGAGCCGAAGGGCCTGTTTCCTGTGCTGGGTTGTTCTTTGTTCTTTGTTCAATACAAAGGATCTCAGCCCCATAATCACTATTATCCTACTGGCTGTTGATTTGGGAATTGCAATAGAGATGATGGTGAAATTGCAAGCTGAAGTAATTGGGTAATGGACCTGGCAAAATGAATCTGTCTCTTCGATGCCAAGATGTTTGTTAATCAGGTGACATAGTGGTTAGCACTGCTGCCACACTGCCAGGGACCTGGGTTTGATTTCCAGCTTGTGTCATGTTCTCTTTGTATCTGCATGGGTTTCCTCTGGGTGCTCCAGTTTCCTCCCACTGTTCGAAAGATGTGCTAGTTAGGTGGCCATACCAAATTGGCGTGGCAACTAGGGAATTATTACAGTAACTCCATTGCAGTGTTAATGTAAGCCTGCTTGTGACACAAATTAAAAAACTTAAAACGCCATCAGGGTGTGTTGCCACAACTTGTAACACTCTTGGCTATTTTTTTAAAAGTCCAACAGCTGCAGGTGTCTAACTTAATTGCACTGTAGAGATTTCCCCAGTGTGAATCAGTTTGATAAAATATGACTTTGAATGGAAAATCTCCAAGGGATGTGCAGTTCCTTGTCTTCAGCATTTATTTATAGCCTAAGTGATAAGTAATGAGGGTGGTAACAGGAAGCACAACATTGTATGTGCTTAATAAAAACAGAAAATGGTGGAAACATTCAGCCAAACACACATCATTTGTTTAATTCAGTCTGTATTCACAGTGATTCCTGGAACCTTGTAACTTGCACTTTGACCCTTCAACAATATTCTCATGCCTTTTGTCACTATTGGAAAATACAACAGCACACTGTCTCAATTTTAGTTTTCTCTTTCAATCCACCACCAAGCAGACGTCAAAACACCCACACTCCCACAAGCCCCTGCCACTCCACTCCTTTCCCCTAATACCTGAAGACCAAGCAGTGGGTGGCCCACTGTTCTGAGTTGGGTTTGATTCCCAGTTGGAGGTGAAATAACAGTTTACAAACCAAAAGGATATTTACACCTTGCTATGTGGATATGAAGAAACGTTAAGAGGATATTGTAGTTAGCTATGAACGATTGTGCAACCTCTCCACACTCCTCCAAGTCTGATCTCTTGCACCAGTCCTATTTTCATCATTCCACTCTCAGCTGCCATGTGCCCTAAGCTGTGAAATCTACTCGCTAAACCTCTCTGCCTCAACCTCTCCATTATGAGACTCCTTAAAACCTACCTGTTCAGCCAAACTTTTGGTCACCTGCCCTATAACGTGTAACTTGGTGTGACATTTTGTTTGATTTCACTCCTGCAAAGCACCTTGGGATGTTTTGATTACGTTAAAAGTGCTACAAAAATGCAAGTTATTGTTGTAGAAGTCAATTGAGGTCTAGCAGCATCCGATATATTAATATCTGATTGATCACTTCTCTATCTTGACAGCATTCATTTTACTGCCGCCTGACAGAAGATAAGAAGTCTGAGAAATTCTTCAAGGTGTTTTATGACCGCATGAAGCTTGCGCAGCAAGAGATCAAAGCTACAGTGACTGTAAATACCAGCGACCTTGGTAATAAAAAGAAAGACGATGAATCTTCAGAGAAGGACGTGCCTGTACGGAGAAGAGGTAAGGCCAGGACTGAAGAATACTCTCGTGTACGACAAAAGCACCTGGTCAGGCACAATGTAGACTAATTATTTATTCTAATTGCCATTATTATCCTAAAACTGGAACTTTAATTGCTTCATATAATTGTATTGAGACCTGCTAATTGGCCTTAGGAATTGGAAAGGAGCACTTCATTTTCAGTTTTAAGGTGCCTTTGCAGTTTTCTCAGCTTTGTTGTCATTCATCAGAGCTGATGAATCAAATCCTTAAGTGCTCTCTACAAATTTAAAAGCTGCCACAGCTGTAAATAAAAATGCGAATAAGTTCAGAGAAATTAACAAGGGCAAAATGATTAGAGAGTTAGCTGAGTCACACTCGATGAACAAGAGATGAAGGCAGATTTAAAAGTTCAGGCTCCACTGAGCCTTTTCCTCACCAGTGGAATAGGTTGGGATCCCAGTATGTTTGGAAAGGTCTTCTCCTTCAACACAGCTTTTATTTAGAACATAGAAAAGAGCATAGAAAAACTACAGCACAAACAGGCCCTTCGGCCCACAAGTTGCATTGATCATATCCCTCCCTACTAGGCCTATCTATAACCCTCAATCCTAATAGAACATAGAAAAACTACCGCAAGCGTTTCTGCCTGTACGTGGAGCAACTTTTATGCCTTGGCCTTGTTCTGTGACGTGAGCTTTCCACCCATTGGGACTATTTGGCCACCATTTTAAACATCCCTAGAACATCTTAGGCAGTTGCCCTTGACTCAGATGCAGTCTGTCAGCTAAAGTTTAAAGTAGAGCTATTGGAGATGTCTTTCCCCCCCAGAACTGAATGATAAATAGTTCATGTCGAAGCAGTTGTACAGACTCCAGTGCAACACAAAATACTATAAACACCAATATTTAAAGCACTGCTTTTGACCACCTGCAAACTAAACCACATCAACTCCCTGAGGAGAGTGATTCCAAATAGACAAATGGGTTGAAGAAATGGCTGATCAGCAACCAGTACAACTAATGATTGGGACAACATCCATCAATTCCTGCTGTGACAGGAAAAATTGAAAGATTTATCTTTTCAGTATCTTGACTACAGTCTTGGAATAATGTGAGACAATTGACTTGTTTATGCTAAGGGTAGGGTTTTCACTGAATAGACAGATGTGTGGCATGGCAGACTGGGAGCCAATGCTCCAGGCAGACTTTGAGATTCTCACGCACCCTATTCTTGGTCACATCAGTGGGTACAGGCCTCCTTTTGGAGGTGGCTCCCCCTTCACGTTGTCGCTATGACTGCTGAGGCCATTTTTTTTTTTAATGTAATCATTTTGAAACATGCATGGAGGCCCCCTCCTACCTCAGTGACAGGCTACATCTTGTTCTGTGTTCGAGGGCCTCCTCTTGGCCCATCAACCTTCAGAATACTCATCCACCATCCTTAATTGGATGGAGAACCTGGCCTCTGACCGTGAATTGCCCCATTGGGAGAAGATTACTGCTGGGTGACTGTTTCCCCTACTATAACTGGCTGTGACCCCGTTTGACCCTGACCCGGAGGACAAAACCCTGTCCTAGGCCCTCCAGTTTTTGAAATAGGAAACAGTAGTTTGTCACTGTTAATCTATATCTATTTACAGGTTTTGAAGCACTTTGAAAGGAATTTTAATCCATGAACTGATAATAAACTTCATTCATTCTTGGAAGTTAGCTTGGAATGATGCATTTAATTGGCCAATAGATCCTGCTTTCTCGAGAATGAAGTGGTGCAGTTTGTGCCAATGTCAGGTTAAATGAGTGAAATTCTTTCTCATCAAAGCACGGATTAACTGTCTCTGATCCTTTCAAAAGGTGTCACAATATCAAATTGGCGCTACATGCCTCAGTGGGGTATGGTTCATAGTTGTTGATTGGGGGAAAATGCTGGGAGCTGCAATGCCTGATTCCCTGAAAACTCATGACCAGCAAGGCTGTTGAGAAATCAGTTAGATTTTTGATCTGATTTATTATTGTCACATGTATTAGCACACAATGAGAAGTATTGTTTCTTGCGCACTATGCAGCCAAAGCATACTGTTCATAGAATAGGAAATGAGAGAGTGCAAAATGTTGTTACAGTCGTATCTAGGGTGTAAAAAAAAAATCAACTTCATGCGAAGTAGGTCCATACAAAAGTCTGATAAGAACAGCTGCTTCCCTGTTGCTGAGTCGGTTGGTACGCAATGTCAGACTTTTGTATTTTTTTCCCGATGGAGAAGATAGAAAAAGAATGTCCGGGGTGCATGAGGTCCTTAATTACGCTGGCCGCTTTGCCGTGGCAGCACGCAGTGTAGACAGAGTCAATGGATGGGAGGCTGGTTTGCATGATGGACTGCGCTTTGTTCAGGACCTTTTGTAGTTTCTTGCCATCTTGGACAGAGCAGCAGTGATACCAAGCTGTGATACAATCAGAAAGAATGTTTTTTTGTGGTGCATCTGTAAATGTTGGAGCTGACATGCCATGTTTCCTTAATCTTCTGAGAAAGTAGAGGCACTGGTGGGCTTTCTCAACCGTAGTGTCTTTTTTAACTATAGTGAAGAACATATTATGAATACAAAATGAGAAACACGTCTTTGTCAGCCTATATCTACTATATGGAGATTCACCTGTCTAAACCCTAGGGGACACACTTGAGAAATAAGCCTGTATTTGCTAGAGTTTCAAAAACTGAGAGGCGATCATGTTGAAACTTAGAAAATTTATGCAGGGTGTGACAGGGTAAATGTAAATGTTTCCTCTGGTGAGACTGGACACAGTCTCAGAATAGTAGGTGGACCAATTAAGACTGAAATAAGGAGGAATTTCTTCACTTGCAGGGTAGTGAATCTTGGAATTCCCTACCCCAGAGGGCTGTGGAAGCTCAATCACTGGGCACTTTTGAGACATTTCTGGGTATTAATGGTATCAAGAGATGTGGTGATGGTGGGTACAAATGGTGTTAAGATTGCTTGAGCAAGCTTGATGGGTCAAATGATATGCTCTGATGTTCCATTAATACTTCATCCAGTTTTAGGCCTCTTGGGCAATCAAGACTATATATATGATCAATAGACTTTTGTTAATTAAATTTATCCAGTGATATGGAGCCGATATAAGTCAATGGAATTGAGATGCAGATCAGCCATGACCTATCTGAGACAGAACAGGCTCCAGGTGCTGAATGGCTCGTTTATTCCTATCATTCCTATACCTTTAACTCAGCAATTCTTTTCTACTTGTTTGGGAAAGGTGATGAAAGGACAGATTGTCTCTGACTGATCAATTATTTATTCCTTGTATTAACGTGTAGCCAAAGAACCTTCAGCACAGCTGAGTGACGAAGTACGAGATCAGCTGCTTGAGGCTTCTGCTGCCACACGGAAAGCCTATAATACCTTCCGGAGGGAAGCAGACCCAGAGGACCACTTTGCTGCTGCTGAGGGCAGCCAAGCAGCTGGAGAGAAGAACAAGGACGATGGGGAGATGAGCGCAGTGATTGCCATCATGCAACCAATCCTTCGGTTCTTGCAGCTGCTTTGTGAAAACCATAACCGTGACCTTCAGGTACAACCTCGACCATTGCACCTCTTCCGATCTTGTATTCTGGATTTCACCTCAAATCCATGGCCCAGTATGACTGCAGTATATTGTTCTGATGAACCAAAGTTGAATTTATGTCCTATAGTTAATGGCAAGGTGTCTAGAATCATAGCATCCCTGTAGTGCAAAAGAAGGCCATTAGGCCCATCAAGTCTCCACTGACTCTGACAGAGTATCTTCCCCAGGTTCTATCCCCATAACCCCACACGTTTATTATAGCTAATCCATCTAAGATACACATCTTTGTACACTAAGGGGCAATTTAGTATGGCCAAACCGCCAGCCTGAACTTCTTTGGACTGTGGGAGGAAACCGGAACACCCAGAGAAAACCCATACAGACACAGGGAGAGGGTGCAAACTCCCCACAGACATAATCCAAGGCCAGAACCCGGGTCTGGCACTGTGAGGCATCAGTCTTAATCACTGTGCCACCAAGCTGCCCTCTCTCTCCATTCTATCTAGAATGGAGTTCTGTTTATCTCCATTCTAACTAGAATTTTTGTGACTGATGAGGTATTGGTTCGACATGGCAATGTACATTTCTAGATATTGGTCAGTGGCATTTCCTGAATGCCTTCATATTGGTAGTATTATAGCTCTAGACATGAAGGTTTTGCACATTTGATCCATGTCCAAGATGCTTTGATTAGGTTGATATTGCCCTGAACAGCAGGTGGGTACAAGCGGCAAGCATTTCAATATTTTGTGCAATAAAAACAGAAAATGCTGGAAAAGCTCACCAGGTCTGGCAGCATCTGTGGAGAGAAACACACATGCTGCCATCTGTGGTCATTTTTCAATCCAATATGACTCCTCACAAAAACACAAAATGATATCTAGTGTTAACAACAATGTAGAAGAAACTCGGATAGGTGAAAGAGATTGTGATGGTCTTTTCTGGTCATGCACCTTCCTGTAACACACAAATCCAACAAGCACTTAGTACGTGCCATGTTTGAGAAACTTCAGGTTGATTATGATACCTTGATGGAAATTAAGTTAAATCACTGGACAGGAGGTTAAATCCACAACACTCAAACTATCTGGGGAAGCATTTTTGACTTGATAGCTAAGACTGGCCAAAATAACTTTCAGAACTATACTTTGTCTCAAGTCAATATGGTTATGCAAAATGGAGTTTTATTAAGATGTTCAAGGGATATTTATACACATCATTTTAACATATGAACAGGGAGCAGGAGTAGGCCACTTGGCCCCTCAAGCCTGCTCCGTCATTCATTAAGATCGTGGCTGAACTGTGTAGGAAGAACCGAGTGTCGTTTTGGACTGAAACGTTAATCCTGTTTTCTCCAATGCATGCTACCAGACCTGCTGAGATCTTCCAGGATTTTCTGTTCTTATTTTGGATCTCCAGCATCTGCAGTATTTCACTTCAATATTTGTGAAACTTGCTGTCTTCCATGCCAAGATTTTCCTACAATCAATGCAAATCACATTTTAGCCAATCACCAAAGCAATTGTTCCTAGAATCATGTATTGATTGTGATTATTGATATTGGGATGGAAGGATTTTGAACATCATGGGAAAATTCATATGAGCCTTTTTATCAGGGAGAGACAGCCAGTAAAACCATTAATGTATTGATATAGAGGGTTTTGAGTACAACGTTTGAATTATGAACTCCTCTTGATTGACATACATCCCATGGTATGACTGCTTTGTGGACGTTGGCAGTATAAATTATAGTCTTTTTTTTGCACCGTCAGGCAAGACATAGATGGGCATTAAGGAAGGCCAAAGTCTACATGGTTTTATTACTGCAATTCCATTTGGATGATAATCCATCTTAATAGGTTACTTAACGTATTTGATACCAATCAATGAATTAAGCCATTCCATTCAGCAGAAGCATCTTCCATAATTGACAATCCATCTAACTAATGTAGCGATGAGGTGCATGTCCTTTGTTCTAATATTTCTCCAAATGTTTTTGAATGGGTTATTCATAGCTGATACTTTATTCTGGTCAGGAACAGTTTAAATCCATTGAGATACAGGGCTGAAAAGGTTTCTGTTGTGGCATTTTGCCATGTGCTGATAAGCAGTCATAATTTAGGATCAGTTTAATATTTAGAGTTTGAGTGGGAGAGAAACATCTGTTGCTTTAACGTTCTGAGGAATTGAATACATTCAATAACTATTTTAAATTGAATATATGTATTCTGCTGAGGACTGTTCAGCCATGTTTAATATTAAGACTTTTCCTTCTGTTAGCTTATGGCCTGAACTAGTTTGAGATGTTATATTCTTCACTTGTCTATGGAAATTGTATTTATATTCCAGAAAGACAACTCATCATGCACTCTGATTCCACAATCGCACAACCTTTGCCCAGATATTGAGCAAATAAAGACAGGTTTGGTCTGTAATGATTGAGATCCACTTCAGAGTGTGGCCGATAACACTAGTGGAGACTATCTAGGCCTAGAATAGAAAGCCAGAAAGGTGTAATTTTTATAGAATTCATAGCATAGCAAACTGTTGTCCATTGTTCATGGAATCATCGAATCCCTACAGTGCAGAATGAGGCCATTTGGCCATCAAGTCTGCATCAACTCTCCGACAGAGCATCCTACCCAGGCCCTATCCCCATAACCTCACAAATTTACCCCGCTAATCCCCTTAACCTTACGTATCTTTGGACACTAAAGGGCAACTTAGCATGGCCAGTTAACCTAACCTCCAACCTTTGGACAGTGGGAGGAAACCAGAACACCCAGAGGAAACCTATGCGGACACCAGGAGAATGTGCAAACTCCACACAGTCATCCAAGGTTGGAATTGAACCTGGGTACCTGGCGCTGTGAGCAGCAATGCTAACCACTGCCACCGTGCTGGATATTGGATAGAAAGACTATTGTTGACGATGATAAAAGATGTTTACTTCTGAATCTTGGCCAAGGAACAGAACGCTCAGCAAAGCATTGTACAGTGAAACTAAGAAAAAAGATTTTTCCTGCAATATTTTGTCCAGAAATCTTGTGTTGCTTAAGTGTCCCCTTTTGCATCTTTTAATGAAGGTCATTCATCCCCCTGCTCCTTGTTGCAAAGAGAGGACCTTTTATCATTGACGTGACGTGCTAGTGCTGCCTAACTCTAACACAAATATTTCTGTGTCCACTACCATTTGTAAATAAATACTTGTTAATTTTAGCCTATAAAAGTTTTGACATTCTACCACGCCAAGTTGTTTGTGAACTTAGTTTTGGTTCTGCACTGAAGTGATTCTTGACTTCAGCATTATCAAACATCCTGTAAATGTCCCCTAAGATCAGAAGTTCACTTGTTACTGCCCAATATCAAGTTCTGCAACTGCCTGAGGTGGGGTTGAGGTATGATGAACAAGATTCTTTGTCCTGTGTACTCACCCCACTGGGTCTATTTCTTGGCCTCAATATTATATCTCTTTGAATAGATGCAATGGGTGTGCCAAGGTAGTCTGATATATTTTCTGCAAATGCAAAGTTAAGATACAAGCTACATCATTTATATGTTCTCCAGCACAGTTGTCCAGCATTTTTTGCAACTTGTCATAATTTTTAAAAAAAGTAACTTGTTCCCAAATCGTATCTGTAGGAAAATGGTGCCAAAATACAAATAATAACCTGTTGAACAAGCAGTCTCTGAAACTGGCTGTGGAAGTTCAGGAATGATTGATTTCCATTTAAACCTCAGACTGTCCTTGCTTAAGCCTAATAAGAAGCCAAAAACCTGACTACTGACATGTGCCCCAGAACACCCACCGAGTTGAGTGAGTTGCCAATTAAACCTGTGATTGCCAAAGTGGATGTGAATGCCATGGCATCCACCTCCAGCTGAGCTGAAATAAATATAGTTCTTCCAACCTAATATGAGCAAGTGTCACATGAATGTCTGAACAAAATCTCATTTTCCCATACCACATTGGCCTAAGCCAGAGTGCAGTTCTGAAACTGAGGTTGGCCGGTTTTAGCCATTGGGTCTAAAATGCTTTCTGAAACATTCTGTGCGGTTATTTCAATTCTGCTTGGCTCTGACCACCATTACAATAGTAATTTGTGCGTTTTGTGGATTTAACCTCTAGTGCAGTGACTTAATTTATGTCAATTTATTTTAATCAACCTGAAGTTTCTCAAACATGGCACGTAATCAGAGTCTGTTAGTTGTTTCACAGGAATGTGCGTTAGCAGAAAAGACCATTATAATCCATTTCACCTATCCTAGTTTCTTTTGCACTGTTGTTGATACTGGATGCCATTTTTTTTAAAATATTGACATTGTAAATGTCAATTTGCATTGCTGTACAAAGAGTTTTCACCTCACTTGATTATCGAGATAAAACTTACGCTTGGGTAATAGACTGAGAACTGTATTTCTGATTACTTGAACTATTGGTTCTAGGTTATTCCTTCACGTGAACCTCCTTGTCTTTGGAAGCAGCAGAATAACACTGAGTCAATGTGGTCTAGACATTTAAATATCAAGCAGATTGTCAAAACACAAATAAAAGTAAATAGTAATCATAACATAAAATCTAGTTTTATAGTAACTCCGCTCATCATATCATGCAAGAAAAAATGCTCATCATCTTCTGCTAAGCCAGGTATAAATAATCTTGGATGTAGTGACTTATTTTTCATTTTGCTACCAACTATAGAAATTATCCATCTTGTAACCCCGATCGTGATTTTCGTCTTTTGGCAAAGACAGGTTAATATCATTTGTAATGGTGGTCAGAACCAAGCAGAATTGAAATAACTGTTAAGTTCAGTATATTTTGAACAAACAGCATAGAATGTTTATATTTGAGTTCAATGGCTTGTCATGAAACAGATGGCCTGGTGTTGAATTGAGTTAGGATAGAATTTCTGAGAATTAAATTGGTGTATTTACATAGCTCGGCACATCGATGGCCAAAGAGCCTGTACTGTGTTGTACTGTTCTATGTATTTCTTGACAGATCGCAAAAGCTAAACCTTGACCAAAATGGTACTTTCTATCAAACGAGTTTTCTGGTTGATGATTCTAAGTTGGCATTAATGTACCCAGTGTGCAGGTGACACCTATCTCCAGGTTTTAGGATGGTCATGGAGGACAAAGGCTGACATTGCTTGACTACGTTTGTGCAGGAGGAGCAGTTCTTATTAATTTTGAGGTCACAGACTGAATGTAAAGTCTAGTATATGAATCACTCCAGTTGGGGCAGAGGTTAGAACCGACTCCTGTGCTGTGTGTAAGGAAAGAAATCCAGTTTATTTGGGAGGCAGGGTTGAGGGGGATGAACTTCATTCCTGGAAAAAAAACTAAGTCACTGAAAGGAAAATTTGTACTCCTCAAAAACAGTGATGATGTGGAGATGCCGGTGTTGGACTGTGTTTTTAGCACACTAAGAAGTCTCACAACACCAGGTTAAAGTCTAACAGGTTTATCTGAAATCACAAACTTTTGGAGCGCTGTTCCTTCATCAGATGATTACAAATAAACCTGTTGGACTTTAACCTAGTGTTGTGAGACTTCTTACTGTGCCAAAAACACAGTGTAAGACTTGATGCTAAGTTAGAATGACATAACTCACATTTCAGACAGGACGTTTTGCATTTAAAATGAGATTCAACTTGGACACAATGGGTTAGATCACTAGGACCTGGAGGAGTCAGGTTTTGAATAGAAGTGTAACTCTGAATTTGGATGTATTGATCTGCAAGTGGTTGCTGCTGACATTCCATGTCTGAAGTACAAAGAACTCCAATGGTCAACACTGACATTGCTCCCCTTGAAGAGGACAAATGTTAAACCAAATGAAGCCAAATCATTTGAAAACATTAAACATACATAAGAACATATGACTTAGGAACAGGAGTAGGCCAGTCAGCCCCCCCAAGCCAGCTCCACCATTCAATAAGATCATGGCAGTTCTGATTGCAACCTCAATCCTACATTCCCATCTACCATCCTTTTACCCCCTTGTTGATCAAAAATCTATCTAGCTCTGTCTTAAAAATATTCAAGAATTCGGCTTCCACTATCTTTTAGAAAAAGGAGTTCCAAAGATTCACAACCTCCTGAAAAGAGAAAGGTTCTCCTCGTCTCTTGTCTTAAATGAGCAATCCCTTATTTTTAAACCATGACCCTTGTTCTAGATTCTCCAACAAGATGAAACAGACTCTCCACATCCACTTTGGCAAGACTCTCAGGATCTTAAAGGTTTTGATCAAGTTACTTACTCTTCTAAACTTCAATGAATACAAGCCCTAACCTGTCCAACATTTCCTCACAAGACAACCCACGCATTTCCTGGTATTAGTCTGGTAAACCTTCTGTGAACTGCTTCTAACACATTTACATTCTTTCCATAAAGAGACCGATACTGTACATAATATTCTGCATGTAGTTTCACTAATGCCATGTACAACTGACATCTAGCTTTCATGCTTTTATCAATTATTGTTGTATTGGCTTTCCTAATTATTTTTACCTGTATGCTATCACTGCAATGATTCATGCACAGCAACAGACTGATCCGTCTGTACTTCCGAACTCTCTATATAGACAATAAGCTTTTTCATTCTTCCTGCCAAAATAGATGGCAGGTCATGCTAAGACGGTGCCTAAGAAGAGAAGTCTGATCCCCCAAAAATGGGATGCTGGAAATCTGAATTTTTTTGTATATTTATTCATGGGATGTGGACATTGCTGACAGGGCCAGCATTTGTCACCAATCCTTAAGCCCCTTGAACAGGTGACTTGCCACACCATTTCAGAGGGAAGCTGAGGAGTCATATATAGGCCAGACCAGGTAAGGATGGCAGATTTCCTTCCCTGAAGAACGTCAAAATCGGGCGGATTTTTATGTTGGCAGTTTCATGGTCACCATTATAGAAACTAGCTTTCAATTCCAGATTTAAAGTTTAAAAGTCAAAGTTTATTTTATTAGTGTCACCAGCAGGCTTACATTAAGACTGCAGTGAAATTACTGTGAAAATCCCCTAGTTGCCACACTCTGGCGCCTGTTCAGGTAAACTGAGGGAGAATTTAGTATGGGGCAATGCACCTAATAGCACATCTTTCAGATCAAGAGGGGAAACTGGAGCACTGGAGGAAGTCCACGCAAACACGGGAAGAATGTGCAAACCCTGCACAGACAGTGACCCAAGCCAAGAATCAAACCCGGATTCCTGGCATTGTGAGGCAGCAGTGCTAACCATTGTGCCACCGTGTTGCCCTATTTCATCAATTGAATTGAAATTTCATCAGCTGCCATGGTGAGATTTGAACCCATGCCCACAGATCATTAATCTGAGCCTCTGGTTTATTAGCCCAATGACATTATCACCGTGCCACCATCTCTCCTGGTAAACAGTAAGTCATGGAACGTCTGTGGAAAGAGAAACCAAGTTTTTGTTGACTGATCATTAACCTGTCAATTCCAATTCCAACAACCAGCAGACGGGCACCACAACAGCTCAGTGACTATCACTGCTAGCTGTGCAGATACATGGATTTGGGCCAGTGTCTGTGGGAGTTTGCACATTCTCCTTGTGGCTGCGTGGGTTTCCTCCGGGTGCTCCGGTTTCCTCCCACACCCCAAAGATGTGCTCTTAGGCTGACTGGTGTACCAAATTGACCCTACACTATTCTCCCCTGAATCTGGCTACATTAGGGGTACCATTCACATACACACGGGGCAGGGTAGGTGTAGGAAAATGCTTTGTTGAAATGGCGGCGCGGGCTCGTTGGGCCGAAGGGCCTGTTTCCCGTGCTGGGTTGTTCTTTGTTCTTTGTAACACAAACTGAATTTGAGGTTAGAAAACGAAAAGTTCCAGTGGGAAGAAAGATAAATGACCCCAGGCAGATGAAAAGAAAAAACGGTGCCTCGCATTTACTTAAATGCACAGAATGGAGAAACATAGATGAGGCACAACTCACCAACTTGTGTGCGGGCATAGGAAAAACAGCAAAACAGCTACTGTGCTTTCTCTTGTTGAACTCAATTCCTGTTTGGCATTTGTAGGTGAATCCCTCACCTGTACACCTAATGAGTACAAGATGGGAAGGGATCATCCGTTAGGGATAGGCTTAGAACACTAACTCTCCAATCTGTGCCCCCATGAGTAAGTGAAGCATAGAATGACAAAATTAATGTAATGAAATGTGCAATTCTTAATTAGATCCTCATTCCATCAGTATATAGGTATCAATTTTAAGACATGAAGCCTCATAATTTAATTTGTAAAATATATGCTGTTGGAATTTATGAAAGGAACATGTGTAAACAGGCATGGTGGGGGGGGTGGTAAAGCAAATGACATGCAATAGTTGAAAGCATGTATAATGTGCGATTTAAGCACATTGACTGGATAAAGGTTATAAAACTAGTTTTGCTTATTCCCCTGGCATCAAAGCGATATCAACCTGCAAGGGAAAGTGTAACTCCAAGAAACAAACTATTTACTGAGAATATTCACTGTCAATGCTCCAGGTCGCAATTCTATTCAGGGCCTTGGCTCCTCAATGTAGTCAGGCATGTTCAGGGTTGGCTTGCTGCCCAGTCCTGGCTGTAGTCCTGCTCTCCCCTCTCTCTCTCTCCCTCATGAGGTTTTTCAGACTTGCTTGCTGCCAGCCAGTCTGACCAGGTGTCCATATTTCCCTTCTTGGCTCCTTAACCTCCTTCCCTCCCCAAGAGTGGCTAAGGGGGGTTGCTTCAAGTTGCCACAGGCTCCTGCTGCTCACAAGCCCTGGATTAAGCCTTGCTGCTTTCTCCCTTGTCTCGTGGCATCTGACTCCATCCCTCTGCTTGTCAAAGACACTGCTCCCTGCTTGGGGCACTCCTCCAACATCGCCACCTGCTGCCAAAGGCCCTGCTACATATGACTTTTAATATTGCATGTATATCCTATTTAGTTTCCATGAGGCATTAGTTCTTCTGACACGTCCTCCTGTTTACACCACGAGTACAAGAGTGTTTCAAAAATGTGAATAGATTCATGGTACCAGTGCAACAGTAGTTTAGTGCTTGGCAGCATTGATTTGAGGGTAGCTGAATGATCACTGGTCATTAACTGACTCATCACTCTTCATTCTTCCTACAGGCAGGGACAGCAGAATGGAAGCAAAGTCTAGCTAATAAATAAAAATGGCTGAAAATGCAAGGAGTACACAAGAGAGAAGCAAGTAACGAAGGAGACTAAGCAGCCAAAGGATGACAGTCTGTAGTATGCAATAGGGTCACTAGGGCTGCCCTGTTGTAAACTACTTCCAGCAGTGCCACGTCAGGCCTATAAAATCATGAAGCAGAAAGGAATACTTCAACAGCACATTAACCCGATAAATATGATGAGTTGCTGCTCGAGATTTATTACAGCTTATTAAATCATTTGGGCGCATGAATTAAGAAGTGAAGAATCATTAAATACTTAACAGCCCAAAAATAAACTACTGTCCTATTGTAATCCTTCAGGCATTTCTGACTAGGCATTTTGAACAGTGGATAGAGTGGAATGTTACTGAAACTGTAAATAGCAGCTGCTTTCAATCCTGCAGATGACCAGAATATTCTCAACGTAAGATGTGACCAGAGACTTGGTGAAATTTTAAATGTTCTCCAGCAGTTTCTACAGTTTCTAATCTGTAAGCAAGAATTGTGGCTCTGCAGGTGCCTTTAATGACTTAAAGACACCACAAGGTGCGGTGTGTTCAGTGAATGCTGCATTTTCTAACTTCTGATATACCAAAAAGTACCGTAATTAACTGTAGAGCCAAGTCCCCAATAAACATTGAGATAACTGGGGGGGGGGGTAATGGTGGAGTGTTGGTAATGTTACTGGACTTGTCAGAGGCCTAGGCAAAAGCTCTGCATAATGGGTTCAAATTCCAAAGCAACTGGTGAAATTTCAATTCAATTAATAAATTTGGAATTGAAAGCTAGCCCCAGTAACGGTGACCATGAAACTATCGCTAGTTGTCATCATAAATGATGTATCTGGTTCACTAATGTCCTTTAGGGGAAGGAAACCTGGCATCCCTACCTGGTCTGGCCTACTCCATGATGCGGAGATGCAGGCATTGGACTGGGGTGGGCGCAGCAAGAAGTCTGTCAACATCAGGTTAAAGTTCAACAGATTTATTTGGAATCACGAGCATTTGGAGTGCTGCTGCTCATTCATCACCTGATTACCTACACATGACTGTAGCCCACAGTGGTTGACTCTTAACTGCATCAAGGGCATTTAGGGATGGGCAACAATTGCTGGCCTTTCCAGCAATGCTCACATCCCATGAAAGAATAAAGCAAGAAAGTGAACAGATAATCTCTCTTTGCGATGTTGGTGAGGGGTGAATGTTGGCCAGGACACTGGTAAAATATTGAGATCTCTCGGTTGCTTCTCCATTCCAAAGTCTATTTTTTAAAAACTCTGCTGATTTCTTAATTTATTTCCTTTCATCATCAATTATTTTGAGGCCTGTGACTGAGGGACTGCCTCTAAACCTAATCACCTGCTAAAGCGCGTGAGGCCAAGCAAAAAAATTCTTGTGGATATTAATTATCCTTCTGCTATTACCTCAGAACTTTTTGCGATGCCAAAACAACAAGACTAATTATAACCTGGTCTGTGAGACACTGCAATTCCTGGATTGCATCTGCGGCAGCACCACTGGTGGGCTGGGCCTTCTGGGCCTGTACATCAATGAGAAGAATGTGTCCCTCATCAATCAGACGTTGGAGAGTTTAACTGAATATTGTCAAGGACCCTGCCATGAGAACCAGGTATCTGTTGCATTACTGACTGGAATTGGCTGAGATGGTTTTATTATTGTTGTGTAACCGTTTTTTTAAAATCAGTTAAGCCAGTGGTGGGTAACCTATGGCCCAGATGGTCACATCCGGTAAAGTCTAGCTAATTCTGTGTTCTGAATTGTTGATCATTGCCCACGTGCCCGGTTGCCACATTCTGATGATTTCCGTCTGCATAGTTATTTTCCTACCAGTGTGATGGAAGTGATATATGGGTATAACAAGGGCAGGTAAGGTGAGACGCATGCTGATTGCACACAACATTGATTGAGAGAGCCGTGTGCTCCCTCTGTTCAAAATGTAAATATTTTGTTTCCCACCACTTGAAATTGAGGACCGTTCTATTAATATATGAATGGTTAAACATTTTCTACAGCTTGTTATGAAATATCCAGCATGTGTTAAATGTATTAAATTTTGTTCATGGGGTCATGGTTAGTGAATAAGCCTGATTTCAATCTTGTGGCCTACTGAAATGAAGGCCACTCATGCAGCCCACTCACTAGCCAAGATTGTCCTTCACTGAGCCAAACCTTTCACCACAAATAATCCTGAGATGGCTACAGTATATTCAACTCGTGGCAGAAGGCACAGGGGCATGTTTGCAGAAGCAAGTGCAAATATAAGACAGAGGATCATCAAATTTATGTTACAATGACAGTGTAGCACTGCTCTGGGAATGTGCTCCTGTCTCAAGATGTTGGATATTGTGCTCCAGTCTCAGGATCTGACCTCATAATCATTTTACCCCAAGGCTAGAGTCACTGAGCTGTGACTGACATTTAATTAGAAAGGGCAAGCTGTTTGTAGCACTGATGGCGCTTGTATGTATTACTGTTTTGGCTGGGAATGTTTTTTATCCCGGTCTCACTTTCTTCTGTCGAGGTGCATAAAGCCCCTGTTTCATCTTAACACACAGGTCGTTAGCTAACCTCAGGTATTCAAGTGCGGGTTTGATAAATATTGTTTCCATGAATGGGAGACATGTTAAGTAGATGTTTTGACAAATTTTAAACTATTATTTTCTTGACAAGTATTCTAAACGGGAAGAGGAAACATGATTCAAATGACATGTTTTTATTAAAACCTGTTTGCACAGAACTGTATTGCCACTCATGAATCGAATGGAATTGACATCATCATTGCGCTTATTCTCAATGATATCAATCCACTGGGGAAAAAGCGAATGGACCTCGTGCTGGAGTTGAAGGCAAGTAGGAATGAATTGGTGTTCTTTAATGGATGGGCCTTGTACTTAGTATGGGCAAACAAAATAATTGGTTAATTCCTAATTCTCATTTCTGGTGGCCTACAATCATCATTATTTCTACCATCAGGAAAACCAACAGTCCCTGGGTTGGAGTCCTCACCTTCGCTGAGTTTGTTGATTTCAAGTGGGAGGGGTCCTTGGCCTCCAGTCGAATTTTATCTGGAGTGGTATTGCAGAGTGGAACTGAATATTGGGCAGGGGAGTCTAACTAGCAGCCAAGATTGCCCTTTTTGTGCTTGCATCCTTGACCAATTTCTGCTCCTCAAAAGTCCTTGGCCGAGAGAGGAAACAATTAGCCAGGGTTCTCTCATAATAGTTGGCCATGACTGGAGATTTTGTGCAGTGCCCATCAGATAAGAACAGGCTTGGGTCTAATTACTATAGTGGAGTAACTGGCTGATACTTGCTGTCCCAGTCCTCGCATGAGGGGTGGTTGGTGGATTAGAGGGAGGACACATTGGAACCATTGTGAATAAAGTCAATGCTTTCAGTAGAGTAGGAAAGAAAATTGTTAATGTTTATTTATTAGTCACAAGTAAGGCTTACATTGACACCAACAAATTTACTGTGAAATTCCCCTAGTCGCCACACTCTAGCGCCTTTTCAAGTCAATGCACCTAACCAGCACATCTTTCAGACTGTGGGAGGAAACTGGAGGAAACTCACGCAGACACAGGGAGAACTGCAAACTCCACACAGACAACGACACAAGCTGTGAATCAAACCCAGATCCCTGATGCTGTGAGGCAGCAGTGCAAACCGCTGTGCCACTGGCCTCTTTCCGTGGGGAAAGAAAGTAACCATTATTCATGGAAGAAAAAACCATGACCATCCTTGAGTCTTCAGATTGTAGTACCTGTTTGGAGTGAATATTCCTCACTGCAGTTAACTAATCCACTGAACTAAGACTGGGGATTTTGGGTGCAGATTGAGAGAGCTGGGGATTATACTTTAAAACAATTCAAATACTAATGTCTAATATCCCTCTGTTGTTAAATTCCTGATAGCCAGTTAGTGAAGGAGGAAACCAGAAGGGAATCTTTCCTCTGTTTTAAATTCATGCATCAAGTGAAAAATTTTGAATGTATCAACAGTCAGCACTAGTGTCAATAAGTATCTTTGTGCACTCAAGAAGTCCTCAAATGAACGCTCTTTACCTGAACATACTTAACATTAATTTATGCATTTAATATTTAGTCATTTGGTAGTACAGAAGTTGAATATTGCTGAAGAAAGACATTTTGTCAAAGCTGTTCACTTGCCTTGTCAAGGCATTTTGCAAGATTATAAATCCAAGGGAGACCACAAGTAGCCTTCAGTGTGCCAAAAATTATGCTGCCAATCAATCTAAGATCATCAGTCAGGTTCACAGCTTTTGGGTGTACTGGAAAATACATATTAATACATAGGGCCCTATTCTTTGTGGACAGGAAGAACATGTACACACATTGCGCCAATTTAAACTCAACAAAATAAGTGACAGCCATTTACTGGTCCATTCCTCAGGACAATGGCTTGACCAATCAGTCAAGCTGTCTGGTTTAAATTTCAAACAATACTTGGCAGTTAACTATCAGTCACCACCAACTGATGCAACCACCATGGCAATGCCTCGACCAATCAGAGTCCACTTGCGAACCAATTAGCACTTAGTTCTCATACAATTTGCTGTCTCTCTTTGTATTTGTATTCTTGTGAAATGTCCTGATGAGTACAAGACAAGAAGCCTTGAGAAAAAAAACCTTTCTTGTGCAGCAATACAATTAATATTCATAATCAGCCAGTTCTTTGTGGCTTTTTATAGAAAATGAATTTTGTTAAAAAAATGAAAGCAGATGTGCAATTGTTTGGTGTCGGGTCAAATTATAAATTGTTCTATTTTGGATTTCATTGGGTCCTAGAATTTTGGGGTTATTTACACAAACAATGGTAATAATCAGAATTTCACATCACAGATGGAGATCATTTGGTCCATTGCAGTAATGCTTGCACTCCGAAATAATTTAGTCCCATTTTTCTGTCGTTCCCATTTCAATCTTTTTAATTTTTCTTTTGTTGAGTATTCATTCACCTCCCTCTGAAAAGCAATTATGGATTCTAAATCCACCGGTGGGTCTGCTCAAATAACCCATTCTCATAAAAATCCTCTGCGCTCTTCAAAATAAATTCTTCTGTGCGAACATCTCAAATTTTGCGAGATTTAAACCAGATGGTAATGGATTTTTCTAATTACTGACTACTGACCAGTGAAAATAGTTTGCCCTTATTTATTTCATCAAAACTTTCAGTTTTGAACACATCTATTAGAAGTCAACTTTTTGAAAAGATGTCCTCCTATTCTTCTTGCCCCTTTCAAACAAGTAAAGGCTTGATTCTTGATATCATCTTGGCAAATACCTTCTCTGTTGTTTCCACTCTCTTGATATCCTTCCTTAATTAGGGCACCCAAAACTGGGGATACTGGAGTAACTGATCCAGCCAAAGGTTTGTCTGCTGTTGACAGCACTTCATTGCTTTTGTATCTGTATGAAACGTAGGATTCAATCAGTATGCTTATGTTAAACTTTATCAATTTTTCCTTCTACTTGTCAACTTTTGTATTTGAATCCCTAATTTCTTTACTTTGTATTTAATGTATGTTTTCATAGAATCATGGAATCTCTACAGTGCAGAAGGAGGCCATTTGGCCCATTGAGCCAGCACCAACAACAATCCCACCCAGACCCTATCCCTGTAAACCTCTATTTACCCCTGCTAACTTCACTGACACTAAGGGGCAATTTAGCATGGCCAACCACCTAACCCACACATTTTTGGACTGTGGGAGGACACTGGAGCACCCGGGGGAAACCCACACAGACAGAGAAAGAACATGCAAACTCCACACAGACGG